>NC_090768.1:36479700-36724700 GCF_036898095.1 Palaemon carinicauda | reverse complement strand
GTTAACTCCTTCACCCTTTTAAGTTTCCCTTCCGTCAAATTTTAAACAAGTCCGCTTATTTATTTACTTCCATAGTGTTATGTCATAGCTTAATCAAGCACCTGTCCCGGTTAATCGGAGAATATCACGTCTGCATGGTAGTCCAAGAGTCATTTAGGTAGTTTCACACAGCACAACCATGGGTCGGACGCAAGCGAAGTCAAATAGTGCGATGTCGAGTCCTGTAGGAGTGAAAAGTCTCCTGGTATTTACGGTGCTGCTACTGGCCTGGATGGCCGGTTTTCTCTCAAGACTCTTCGCTGTTATACGTTTCGAGAGCATCATTCATGAGTTTGATCCATGGTAAGTGGACTCCAAATTTTTCCTACTCTTTATCTCGTGTCAGCATGTTGATAGGTTAGGTCAAGTAGCAAGCCACAATCAATCAGCCAGTTAGATTTATATAAACTATTAAAGGACTACAATAGAGTTGACCATCTACTTGTGGTTAAAAAGGTCATTGACACCATTATGAGAAGTTCAAGTCTATGTAAAGTCCTACCTGTATGCTGTCACAGCTGTTTTAGGTGAAATTCTTAGCAAAGGATAATGTAACGTTTCTGACGTATCTGTAACAAAAAGACATTGCTGACAATTGACATAACCTCTATTGATTGTGATGGCTACCAGTATCGTATGAATACGAATGCAGATTTGTGAACAGATCACTCGGTTAGCGGTTTTGAAGCCAGGACTTTCAATCAAACCCGTATTTGGTGCGACAGCTTGGTGTGGTCTGGTTGGTAAGGTTTGATGATATTTGAAAATGTCCAATAATCCAATATCGTCATATCCTTTCTTGTAGGTTTTCCAATGATTATCTGTAGAACAAGGGTTTATATGGGCCAGGGCCATGGTTGCAATTGGATAGGAGGAATATTTGCTGTCAGGTACCCTGTTTCGTCTTATCTGCACTGCATCAAAAAATGTATAGTTTAAGTTGCCCAGTGTTTCTAAAATAATTAATCAAAGTACGTGACTGATATGTCAAGTTTCACAACGCCCGTAAATTATCAAAGTCTGGTGGAGCTCTTTCTCATGCTATGCGTCAGTCTATCCTGTCATTCTGGTAATTCTCACAGAACATAGATGATAGTAAAAATTTTTGTGGTTGACTATTATTTATATGATTTCTAAGCTATGATCAGTTAGAGTAAATTACAATTGTTTTATAATGAAAGTGATTGTTATAAACCTTTCAGTATTATATTACAAGATATGATTAATAGAAATAAATGATTGAACGAAATTTTGTGGTTAATGCAAGATTTTTTGTTATTCCATATAAATATATTAAAGGAAGTATAGTTTAATGATTCATGTACAATAGTTTTTGCAAAATAGGAAAAAAAAAAAACTTTTAGTACTTTGGTTTGTCTTGACGTTTATATTATGATAATGTGGCAGTGTTTATAGATTGACAGACACAGGTATGCTCAGGCACAGAGAATGGGGTGTTCAATTCCATTTTACTAGACCAAATAGATATGGCCTAACCTAAAGCCCCCTAAATAACTGTACCCATGTTGATGTGTACTCACTGGGTAGTGTTGTTAATCCTCTTGCAACCCCTTAATTACTGTGACTAGTGTTAGTTATTTTGTTTCCTTATTTCTAAAGACTTCCCAGTATAAGAGTCATATCCTAACTAGTGGTACCCGTACTTAACCTTTCCCATTTTGACAGTGTGTCAATATCTGGAAGCTACTAATGCCCCTCCCCAGTTACCTCTAAAAGGACTAGTTAGCCAGGTGCATCAGCTGCTCTACAAACTACTCATGACACATGGTAAATTGTCAAAAAGGGCAATAAAAGTGTAACAATTTGAAAAAAAAAAAAAATACTACAGTACAGTATGTATGCAATAGGGCTTTCACACATCACAGACCATGATTCTAGAGATTTTAGTTACTGTCTACAGCACACAAAAATATCTTTCAAGATATTTGTTTTGTACATTGTTGTTCTCACAGGCAGTGGCATTTTATTTAGTTCAACACTATCATTTCTAAAGATCATTACATGAAGCTGGAGGCACCTGAAAATTCAAACTTTGACTAAACATGTAAACAATGTCATAGATCATCTTCTCCACTTATGCCTGAATCACTAGTTTGTAAAGTGAATGTACATACACACTGTGATAGAGTTTGCTACCATTTCTATCCCCAAGACAACCACATGTCACACCACGACTAAATTTAGAATCATGTCTTGGTACTCTACCCACGCATGGAAGTTTGACAACCCCAGTTTCTAACTGCTTAAAAAAGGTTGGCCACATCTTTGGTTTCCGTGCTCTTCCTCACCTCGATTCTCTTTACGCATCAAATAATAAAGTTCTGTCTCATTTGTAATATTGTATAATAGAACCCCTTGTAATCACTTTTAAAGTAATGTTAGGTACTGTTGGACTCTGAGGAAGTGCACCATGTCACACACTTACCGCACAGCGAGTTGCTGAGTCTAGCCCTGCCAACCACTTGTGCCATCTCTCCTTGCACTACCTGTTTGGTTACTCGCTTTGCAGTAAGGGTGTGACAGGGTACATTATCTGTTGAGTGATATGTGTCAGGAATTCCTGTGTCCAGCTGAACATCTATTTAGGATGAAGGGTAACCTTTGAGTCTGGACATTATTCCAATTGCACATTTGATTTTTCCACATTTTTTTTTGTTTTGAACAATTCTGGCATCTATCTTTTTATTGGAAAAATCAAGTAATCTTTTATATTTTTTTTTTTATCTGTAGAGGATTTTATAATTAAGAACCACAAATTGTTATGAAGAAAATAGAACATGTCTGCATATATTTTTTTAAAAATTAAAGTTGGTAATTAGTGTAATTATTCATGTAATAATTTTGTTATTTACTGTGAAACAAAACTAGGAAATTTTGTGTACTGTGGTTTTATTGAAAGTAGGTAATTGTATGATGAATTAATTTCTTGCTAACACAGAATTTCCTTTAAGAAATGGTAGAATCCTAGCCGTTTTGAGCGCTTTGGGAATGTTTTTATATTTCAATTAGTATGGGATACTGAACATTATCTGTATAGGGTGATGTATACCAGGTTTTCACTTGTTTTATAAACGTTTCCCCTTCCCAAAAACCCCGGCAACCCATAAGCACACTATGTATTTTTACAACTTGTCATATGTGCAACTGTCTGCGAGCTGTCACCTGTTCATCGGTTCGAAAACACTCCTTTGTTCCGTAACCGAAATACAAACCACGCTATTTACATTGGGTTTACTTTTCGGCGTAGCTGAAATGACGAGCCAATTGTTTTTAACGAGGGTTAACTACCCCGCGCTATTTAGCGCGGGTAGGGGAAAGGGTAGCTTGCTACCCCTCCCCCCCCACACACCGGTGATTTGCTTCACTTCACTTTTGGCTCCTGCGATGAACAGACATGTCTGTCTATCGTCCTCGTTGACAGCCTTAATCTTTTTTTTGCTTTTCCTTCCAGTTTGTGTGTGTGTTTGAAGTTGGCCTCACCCTTAGATGTTCACCATGCGCAAGTGCCCTGGTATTGCCGGTCGCCCTTGCGGTACTTTCATGTCTGCGGTGGACACGGATCCTCACACCCTCTGCCCGCAGTGTCGAGGCCGACGGGGTGACAGAGAACACTTGTAGTGAGTGCAGGGAGTGGTCTGCCTCCCAGTGGGAGAGGTTTGGCCGTCGGCGTAAGAAGTCCAAGAGAGACCGTTCTCCTCCTGGGATTGCCTTGAAGGAGGAAGGCTCTCGGGACTCTTCTTCCGCCGCCCAAACCTCCTCCGAAGCTCCCCCTCATTCGGCTCCTAAGGAGAGACCGCCGAGTGGGAGCGCAGGCCCTAGTTCTGTTTCCCAACCTTGGGTTGGGGGAGAGGGCGTAGCCTCCCATAGCGGGGCGGCTCCCCCTCCTCCTCCGGGGGAGGTTGTTGTTGCTAATGACTCCTTGTCTCATGATGATCTTTTTCAGATTTGGGCTTCCTTGGGGCTTAAGGGCCTGCCCTCCAGGGAAGCCCTGATTGACCTTGTCCAGTTGGGGGCTGCTGTTAAGCAGTCGCCGGTGATAGTGGCAGAGGCTTCCGACGGGTCGGGTCAGTCCTCTGCTGTTCCTGTTGTGGATGATGGTGCTGAAGGCTCTCCTCCCCCTTCCGTACATCCTTCAAAGGGGGAAGGGAGTCCCGCGGGCTCTTCTGCTGCCAAGCCTCCCTCTCGGGGGAGTGCTTTGACTGAGACTCCCCTTCGGAGGACTGATGGTCCTGACGATCTCCCTCGTGGCCGCCTTCGCCGTAAGGCTCACCGTCCGCTGCGCCGCAAGGGCCTCCCGTCTCCCTATAAGGGTGCTAAGAGGCGCCTTTTTGAATCTTCTCCTCCTTTCTCCGAGGGGGACTCTCCTTGCCGTAAGCAGCCTGCAGCTCCAGCTTCCTTAGACCTGTCTGGGGATCGGTCTCCTACGCCTTCCAGACCTTCCGCTTCTGGTGCAGACGTCCAGCAGCCTGACCTCATGAGCCGACGGGCAACGGTCCCTTCGGGGCAAAGGGTTGCTTCCCACGGTGTGGGTTCTTCCCTTGCGCGTCAGGGTTCCCCTGCGCGCCCTCCTGCAGTGTTAGCGCACAGGCGCTCCCCTGCTCGTCAGCGTTCTCCTGATCGCCAGCGTTCTCCTGTTCGCCAGCGCTCTCCTGATGATCGTCGCCCCTCTTCTCGCCAGCGCTCTTCTGAGGACATCGTTCATCCTGTTGTTCCTGTTGAGCGCCCAGTGCGCCATTGTTCCCCTGAGCGCCCTAGATCTCCTGTCCGTCAGAGCGCACCTGCGCTCCCAGTTCCTGACTCGCGCCCTGTGCGCCCACGCTCGCCTGCGCGACCTAGAACTTCGGTTCAGGTTGTGGACAAGGACTCTTCTCCTCGCCCTCGCGATCCTGCTCGTCAGCCTCTTCCAGTGCAGCAACGCTCGCGGTCTCCAGCGCGTACTTCCAAAGTGCCTGTACGCCCACGCGCCTCCTGTTCCTGAGCCCGTTCGTGAGCGTTTGCCTCTGCGCACCGTGCCGGCAGCTCCCTCACAGGATTCCACGCGTCGCCCTCCTGCTCGCCAGCGATGACCAGCATGCCAGCGATCACAGGCGCATCAACATTCGCCTGCTCGTCAGCGATCTCCTGCGCGTCAACGGTCCCCAGCGCCTCAGCGATCACCTGAACATCAGTGATCTCCAGACCGCCCGCGTGACCTATCGCCTGCGCGCAAGCGCTCTCCGACGCGATGTCGCCCAGAGGATCTAGAGAGACATGGGTCGCCTTCTGTCAGCTCGCCAACGCGCCATCGCTCGCCTACGCGCCAGCTTTCACCAGCGCGCCACCGATCGCCTGCTCGCCATCGCTCTCCCATGCGCTACAGGTCTCCTGGTCAACATCGTCAGCGGTCATCGGAGCGATCTCGTTCGCCCACGCGCAAACGCGTTCCCTCGCCAACGCGCCAACATGCTCACTCACCAGCTCGCCCACGTGATCGCTCCCGCGCTCGTTTGTCTCCGCGCGATTACGCGCCCGCGCTTCAACATCCTCGCGATTCCGTAGTTTCGCCTACGCACGAGCGTCAGCACGACCCCCATTCGCGTCGGGTTCCGCAGCCCGCGACAGCAGCAGGGACGCGTGTCGCCAGACCGCAATCAGGATCGCCTCCGCTTGAGCGCAGGACTCTTGTTCAGGATAGGGAAGACCCATCAGAGAGGTCAGAACAACTTTCTTCCCCCTTTTCTTTACAGGCAGGTCCAGTGGTGTCCACTCCGAAGGATCGCCCGATCCCCTTCCCTCCAGCGGGAATTTCGGACTATGTGTCCGTGTCTCGGCAGTCTTGGTTTGGTCCTCTGATGCGGGCGTTAGTGAAGGCTATGAAGCCGGCACTCGCCGGTCAAGGGCACAAGCCAACGGCTGCCTCGCCCCCGCTGAAGAGAAGGAGAGGAGTGGACTTCGTGGTGACTTCTCCCAGGGAGAAGTTGGTTCCTGAGAGGTCCGTCAGGAAGGCTCCATCCCCTTCGCAGGCTTTTTCTCCTTCTCCCAAGGACGAGGCTTTTCCGTCCTCGGGAGAATTCAGTGAGGTAGTGGTCTCCCCCTCGGCACCAAGGGGGGAGTCATCTCCTCGTGGAGGGGAATCGTCTCGCGCGGAGGGCGCCTTCCAGACCTCTTTGTTGGGGTCGTGTATCCCGCCCAGGAGGGAACCCAAGGACTCCAAGACAATCCCGAAGTCCTCTTCTAGGATTCGTCAGGAACCAGCTGCACCCCGGGAGAACGTCCACGCATCTCCCCAGGAAGAGATTCCGGGGACGGGAGACTTAGCTGCCAGTCCGCAGGGAGGAGACCAGCAAGAGTCTGAGCATGCCTTCTGGCAGGTCCTGAGCCTGATGAGGCAACTCAACGGGTCATGGACCCCGTGATCGTCCCCCGAGAAGGCAAGGACACTGTCCTGGACCAGGTGTACGGTACTCAGAAGCCACCCAAGGCCAGCGCGGCTCTGCCCTGGTCCCAGGGGTTGAAGAGTGCCAGAGCCAGGGCCAATGCTCAACTCGCGGCTCTCGCTTCCTCCAGTCGTTCCTCTGCCGGGAACAAACTCCTCCCACCTCCTCGTCTCCAGCAGAGGAAGTATTTTGAGATCTTGGGGGAGTCTAGCCTCGCTCTTCCCCTCCATCATTCAGTAGAAGAGCTTGCTAGGGGAGTTCCTCTCGAGAAGCTCTCCGCCCGGTAGGTGACGTTCTCGGCATCGGAGATCCTGAGCCATGAGAAGGTCGCGAAGTGCGCCATGCAGGCCACTTCGTGGCTGGATATATGGCTAAGGTCTCTGGGCATCCTATTGCGCTCCGAGGATTTGTCTAAGGAGGCCAATAGGAAGGCCCTGGAGACCTTCCTCCTCTCGGGCACCCGCTCCATCGAGTTCCTGGCACATCAGGTTACCACCCTGTGGGCCAACTCGGTGTTGGAGCGGCGTGATGCGGTGACCGAGAAGTTCCACCCGAAGGTCCCCGCCGTGGATGTCTGTAGGCTCAGGCATGCTTCCCTCCTTGGGGAGAATCTGTTAGAGCCTCAGGACATGGAACGCACAGCTGAGAGGTGGAGGAAGTCTAGCCAGGACTCCCTCCTCCAAAGGGCCCTTACATCTCGGCCCTATAAACCTCCAGCTCCGCAGCAACAGCAGCAGCAGCCTCGCAAGACACCAAAGCAGGCACCGGCAGCTAAGAAGGTGGTGTCTAAGCCCCAGCCCTTTCCTGCCAAGGACAAGAGGGGCGGTAAGTCCTCCAGGAGAGGCAAGACTTCTAGAGGGGGTGGCCGCAAACGCTAGGAGTGGCAGTCCCCCCGCGTGTCCACCTGTGGGGGGATGCCTTCGAAGTTACGTGCACAGGTGGCAGCAACATGGGGCCGATGCTTGGACGATCTCCATGATCGGCCAAGGCTATCGCGTCCCGTTCACAACATCTCAACCTCCCCTGACAGCGAATCTAGTGTCGTTGAGCTCCTATGCCATGGGATCGGTAAAGGGGCTGACCCTTCAGGCAGAAGTCGAGACCATGCTCAAGAAGGATGCTCTCCAGGAGGTCGTCGACGGCTTCTTCAGTCGACTCTTTCTTGTAAAGAAGGCGTCTGGAGGCTGAAGACCTGTCATCGACCTCTCGGCTCTGAACAAGTTTGTCAAGCAAACTCGGTTCAGCATGGAGACAGCGGACACGGTCAGACTTGCAGTGAGACCTCTAGACTTCATGTGCACACTGGATCTAAAGGACGCGTACTTCCAGATCCCAATCCATCCGTCTTCCAGGAAGTACTTGAGATTCAGCCTAGACGGCAAGACCTACCAGTTCAAGGTGCTATGCTTCAGTCTCTCCACAGCACCTCAGGTGTTCACCAGAGTGTTCACCCTGATTTCATCTTGGGCGCACAGGAACGGCATCCGTGTCCTTTGTTATCAGGACGACTGGCTGATCCTAGCAGACTCGGAGTCGACCCTTCTTCGACACCGAGACAGGCTTCTGAGTCTTTGCCAGGATCTGGGGATCGTGGTAAATCTCAAGAAGTCCTCTCTGCAGCCGTCCCAACGACAGGTTTATCTAGGCATGTTGTTAGACACCAATCTCCACAAAGCCTTTCCATCAGACGACAGGATAGCAAGGCTGAGGAGGGTGGCGGAACCCTTCCTCAGGCGAGAAGAGCTTCCCGCCCAGTCGTGGTTGCGTCTCTTAGGTCACCTGTCCTCCCTGGCTCGTCTGGTTCCAAACGGCCGCCTCAGGATGAGATCCCTGCAGTGGCGGCTCAAGTCCCGGTGGAATCAAGGATCCGATTCCCCGGACGTACAGGTCCTGATAGGATCTTTGGAACAGGCGGACCTGCGGTGGTGGCTGGTCGATGAGAACCTGCGAAAGGGATTGGATCTTCTCATCCTCCCCCCGGAATTGACTCTGTTTTCGGACGCGTCAAAAGAAGGGTGGGGGGCGCACGTTCTGAACCAGAGGACCTCAGGCCTTTGGTCAGAATCGGAAAAGTACCTGCACATCAACCTGCTAGAGATGAAGGCCGTTTTTCTGGCTCTTCAGCAGTTCCAACGGACCCTGGCAGGTCACTCCGTGGTGGTGATGAGCGACAACACCACGGTAGTGGCTTATATCAACAAGCAGGGAGGTACTTTTTCGCAGCAGCTATCCCATCTTGCAGTAGAGATTCTGAGGTGGACCGAAGTTCACTCGATAACACTATCAGCTCGCTTCATTCCTAGCAAGAGGAATGTGCTCGCCGACAGTCTGAGCAGGGCTTCGCAGATAGTGAGTACCGAGTGGTCTTTGGATCCTCAGATAGCCAACAAAGTCCTGACTTTGTGGGGTTCCCCGACCGTGTATCTGTTTGCGACAGCGTTGAATTTCAAGCTGCCTCTGTACTGCTCCCCAGTCCCGGACCCCAAGGCACTCTGGCAAGATGCTTTCCAACAACGGTGGGACAACATCGACGTGTACGCCTTCCCACCGTTCTGTCTGATGAGAAGGGTGCTCAACAGGACCTGACTATCGGTCAACTGTTCGATGACTCTGCTATGGCATCACGCGGAATGGTTCCTGGACCTTCTGCAGCTCCTAACAGAGCTCCTGAGAGAACTACCCCCCTCGACACGAGCTACTCAGACAACCACACTCCAACATCCCTCACAAGGCCGTGGCCTCGCTTCGGCTTCACGCCTGGAGGCTGTCCAGCATCTCCTCACGGAGAGAGGCTTTTCGCAACAGGTTGCGGAGAGAATGTCTCGGCACCTGCGAAAGTCCTCTGAAGGAGTCTTACCAGGCAAAGTGGAGAGTCTATTGTGGTTGGTGTCGTGGGAGGGGTATTTCTCCACTCGATGCCACTATTCCAGCAATAGCGGAGTTCCTCGTGTATCTGCGGGAGGAAATGCGCCTTTCTGTCTCAGCAGTGAAAGGCTATCGCTCAGCCTTAAGCTTGGCTTTTAGGCTGAAAGGTGCGGACATTTCTTCCTCGCTGGAACTCTCTCTACTCATACGTAGCTATGAGCTTACCTGCCCTTAGTCGGAAGGGAGACCTCCTCCTTGGAACGTGGTTCGGGTTCTCAGGGCTCTTAAGAGACCTCCCTTCGAACCATTACGCCAGGCCTCTGATCGCCACCTGTCTTGGAAGACGGCTTTCCTGCTCGCTTTGGCTTCGGCCAAGCGAGTTAGTGAACTTCATGGTCTCTCGTACGACATCGCCCATTCAAGGGGAGGGGGGGAGGTAACGTTCAGGTTCGTCCCTGAGTTTGTTGCCAAGACTCAGAATCCTGGAGTGCCGGATCCACGATTCGACTCTTTCAGGATCGCGAGTCTCCGTTCTGTAACAAGCGACCCAGACCAGCTGCTACTATGTCCAGTGAGGAGTCTGAGGTATTACTTGAAGAGAACAGCTGCAGTTCGTCCTCAAGTGCGAGCATTGTTTGTTAGCACAGGCAGGACGAAGAGGAGGGTCACCAAGAATACCATCTCGGCTTGGATTCGATGGGTTATCTATCACCCCTTGAATCCAGACCCTCCTCCGTCACGTCGCCCTAGGGCACATGACGTCAGGGGCGTTGCTACGTCCCTGGCCTTCAAGAGAAACTTCTCTGTGACGCAGGTGCTTCAAGCTGGGGTCTGGAAGCGTCAGACGACCTTCACAGCCCACTACCTGCAGGACGTGACCCACAGGAGCCTCGATACGTTTTCTATCGGCCCTGTGGTGGCTGCACAACAGCTGGTCTAACCTCAGGCTCCTTTATGGACAAGTAGCAGTAGGTTGAGGGCGTTGTTACCCGGTTTTAGTCTGCGTGAATGAAAGAGTATGTCTGACCCCTACTACTTTCTTCATTCTCCCCTCTCTTGGGGAAGCAGCATCCTGGTCTTCGCATAGCTGACCTCGACCTCTGCAGGTAACCCATGCTTCCTTGTGCTCCTAGTATTAAGTTTAATACTGTCGCGTCCCCCATACCCTGACGAGATGGTATTGGGAACGTCCTATCCTGGATTCCTATCTAAAGGTCTCAAGGTCAACTTCATAGGACGAGTCACGCTCTTTCCTCCACACACAACTTATGTAGGCCACTCGTTCCTAGCGAAGCAAGGAATTTGTGAGGTACAGGGGCTCCTTTTCTCGAGTGCTACTCACTGGGAGGCGGAGCCCCCGGGTAAAGCCAAAGTCAGTAAGGCTGGGGACTTTCCACCCTTCCTAAGGGGTAAGTCACCCAATGTAAATAGCGTGGTTTGTATTTCGGTTACGGAACAAATGACAAATTCGGAGATAATTTGTAATTTTCCTAACCATACAAACCTTAGCTATTTACACATATTTGCCCGCCAGCCCTGACCCCCAAGTCAAGTCCTACCTCTAAGTGAAGTGAAGCAAATCACCGGTGTGTGGGGGGGGGGAGCGGTAGCAAGCTACCCCTTCCCCTACCCCCGCTAATTAGCGCGGGGGTAGTTAACCCTCGTTAAAAACTATTGGCTCGTCATTTCAGCTATGCCGAAAGGTAAACCCAATGTAAATAGCTAAGGTTTGTATGGTTAGGAAAAATACAAATTATCTCTGAATTTGTCATATTAGTAAGTACTTGTGGCTTACTGCCCACTTACCATTCACCTTGCAATCTTCAGGGGAGGCCTCCCCTAATGCAAGTTAGCTTGGGAAGTCATGCGTAAAGAATTTTTCATGTTATTGATCTCTCTTATAGTGTGCTATCATTCTCGGTAAGGTCACCCTTATGCTTCTTCCTTTTGAGAGCACACATTTGCTGGAAAAGAGAGAGGGAGAGAATCAAGAAGTCAATAGAGGTATACAAGTTAATGATCACCACTCTGTCCGATCTGTTAATAAACATGTACCTGTCTATAAGTGCTCATTAGTTCACACATTCTCCTATTACAGTAGTAAGTGCTCGTATGTTTGTGGGGACTTACCATTCAGCATTCAAGCACCAGGGGAGGATTCCCCCACATGCAAGTTAGGTTGGTAAGTCAGGCATAAAGTATTCTTTACACTACTGATCTCATAGTGCGTGCTCTCTTTCTCGTGTAAAGTCACCTATATGCACAAATTCACTGTAAGAGAGAAATGGATATTCAAGAGGTTGACACACACACACACAAGTGAGCAATCACCACACTCAAGGTTGCCATATAAGGAGCGCTGACTGAAGTAGCCTCACTCTACAAAGTATTCTTTTAGTGATCAAGACAGATACTCATCCCTTATTAAAGGGAAGGACTTGTCCTTGCAATGAGAGAGGATAAGCTCAAGGTCCCCTTATACCCTTTGTAGGGGTACCTCATCTGCTGAGCACAAACAGTCTATGGGTAGATCAGGTTTGCAGGTCTTTCCAATGTGACCGCGTGAGCTGTTTTGGAGGTACAAGCATTCACTGTAACCCAAGGAGTGTGGAGACAAAAAGCAACTCTAAGGCTTCAAAGGATAGCCCCATAGCAACTATGTGAACTTCATCGGACTACCATCCAGTTCTGATACTGGGACTAGCCAGGAAGTACAGAAATTGGAACCTCAACCTCCCTTCCCCTCCCTAGGGGTAAGTAGTTCTTAAATGCAGTTGACCCATTTGCACCCAATTCTGGTCCTGCACTGGTGGAGGCAGAGAACCCGGAGACCGAATCGATGTTCATGAAGGTATGGGCACTTATTAGACAAGTCAACACATTGGGAGAGGCAACCAAAGCTCCAATAGAATATATCCCACTAGGCTTGAGTCCCACACTGGAACTTCTTGATCAGAACTGACTAGGGAAGCAATAGCTAGCGTAGATGCACGTCTCCAACTGGAGTTACTCATTGCATGAGAGCCACTTCAAGGAGGTGTTACCTGCAGCACTTTCCAGATTGAGGAAATTTAATTTCCAGAAAGGTCCATTCCTTCACATCTACCGATAGATGTAACGCAGCCTGATTCTGACAAGATGTCGGGGTAGAGGGAAGTACAGCCCACTATCGTTTTGGCATCCAATCTACTGTATCAGTAAGGTAGCTACTGCTATTGCAAGCCTCCTGATAAATGCCTGGTTGGAACACAGGCCAGGAATTGGAACTTTTTTAGTCTCTTCTAGGGATCTGTCAAATCCTGTGAATAAGAAGATTACTGACCTGGTTCTGTGGGGGGATGAAGGCAGTCACCTTCCTTGCCCATCAGTCAGCTAACCAGTGGACCAGTTGTTTTCAAGCTGAGGGACACATTAGCAGCAAAGTTCACAAGACAGACTGGACAACGGAAAGTTCTTTCACTAAGAAATGTGCTGATTAATCAGAGCCTAGCACTCTTTCCCCCAATGAAGAAGGAATGGTGAAAAAGTAGGAGAAGACTAGCCAAGATTCCTTTTTCCACCAAGCTGTCCCTTTCAAGAAATTGGCGACCTTGTCTTAACCCTGAAGGCAAAGACAACTTCACTGAAGTCAGCCTTAAAAAAGTCGTCCGTAACCTCCAGAACAAGGTCAACTACTCTGGCCGTTTCCTCCTCCTGAAGATCTGTGGACTCTGTTCATCCTTTTCAATCCTGTTTTGGATAGGCCAGAAGTGGAGGAGGGGAACCAGAGGACAGTTGGGAAGGCAGTTCCCTCCTGTTATCACAAGTATGGATGCATGTCGAGCCAATGGGTAAAGTGGCAGTATTACGGAGCAGAGGATTAGACAGTGAACGTTCTTCGGATGGATATGGCCTCCCATTCATTAGCTCTTACCCTACCCTCATTTGCACTTTGATAATGTGGTTGTTATACTGTCCGACCTCAGAAATGTATCTCCCACTTCAAGATGCTGGACAAAGGCACACTATTGATAGTGCAGGACATATCTCCAAGGTTTTGAAATCACCTGTTTCTTGTGGAAAAGTCAACTGGGCTGAAGACCTGTCATTGATCTTTCCAACTTGGACGAGTTTGTACAGTACAAACTCTTTTCAAAATTTAGATGGAGATCATCGTATGAGATCCTATTACGAGGAACAACATTATGCTTTTTCTGGATGCGAAATACTCGTGTTTCCAGATATCAGTTCATCAGTCTTTGAGGAAGTTCCTCCGTTTTGTCCTCAGGGTAAGGTCTTTCAGTTCAGTCTTGTTCTTCGGACTGTCAAGTGCCACTTGAGTGTTCACACTCATCTCAGCTTTGGCTCATGCCAAATTGATACATCTTCTAAGATACCTAGACAATTAGCTGAGCCTCTTGGAGACGGCTTTAACATCAAGATAAGCTTCTCTCCTTTTTTCCCAATCTGGGGATTGTGGTAAATTTAGAAAGGTCCAGTCTGACCCCCAAGCAGAGGATGGAGCACCTAGGGATGCGGGTTTGACACATCATTAGGGTGAGTCTAACCATCCGACAATTGTCAGCAGATTCAGGGCGAGTAGCGAGACCTCTCTTTGCTAGCATAAACTACGGCCTCGACATTGGCAACAACTACTGGGACACCTCTCGTCCCAGGGTAATCCAATGAGTTTCTACATCAGCAGTTGTTTTAGTGGAGCCTGTAGTGTTAGTGGTCAACAGGAAATGATCCCTCGTTCCATCTAGTTCCAGTAAAACAGTAAGTAAGGAATGACCTAGACTGGTGGGTGAAGGGCAAGATCTTCATAAAGGGGACTTCTTTGGAATGACCCCCTCCTGAAATGCTACTTTTTAAGGGTGTATCAACGGAAAGCTGGGGTACTCGCTTATAAATCAGATTGCGGCAAGATAGTGTTCCATGGAAGAGAAGAGCCTGCACATCAACCTGCTTGGACTGAAGGCAGTACTCTTTGCACTGCGAGCATTCCAACACCGTCCAATAGGCCACTTGGTAGTGCTGGTGAGTAACAGCTCTACGTAATGGGGTATATCATCAAGCAAGGAGGTACTGTTTTACAGCCCCTCTGTGAGATTACTGACTCCAGATCAGGCAGAGAGCTTGGGAATCCATTGCCTTTTCGTGCTTCCCGTGTTTCGTTTGCAATTTCCAGGGACCCATTCTGTTATTCTTTTAGTCCATGTAAAAATAAAATTTGTTCAAATTGAATTTTTGGCTTGCAAAATTGCTCTATTGCAAGAAAATTGCATTATATGGCCATTTCTTATGTTGTTTGGTCCTTAGCAGTGAATTACGCATAATTTGGCCAAATTTCAAAAGAAAACGTTTGAGTTCCAAAGCTCTTTTCTTTATTAACACCTAAAGGTGAGCTTGAGCAGCCTTTTCTGTTGGGGTTTCAGGAACAGAGTTTCAGTGCACTGGCATTGCTTCTGCCAACTTTGAATGACCACAGCTTTTCGTGTGCCTCTGTCACAATAGTTTTAATAACTATTATTATTAGTTATTGTTATTAAAATTTTAATACTTCCAGGAGTATCATTGAAGTATAAAATGTTCTAGAATTAAATTTATTACAATACCTGTACTTACCTGGAATTCATGTTATTGCCTATTTCCCCCCCCCCCCCCCCCTCTTTACTCAAAATGGCTATGATTTTTCTAAACCAATGCTTATAGTAAAAATTGAAGGGAAATCAAGATGGCAGTAGCTGGGAGGGAACACTTTTTACACTACCACTCAATTTAACAATGCTTCTTTCGTGATGAAACTGGCAATTTGAAGTAAAGTTATTCGTCTAATTTTCAAGAGTACTGTATTCTGAATAGGACATTGATAATTTGTTTTAGTTTAGAAATTGAGGTTATTTGAAGGGAATAATACATGTATTGTAGGACGGAACTTTATTTTTAAATTTGGAAGGCAGTTGAATTTTAAAAACAATTCTCTTATCTAGTTAAGGATTGAAAGAATCAATAAATGAGCTGGGGCTCATAAAGACAGGTGGAGCAGTTGGAATGCCCAATATGTAAAAAGTGTTGACCAACTGATATTTATCTTGATTTTGTGCTATTTAAGGTTTAAATTCAATACAATAATTTAGAATTAAAACAAACAGTGTTACAGGTATTTTTATTTCTATATTTTTTTTCAGGTTCAATTACAGAGCCACTGCACATATGGTCAAAAATGGTTATTACAATTTCCTCAACTGGTTTGATGAACGAGCTTGGTATCCACTCGGTAGAATAGTAGGGGGTACAGTATACCCTGGCCTTATGGTCACCTCTGGAAGTATCCATTACGTCCTCAACCTTCTCAACATCCCAGTACATATTCGTGATATATGTGTCTTCTTAGCGCCAATATTCAGGTAAGACTTTTAATATTTTTTAAGTGCTTTCATGATGATCAATACCAGTTGGCATTGTGATGGACAGCAAGAGTTAGCTTGTACATGTACCCCTTTTCACAGTGAGTTGAATAGGATTTTTGGATTCAATTTATATCTTGTTTCTTTTTATGTTTTTATATTTGAATTATCAGTTTTAATTAATTCTTAAAAGTTCTAGGGAAAGACCTTTTCTATAATCCTTAAACTATTGAGACATGGAGTAGAGAGAACTCGTATAAAGTGTTAATAAGAATGAGGGTAACCTTACATGAGGTTGAGTAATGTATGTACATTGAGGGAGTTTCCTTAGAGGTATTTCTGTCTAGCAGAAATTCTGATATTCAATTATGGTTTTTTAGTTAACTCTTTTACCCCCAGGCTATTTGGAAATTTCCAACCCTTAACCCCCAGGGTTTTTTTTTTTTTTTTCAAGCACATTTTGCAGTATATATATTTTTAAATTGCTCTAACAGCCTTAATTTTTGTCATAGAGAGGTCAGGTTGGTCTCATTCTCTTGGAAAATGCCTGAAGTTTCTCAAAAAATTATCAAAAATATGCAAAAAAAATTTAAATAGCAGTTTTTTGCAAGGACGTACTGGTACGTCCATGGGGGTAAAGGGATGTGTTTT
This sequence comes from Palaemon carinicauda, assembly GCF_036898095.1. NCBI lineage: Eukaryota > Metazoa > Arthropoda > Malacostraca > Decapoda > Palaemonidae > Palaemon > Palaemon carinicauda. Next base: position 36,708,319 of record NC_090768.1, on the reverse strand, counting down.
GTGAAACATACCAGTATGTCCTTTGGGGGTAAAAGGGTTAAAATTTTCCATTTCACTTGTTTAACCATTTTACAAAATAGTCTTCTCATTGATGGAAGATTTCTACTCCCTTATGCCTTGCATCATTTACCATGTATATATCCGTACTTCCTCAGATAAGTTGTAGTTACTAATTTGGAGAGATGCAAGTTTTACCTGTAAACTAACGTGGAAAATCAAATTGACAATATACTGTAATGCACTTACATTAAATAACTCCTTTGTTATAGATTTTTCTCATTTTTAATACAAAAGTATCCAGATTCATATGAATGGGATAACCATAAGCCACAGGGAAGTGTGGCCTAAATTGGGCAATAAAAAAGAAATCAGTATAAGGGTCATGATTTTGTGTTATAATTTTTCTCAAGCACTCATTAAACATCCCCTTTCCAGTAAGGCAGTTGCTCATTTTAGTTAAAAACTGATTGCCAAGAAAGCTGAAGTATTGTGTGAATATGTCAGATGTTTACATTGGCAAGAAGATTCAAGTGAAGTTTTGCTAGTTTGTTTCTGAAACTTATGTAAAAATCTAATACTTCATTATACAATGCAAGTAAAACATTTTAATTCAGTGAAAATGAGTCTATTCAATGTTTCTTTTCTTTAGCTATTAAACAATGAAATGAAATAATAAAGTATCGTTTCTAAATGTATTTCTGGGTTTGCCAGTACACTGCCTTACATTTATATAGAAATATACTCTCAAGAAAAATGAATGAAGGGTGTTGATGGTCTATCGGTACGTTGCCTTTTACAGTACAGCATTCACATTGAAATACTTACACTATGAAAAAACGAATTCTGAAGTATATTTTAATCTGTTAATTAATTCATCAAATTCACTAAAGAAATATTTTGCTTGAGGGGAATATTGGACACTCAGTACACTTATTCAGTGTGGGAAAGTATACCCTTATGAGAGTGCTTTGTGTGTGTTATATGCATTATCTTATCTCCATAATGTTGATATTCATTGTCATTAGCTTTATCTATGTTACTTAACTGCATGGAGTGCTTGGTAAGTACTTCATTGAGGATTTTTTTTGTTTTGAAAACCATGTTTTTCTTGAATGGGGATGCTGCTTAGTTTTGTATTAATTATTTGATGGTACTTTACTTTGTAAAGTAGTTTGGAGTTTATGAATTCGTTCTTACACTGTTTACAAACTTTTTATCCTTTGAGATGGGGATATGTCTCCAGCAGTGCTGGAATGAATTGTTAGTAAAGTGGTCGGTTAAAACCAGATGGTGTGAGGGGAAAGCCCCACTCACCTGCCTGTCTCAGACTAGCTACTTTTGTCTGGCTGCCAAGATTAGACATACTACCATGCTGCTGTTTCGACTGTTGGCTCTTTTCTTACATTCATTTGTAATTGATGCAGATTTTTAGTTTGGTGATTGCTCTCTCTTATAAGCAGACACATACCCAAGCAAGGGTGTGTATGTGGTGAAATGAATTTTTTTCCCTAAGAGGATACAAACCTTTGAAACCCCAATTGTTATATACTGTACCTTTGTGAAAGGCTGACCTATAACAGTCCCTTTCCCTATGGAGTGTTGTTCTTGCTCTTCCGATCAGGAAGACGATGAACTTGAACGGAACTTGTCTCGCTTGGTGGTTGTAACCTTGCCTCTTGATAGAATTACCTGATTCAGACTGATTGGCACCCATAACCTTGTACCTGTTAGGGAAAATTATTCATCTGGTGGACTCGCCTGGTGCTGACTGTGATCTCTTGATGGTGATTCTTATGTTAGTGTGTGCTCCCGGGGCAACTTCTCCATTCTCCTGGCAAGGGAAGGATGTGTTAGTGTCTTACCAAACATTTAAAGGCAACTCAGGAATGGCAGAGGCAGGGGACAGTGACATTGCCCTGGCAAGCAGGACAATGCCCTAGAGACTGACCATATATACATATGATCAGCACCGGAGCTGCCTTTCCACCCAAGCTAGGATCAGGGTAATGGCTGCTGATGACTTGGCAGGTAGACCTGTAGGCTTCCCACACCCACCATCCTTAGCTCACAAGAATGATGAGGTTGCAGACACTAAAGGAACTAACGAGTTTGAGCAGGACTCAAACCCAAACCCAAGTCTAGTGATCACCAGGTAAAGATGTTACTAGTAGGCCACAGCAACCCATAGTCTCTTTTTCTTGCTGTGCTTGGTTTTACACTGTTGATAAAATTTTCCTGTTAGGGAGATGGGTTTTCACTGTCCTAGTGATTGTTTCCTTTTAAGCCAGTACTGGTTGGGGCATAACAGCTTCCACATCCCTATAATTAACTGTTAGAAGTTTGTTGGAGTTACCTTCCTTGTTCCCATACTGGACCAGGAAGGTTGCTCTGTCCAGGAAAGATAAGAGCCTTAATTCTAGGGAATTTCCTCCCACTAATGGGCAAGTCTCCCTGTTTGTTCCTACACAAATACAAATCATCATCCTTTTGTAGGACTATGCTTTACAAAAGTTTATACTCTTGTTATTTGTACTCAATCTTGTACTAGAACAAGTAGGTTTGCCGTTGGTCAGGATCATGGGCACTGCCCTTTTCTCAGTTCTTTCGGGTGATTGAGGTATACCTCAGTCCCGTGCTTGAAAGATACTTTGGTACCGTAGGAAGAGAGGTTGTACTGTACATGCGCAATAGAGAACTAGGGCTGAAAGGAACCCGCAATCAGTCTCATTGCTTTACGAGTGACAATACATTCCCTCATATGAGCGTGATCGGTAATACAGTCCTTCGTTTCCCCATGATCATTCTCTGCGAGATCTATTTTCAGTGGATCTTTCTCCTTGAGACTCCTGGCTCACTGGAAGTTCCCATGAGTATGTGCAATCTGGAACAAGTAAAACTGACCACCAAGAACCACTCTGTGCTCTTACAAGTGCCTAGATGTTGTATCACGTACGAGCGGTTGGTTATGAGGTCCTTCACCATCTGGTAATCAGTACTTAGACGGTGCATCTGCTCATCATCACGTGCAACAGAGACTAAAGTATGCTATATTTTGTCAGTCTCTGGGGGTGTGAGGGCTAAAGGCACTTGTTTCCAAAAGAGAGGCCGATTGTCAATCGAGCCCCATTGCAGCCTCTTCTGGGTACACACTTTGTTCTGTTTCCAGTCCTGATCCTATTTGCTTTGCTAGGAAAGCACTGTCACTTAAGGTGATTGTTAAGACCTTCTCCAAAGGAAGAGGATTCTTGGGTTTTCAATACTCCAGTGATGGCTGACTTTGGTCTGGTCCAAGGAGAAGTGGAGAACTGTAAGACAATGTTCATTTGTCCATATTCTTGCACTCCTTTGTTAGTACAGTGAACTGGGAGAGGTTACTTTGGATCCTGCATCAGTGGGATTTACGGCTATTGTTTGGCATTTTGGCGCCCCTCAAGGATTGAGGACCTCACGAGTTGCTGTGGCTGGAACTTTCTCATGCACCTTTGAACAGAGCTAATTCTCAGATCTCGGGACCTAGTGGGGTCTAGTCTGTCAAGTAAGATCCTGCCTCTCGCATTTTCTCGATAAAGGAAATTCTACGTACTGTACCCATCTCCCCTTCCAGCTGATCTCGAAGTTTCTTCTTTAACTGCAGTATTTCTTGTGAAGAGGATCAAGGCTGACAGCATACAGTAGTCTTTTTAGCCCTTGAATCTGCTGCCATGGAAAGCTCCAACGTACCTAGCTTCCTTGTCAAATGATAGTATGGTGCGATCGCCTAGTTTGCCACAACTTGGGATTTGTCAAATCCTGAGATATTGGCCAAGTACAGCAAGTTGGTTTTGTCTGGTGTAAAGGTTGTCACCTTCATGGCACACAAATCGCTAACCAACTTGGTCCTGAAAAGGACTCGGGTTTGTATAATTATGAAAAATACAAATTATTCTTAAAAATTTGTGATTATTAAAAGGCCAAAGGTTTCTATATACATAGGAACAAATAAGATTTTAAAAATAAAATTTATATTGTTTCTATACAAACCTGAGCCCTTTGGACTGAATTTCCCACCTTAGCTACCCTTCTCAGTACTAGGCCCAATTACAAAGGGGCTATTCTGTGACACGTGGGGCTTTCTCCTTGACGGACTAGTCGCTAACTTACTCTTAACAATTAAATGGCTATTCCATCACTGCAGAAGAAATTGCCCAATTTAAAAAGGAGTCAGGTCTGTATGGTTAAGTAAAATAGAAATCACTTGAATTTTTTTTTTTTTTTATGCTGAAATAATGGTTGTTTTCTATTACAGTGGTCTGACAGCAATTGCCACATACTTTTTAACTAAAGAAATATGGTCTGCGGGAGCTGGTTTGTTTGCAGCTTGCTTTATTGCTGTGGTGCCTGGTTATATCAGTCGATCAGTTGCGGGAAGTTATGACAATGAAGGCATTGCTATATTTGCACTCATGTTCACATATTTCTTATGGGTGAGTATTGTGGTTTTTATATCACAGTACAGTATTATACTTTATTTTTTCTTCATGAAATACAGTATTTTATATTTTGCTTTAATAAAAAATAGATTTATTCTATCCTTTTAACATTTCATTTTTATATATTTACAAGAAGTGGTTGATAGTTTTGAATAGGAATATGCCTAAAAATACTACTTGTATGTACAATAGTTTATTATGTATTTTAAGAGAAGGGATGAGGTGTCTCATTGTTTGAATTTATGTATTTTAGGAGAAGAGATGAGGTGTCTCATCATTTGAATTTATGAAGTTGATATGTGAAGTAGTTGTTAGCTATTTATTCTTTGTACTACATTGCGGTACTGTATAGTTTTTAGAATACATGGGATGGTTGATTGACATGTTTTCATAAGGGTCCCAGAGAACAAATATGTTGAGGATGCATGTAATTTCAAGGCTGTACCGAGTAGTACAGTATATTCAAGTGGAGTGATATGAGGCTACATAAAGATTTATCTTCTATTTTCTAAAACTAAACCTTTTTTGGGACATAATATTAAGTTAACAATTTTTTCTTTTCTTTCTTTGATGGATAGAAATGTTTAAAACTTTATACAGTGCAGGATTTTGTAGTGACACAGTAATAATTTTAATTTTGTACTGAATCAGATGTAATAGAGATCTATCTTTGTAATACTGTTCTAGTTGATGAAGTGTGTAGGGTCTTGCCTCTGGGGAGAGCTATAGTATTTATTTGGGGTAGTGATTATGGAGACAGTTTAGGTTTTTTGTTTTGCTTATATTGTGTCGGAAGAATTTCTTGTGTAGTGGTATATATACACAAAATATGAGAAAAATGGTTATTTTTCATGAAGATTCATTTTCTGCAATATTCAGAGCTGACTTGTATAATGTGGTAAAGTCATTACTTAGTGATTCCAGTTTGATAATTATATATTAGTATTTTTTTCTTTAACAAAATATCCCTTTTTGTTATGAGGCTTTGTAATGTGTGTATGATCCATACCTTTTATGTCTTGAATTTTTAGGTGAAATCTGTTAAGACAGGAAGTCTTTTCTGGGCAACTATGGCATCTCTGTCATACTTCTACATGGTAAGTGCATGGGGTGGATATGTGTACATCATCAACCTCATTCCCCTGCACATTTTTACCTTATTGCTCATGGGGCGTTTTTCGCATCGTGTCTACACTGCCTATACGACCTTCTACATTTTGGGGCTCATATGCTCCATGCAAATTCCTTTTGTTGGCTTCCAGCCCATTAGGACATCAGAACACATGGCGGCAGCAGGTACGTAATGACCTTTTTAGACTTCAATAGACCTTCCTTTGATTGTATTTCTGATAATGAATTATTTTATAACTCATGTACTTCTGCACCATCTACTGAATTACACAAAAGATGTCTTGGCTAATATTGCAAATCTATAGTCAATTTCTTCTAGCGATGCAGATTTGCACCGACTCACAGCGGTGCCCTTTTAGCTCGGAAAAGTTTCCTGAGCGCTGATTGGTTGGACGAGATAATTCTAACCAATCAGTGATCAGGAAACTTTTCTGGGCTAAAAGGGCACCGCTGCGAGTCGGTGCAAATATGCATCGCTAAAAGAAATGGACTATAGTATTTGTCAGCATTAGTTTTTAATGAGATTTTTGTAAACCCTTTTGATTAGTGGCAATTCCAAAAATACCGAGTTCTGTTTAATTCAACTTCTACTGTATTCTAAATTATGCTGTTGAATGGTACTGCAGGTCTTTTTAAGATATTTAAGTACAAAGATGTTCAAAATATTTGTTGAATGATTTGTGCAATATAAATATACTGCATTTCTAGTAGGAGTTTCATTCAGATTAATGCTTGAAGGTTTAGGTAACTGAATGCAAGTGGTAGGAACTAATAATATTCTAGGTTTTACAGTTTAGTCTTTGATTGTTAGTTGCATCATAAAGTGTGCAGATATTAAAGGAAAATAGATAATGGTATGTACATAAATATTCTTACAGAATGTAACATGGACATAAGATTTTAGTAAGTAATGTATGTTGATCAGTTTTCAAGATTTTACATTTATTGTACTTGAAAGCTGATGAATATCTCTATAATGCCAACAAATCAGATTATTTAGAAATCTTATAAGTCATGAAACTATTTTGAGGAATTTCTCGTGTGTGTTTGTGTGGACTCGACAGGACTAATATGGCTACCTAGAAGTTGAAAATTTAACTTTCTATTGTTTTTAGCATTTTGACTAATTTGAATTAATGTTTTTTTGGGTCAAAATTATGATACTGTACAGTAATTACTGGAAAATAACGTGATTTTAGTTGCAGGAAAATTTAATTTTTATTTTCCTTATATGTGTGTTTCTAGATGCAGGAAAATATACAATAATTTCTATTTTATATGCTAGTTGCCATTTTATAATTTCTATATTTTTTTTTACAGGTGTGTTTGCCCTTTTAAATGCAGTAGCAGTGTTGAAGTACCTTCAAAGTGTGATGACACAAGCGGAATTCAGGCACTTCTTCATTGTTGCTGCGGGTACTGCTGCTGGTCTCGTCTTCCTTGTGGTAGTTGGTCTCACATGGATGGGAGTTGTTGCTCCATGGAGTGGAAGGTCAGTACCAATCAGAAGTTGACATGTGGGATAATTCAAGATGATGTTAGATTTCAAAAGTATATTAGTGGGAACCTGTAATAGAAGTCAGACGCAGCCATGACAAGAAAAAAAAAGATAGTATTAGTCGTTTGGCAATGTTAGATACTTCGGTGGCAAATGATGAAAATTCCATAGCAAATAGATTATGATTTAATTTGCTGAGAAAAGCTGCCCTAGCTTTTGATGATATTGTCGCCAGTAAAACTGTATTTCTTTTCAGATTTTACTCTTTATGGGATACCGGATATGCCAAGATACACATTCCTATCATTGCCTCTGTGTCAGAGCATCAACCTACCACGTGGTTCAGTTTCTTCTTTGACCTTCACATTCTTGTTGCAACATTCCCTGTTGGACTGTGGTACTGCATCAAGAATATAAATGATGAAAGAGTATTTAGTAAGTATTGCACTTTGTTGTTATATCCATTTACACAATGCCTTCTGGAATGTTTTGTTAGTCTGGTGAATTTTCAAAATTGTAAGAAATATCATTGCCTGTAATTTATTGTAATTTACAAATTCCCTTTTGGAATACATTTAGAATTACTTTCCTGGTGTAATTGAAATTATTTTATGGCTGGGTACATTAATATACTGTATGTAATTTTTAAAGATGTTTTCACTTTCCATTACTATTATTAGCTGTAAATTTCAGAGCAAATGCATCTTTGTCATGCCAAGAGGTTCCAAGGGGAAACTCCTCTTTTTACTGGAATCCACTAGTTTTAATATAATTAAAATATTTAAAGTATTTTAAAGCCATTGCAGCATATTCTTGGGTCAAAATAATGTTGCAACTTGTGAATGTATGCTTAAACTTGCTTTTTGAAAAATGCATTCCTGTTATTCTATTTTTATCAAGTAAAATTGTTGGTTTTACAGTTCAGTATTCCCTAGTGCTTTTCTTTATGCTTTAGTTGTTCTTGCAGCTAAGAGTAAGCTCTTTATTGTAAACTTTACTTTATTTTCAAATTATTTCTATTACAGATAGCTATATTTATTACTTTTTTTTCTTATATTGACAGTTGTATTATTTGCGGTTAGTGCTGTCTACTTTGCTGGTGTTATGGTGAGGTTGATGTTAACACTCACCCCTGTTGTTTGTGTCTTGGGCGGCATTGCCTTCTCGCAACTATTTGAAGTTTATCTTAAGGTAATCAATAACTTAAGGAAGTTGTATTTTTATGCTTTTCTTTTTCTTTAGTCCAGTACTTTTATTTGGCATAAATGTTAAATGCTTTATACAGCATACTGTAGTTCATTATTTACGATAAAGTCCCACTTAACCGTTTTATAGTAAGCTGAAAGTTTCAGACAAACACCCAAGGCAAAACTAATTGAATAAATTGTAATTTACTGTATTTAAAAATTAATGTACTGGGTAACCTCCTTGTTCTGGTTTTCAGACTACAGGTATCCCATGGAATTTTTCTTTTTCCAAAAAGACTTTCTGATAGACATTATAACCTTTTGTACATTGTAAATAGTATAGCCAAGACCAAAGTTAAAAGAATTTGCAATCTTGAAAATTTGTGCTCATGTATAAGCTAATTTTGACTGTACTTTTCAAGTTTGGATTCATGAGAAAGTTATAATTTTTATCCTATGGTTATTTTAATGTGCTATACTTTAAAGTGAATAAGTGCTATACTTTAAAGTGAATAAGTTCAAAAGAGTTATGTAGACATGAGAAATGTTGTGGTATAACTTCAAATGAATATATATACATAACTAATAAAGAGGTTATTGTATAACAAAACTAAAAGTGTTTAAAATATTCATATTTGACACTTGACAAAAAATCCCATGTACAGTCATCAATATCAACTGTTCTTGCAAAAGACAGTTGGCCTATGATTAACATATCTAACCTTGGAATTGTTTTGACACTATAAAGCAAACTTATAGATGACTTGTTTCTTGTGGTTTTTATTAAGTAAATACTCAGTAACCTAAGGCAAGATTGCCAAATTGTTTCAATACAAGTCACTGTATTTGTAGTGTTACCGTTCCATTTCTAGAACAGATTTTTTCTATGATTTACATGTGTGGAATAGCTTTCTTAAGGTTTTTATAGATTGCTGTTTTAAATGGCGCTTGCTTATGTTGTCCAAGACATACGTATAGGTGACTTTTTCTCTAAATTCAGTTAAATTATTCCTTAGATCTTTATCTCTGGTTGTGATAACCTATTGGAGACCCGCTCAAGCTTGATTGTTTCTTGTAGTGTTTGCAACCTCACTATCCATGTGAGCTAAGGATGGGGAGTTTGGGGGAGCTTATAGGTCTCCCTGGTCCTGGCTTGTGTGGAGAGTGATCCTGGGTGCTGATCATATGTATATATAGTTTAAAGGCCCCTCATGAATGGCTGAGGCAATGGACAGTGACAGTGCCATAGAGACTGACCATATATACATATGATCAGCACCCAAGCCCCATCCACCCATCTACTGATGACCCTGTAGATAGACCTATAGGCTCCCCCAAATCCCCTGTCCTTAGCTCACAAGGATGGTGAGGTTGCAGACGCTATAAGATACTATTGAGTTTTAGTGGATTCGAACCCCAGTCCAGTGATCGCTAGGCAGGAACGTTTCCAATAGGCTACCACAATCCTTGTCCTGCTAGGGCATTGTCATTGTGCCTTGCCTCTGTCATTCATGAAAGATCTTTAAACAGATTTGTATTTTCGAAGCCTTGCATAGGTCTTGCTCTAAGAACTGGGTTTAGATGAAATAGAAATTTAAGGAAAACAAATTAATGAAGTTGGACAACTGTTTGGTGTACCCTAAATGAATCGATGAGAAATATAAGGTAGAAAGTGATGCACCTAATAGGTACCTTTAATACTGCCTGCAGTGAACCACACGAGGAACATTGTAGGTAATGTCCTCTTCTGAGGACTGAAAGAATTAATATCATTTGCAACTTTTTTTCCTAATATTACATAAAAATAGTACAGTAAGCCTTATCAAAGCATTAGAAATTGTCCCAAAGCAAAACTATAATGCAAAGATTTTATTTATGAGTGCATTTTTGCCTCAATGATCTTTGCAGTCATGATGCCCGATCACCCCCAAGAAATCATGTGACATTTCCTCTAATAATGTTTAATTCGGTTTAGCCAGACTTGGGCAAAATTATCATTACTGTGTGGGCTGGCATGTCTTTTGGTTTTTGCTTTGTCATTTTGAAGATAGATTAGAATTTGAGTACAGTACTTTATTATTTGAGAATTGTAATTCTTAAAGGAAGCAAATGTTCTTCTCTGAATTGATGTATATTTTTTTTTTTATAAAAATCTCTTTCTTGGTGATTGTATTGCAATCTGAATTAGTTTGATACTGAAATGAAGGTATTAAGAATAAGTATAAAGAAGTGTAATTGAAGGTAGAAGAGAATACATCATATTTTATTGGGAATTAGTAGAGGTAAAAGGAGCTTAGATTTTTTTTGTAATCAATGGAATTATAAGATCAGCCTCAAGTTTTTCCCATTTTTCCATTTTATTTGAAATCCAGGAAGAGGAGCCTTCTCGCCCAAGTGTAGGAGATTCCAGTGATGATGATGAAGACGGTGAGAAAAATAACAGATATGACAAAGCAGGGAAGCTGCGAAAAATGAGACACGAGCAACAGGTATTTTTTTTTACTTAATTTTGTATTTAAGTTTATACTGTACATTGCATATTTATATAGTTCAGTAACAGGAACTTACATTTACTTGTCAATTAAGTACTGTATTGTATTTTTTTCTTGCAATATGTATAAAAGAATAGAAAACCTAAGATTATTCTTTTTTATTTATAAACTTAACCATGCCATATGATTGTATTTGGGGAGTACCCTCACATTGACTTGTATAGTTGGCAAAGTTCATGCTAGTGTTCAACAAAATGGTCAGCATTAGTTTCTGCTAAAGTTCCCTCAAAGTATCTACTAAAAGTGTTTTAATAAGTAATGAGGAGATTCCACATGATGTTAAATGGAATATGAATACCCTTGGATCTTTAAGTTTGAATATTGATTTTTAATAGTCCATGCTAAGCTAAAAGTATTATCTAAAAAAAAATCTACTGCAGAACATACATTCAAGAAAGATATTTTGTGAATTGTTAGAATGTGCTCCAAATATATTAGATAGTGATTTATTTTATGAAAATACCAGTGAAGCAAAATTTTTTTAATATTAAAGTAGCAATACAGATTAATAGATTTTCTTATTTTCTGTTGACATTCTCAGAATGCTGGAATAAGAATTGACTTCCCAAGTGTTTAATTGTATATTTTGCACTCATGACTATACTTGAATAAATTTAGTTTAGATTATTGGAGGACATTTCGACTTCCCAAAGATGGTTGTTGTGTGTTAGCTTGTTTATGCACAACATTGTATGCATCTCTATATGATAGAATTCAAACAATGAAAGTGATTCTTTTCTTTTGTGGGTAGTTTTCATGATATTGGGAGGCATTGTAGAATGTAATACCCATATTTTGCCGATATTTCAAATGATGTGAAAACTAATTCGTTCTTTTATTTTTTTCTTTAAAGGCAACAAATGATGGCCTTGGTGTAAATATCAGGAGTATGGTCATCGTTGCTGTACTAATGATTCTTATGATGTTTTCCGTCCACTGTACCTGGGTCACTTCCAATGCGTATTCATCACCATCAATAGTGTTAGCTTCTTATGGTCAAGATGGGTAAGGAGATTTTTTATTTATGTTTTGGTCTTTATGTAATTATCTGCCTAGAAACTAAGTAGAGTTTCAAGTTTCAATGCTGATATTTATCATTTGTATGAGTAACTGCTAGCTTGTCTTTGTCCTTTAGAAATAAATTTCCTAGGTTATCTTGATAACGAGGTAACAACAAAGAGGTGCCCTTGTGAAATTGAAGGTGTACATTTGTTTTATTTTCAGTAGACATTCAACAGAATACTGTGGCAAACAATTAGAGTAATGTTACAATGGTAGACTGTGCCAAAAAGACTAATTTACTAGTGATAGTATCATATAACACAATCTATAATGAAAACAGGCAGGTATACCAGGTTAATTATTGATCAATAATGCTATCCATCAAAGGTAGACTATGATTCCTCAAGCTACAGAGGAGTGCAGGAACTAAGACTATACAACCAATGCATCCAGATGCCCACATGTTTAGAAAATAATTATATGAATGTTACAAATGTAATAAGGATGGAAATGTAGAATGCAGAAGAGAGTATAGAAAATCATTTTAAGGAAAAATAAAAGTATGGTGAATAGAAAGGAAGCAAAGAAGTAATTGTAGTCAGGAAGGAGGCTATGAAGTTGCTGTTGCCAGTGTAGGGGTGTATACAGTACTATATATCCTGTGAAGCTAATAACATCACAGATGTTTTAAGATTGCAAATTTAGGTTGAGCAAAGAATTTTAATTGATCACCTTTTAATAAGCAGTGCTAATAGTGGAGCAATGTAGAAGGAAGGTCATGTAGTGATTGAAGGGCAGACCATATGAGAAGCATAGTATCTTTTGTTGTTCTGACAACATTTTGATTTATGAGAATGCAATTGACTTTCTGCACTCTGTGAGTGTGTGAGCATGCGTGCGTGTAAAATGCCACTGGACATTTCAATGACCTTGACGAGTTCTTCAGCCCCAATCGTTGTGCTTTCAGTGTTGATCACTTTGATGTTTTCTTGTGTAGCTGTTGAATATTCTCAACATTATCTTTTTCAATTTTCATATGATGAAAATCATTTGAATCAACTGTATATAAAGTTAGCAATGTCTTATTAATTATTTGAAAAATATTTTGGTTATTAAGATTATCTCATTCATTGAACATTGGTTGTCCTAAAATATGTTTGGTAGAAGCATAGCCAAAGAAGACTGCTCCTTTACCGAGCAATTATGTGACATACAGTACATAGAAATGGTAAATGATATAAACTAACCAAAAATCAACATTCATAGCTTTCGTGCACGACCTCTATCCACAAACACAAATCAATACTTTACTTGAATAAGTGTGTATCATCTCAAGGTATTCTTTGATTTGATGGGGCCAGACATTCATTTTGATATTGATTCATATCAATTTTTTGGATGCTATATACCTTAGTCCTTATTTAAGTTAAGATATGTCTTAAAAATTAGTCTGAAGTTTATAATTTTTTTTCTTTATTTTTTTGACAGGAGTCGTCAGATCCTCGATGATTTCCGTGAAGCATACTACTGGTTGGCTCAGAATACTGACGATGATGCAAGAGTCATGTCTTGGTGGGATTATGGCTATCAAATAGCTGGTATGGCTAACAGAACCACTCTCGTTGATAACAACACTTGGAATAACTCTCATATTGCCCTTGTTGGGAAAGCAATGTCTTCGAATGAAACTGCTGCTTATGGCATCATGACAGCATTAGATGTTGATTATGTGCTTGTGATATTTGGTGGTGTCATTGGCTATTCAGGAGATGACATCAACAAATTCCTGTGGATGGTTAGAATTGCAGAAGGAGAACATCCAAAGGAGATAAGAGTAAGTAAACACTATCTTCTTTGATGTATGAAATGGAGATGTCCATTTACAGAAGGGCATTAAAGTATTTGGTGATTTGAATGGGGTCTTTTTAAAGCTCATACACCCTAAGAAATTTAGTCATTGAATAAATTGTATATTGCAAAATAATACGTCATCATTAAAGTACTTTATCAAGATAACCAAGTTTATAAGTACAGTATTGTTTGTTAATACTGTATTCCTCAAGTTCATTTGTATGGAAATTTTCTAATAAAACTTTTCATGCTTTATTGAAGTGCAATGTACCTTAGTATTGCAGGATATAATTAGGTTACCAATATAATAACCAAGTATTTGAACTTTTCATTACAGGAAAGTGATTACTTCACTGATCGTGGGGAGTTCAGAGTTGATTCCGAGGGATCCTCAACTCTTTTGAACTGCCTCATGTACAAGCTGTCTTATTATCGCTTTGGGGAGCTTAAGGTTAGTATCTTTCCTCAAATTGCTGTTGCATACAAATTTCACTGATAAAGAATTAATGTCTGGTCTCTGTTACACTTTGATTGTGCATCATGTAGATGATATGGAAAATGAGATTTACAGAAATGCTAAATCATTTGATGATTGCAGATAGTTCTTGTATGGTTAGGAGTATGTGTATGAAGAAAGAGTGTGCAGAAGATGAAGGACTTCAACTTTAAATTGATCTGAGTTGAAAGTGCACAAGATTAAAAAAATTATATATAGAACATAGGTGTCTATCTGATGTAAAAAAATATGATAATTATATTTGTCATTTTGTGGTAGAACTTTTTCATTGACACTAAAATTATGATGCCTTTTTTACTTTACTTGGTAATTTGATTAACCTTAGTTATTTTTCTCACAACTTTTATGATAAAGTAAGGTGACAGATCATCAAAGTGTCTGTTCATAGGGACAGGAACCATAAACTGAAAGTATAGTAAACCAAAGCTGCTGTACCTATAGAAAAAAAAATTATCGCACTTTTCACACTGTCTTTATTACCTTTTATGCAATGGCTTTATTCTGTTTCAGCTGGACTTCAGAACGCCTCCAGGCTTTGACAGGACAAGAAATACAGTCATTGGTAATAAAGATTTTAAATTGACGTACCTAGAAGAAGCTTATACAACAGAACACTGGCTTGTTCGTATTTATAGGTAAGTTTTTATCATTATTAGGTATGCCATATATATTTAGGTATAAGGGCTTTGGTAGAGCTTCTATTCTTTCTTTTAATCATATTGGTAATACTATGTCACTGACAAATGATTGTGTATTTGAATGAGAAATAAAATTGTCAAGAGTTTCAGTTGACACATTGGTTTTTAAGATGGCTTTCTAATGCTGGTTACAGTATTTTTCCTTTGTTAACGAGTAATGCTAACCAGCTAGTGATACTGCTAGGAGGGGAAGGGATACCATCTCCGTTATCAGCTAGCTCAAACTTTAATTTTACTTCAATGTAAGAAATCTTACCTGACTACTATGGAGGCCATTAGATTTTGTACTTTCTTTAATTTTCTGGTGTGCTAGATTTGGTATACACTTACAGTATTTTGTGTATTTGTTTACCAAAACATCTTTATTTACAAGTTGCTTTATTTCCATGCAGGATATCCCAGTTACACCAGCCTGTTTTATTAGCAATATTTGCACTTCTACTGTCCATGCTTTCATTCCCATAAACAAGTTTGCAATGATCACTACTTTTTTTTTTTGCTCTTCAAGATTGCCATTGGTAATGGGTTTCACCTTTGTACAAAACCTTTTCTTTGCATTAACGGTTTCGTCCTATTTGAACGGATTTTCCTTTTTGGAAATTGATTTATCACTTGTCTCATCTCTTCAGGGATGTTGGGACTATTTTGGCCATCTAGAGTTTTATTTTATGGTTTGTTTTGGGAATCTCATTCAGTTCTGTTTGTTTCAATCAAAGTGGTAGTTTATTCCTGTAAATGCCTAGAAGCTTTACCTTATCATCTTGGCATGATAGGCTCCAAGGTCATATCTCAACTTACATAACAAGTTTTGCCTAACCCTGCTTATAGTACATTGTGTGGAACTTGCATGACAATTGGCTTTTCATATATGATACAGTTTATGTATTCATATATCACTGTTTCCTTTTTGCTCAGAATACTTGCAAGCATTGTGTCCCTAACATTTTCTGAGGGCACCTTAGACACCCGGTCAATTATCAGAGCCCCTCTTTCTCTTGTGCCTACTGCCTCCATCAAGAAGAAAGTGTTTTCAGATGATGCTTTCCCTCTCATATGCCACCTGTTTCAGTGATACTCTAGGTCTGCATAATAGATATCAAGAGGTTGCAAATTGTTGCTTCTTGCCAGTGTGTCTTTCCAATGTTGGATACTTAGCCCTTACATTAAAAGTCTAATCATTACTCCGTTCTTCTTTTCACCTCTTTATTGTGATTTTCTGTCATCAGCTTCCTTTGCCTCATTACCCACATCGAAGCTACTTCTGCCTTCTACGCCAACTCCTGCATCCATTTTTATCCAATCCAGTGAATATCCTTTGGGGACAAACTCAGCTTTTGTAGATTTCCCTCAATTACAGATTCTGGATTAGTTTTTGCAGTTCAGAGCAAGTTGCAGAAGATGAGTGGAGAAACTTAATCATTTCTTGGTTCTGATGAAGGCATTGTTGGTTTTGTGACTGACAAGGATAACTCCTTTAGGGATAGTAGTGACTTTAGGCATTCCTCCTCCAGGTCAGGAAGAAGACACTAGCAACTCTTGATGACCATTGTCTCTCCAGACTTTCATGCTCCACCACACATACCCTTCTTGTGGATAAAGTCCACAGTCTGCTTTGGCCACTTTAGTAAGGCCTTAATGTTTCACAGGAGGGATCATACTCCCTCCCCTGTTGTTGGTCAAGTGGCGGCTGCCCTGCTTCCTTGCAATTCACTTTGCCCTGGCTTCTCCCATGAGGAGGAGGTTGCCATCTCCAGATGTATACTGTACTCTATTCTCCTAATAGGCTCCCCCCCCCCTTTAGCTGCTTCACCTCATATTCAACCATGCAGTCCATTTGGTATTTCTGATCCTCTGTTTTTCCAGAACTTCCCAACTACCAGTCAAAAGAACAAGGTTTACCACTACAGGATTCTCCATTTTCTAGCATATTGAATGAAAGATAATCAGTACAAGTGCAAACATCCTCACAGTTGAACAACAGCTGTTCAGAATACCTGCGAGTGAGGGATATTTCAGTATATAATGTGGTTCCATTGTATACATTGTAAAGAATATAGATTTTTTGTAGGTTTTACCGTCTTGGTGTTTTTTTAATATTACAAAAAATTTTCATTTTTTCATTTTTGCACTAGGGAGCTGTTTAAAAGGCTAATTTTAATTTCATTGGTTAGGTAGGGAAAGGACTGCACTTTCATTTTTTAGTGGTGACTCCTTGTTCAGTTTATACATAAATTTCAGGTGCATCTTCAGATTTTTATAATTGTTTTTCTGTGAATAACAATGTTTTTATGGTTATTTACCGGTAGTACTTGGGAATTTATGTCATAGGAAATCTTCATAAAGTTATTTTCTACCCAAATCTTCTAATAATTTTTTATTACAAAACCCATCTTGTGATCCAAAATTGTTAAAGATTATCTGACAATTTAGAAAGAGTTCAAATTTCTATTTTCTGTCTTTGTTTTCCAATGTAAATATGTAATTTATAAAACCTCTGTAATGTATTCCAATTGTAGATATTTTGCAACTTTTACATGAATTTTGTTTTCAGAGTCAAAAAGCCTGATGAATTCAACCGACCTCGCATTCCAGTATCACAAAGGAAAGTCAGGAGGAGGAATGTATTTATCACAAAGAAGGTAAGAGAACTTGACTCGTTTTTTTAGGTTCAAAAGTTTTCTGTTGGGCAGTTTTCTATGTTGGGACATTGGAAAACTAGTTTACTTGGAGACTTCATTGATTTGCTAGGATTGTACTATTTTAGAAAGGTTATTCTTATTGTGTGAATGGCCTTGATGCACTATTAACCTGGTTTTCAAAGCTGTGAGCCAAGCATTTATCTTATTAAAACGCATCAGAGCTGCCAGGCAAGCATTTGCCTAAGTAGGAACTTGAAGCCTTTTATTATTCGGCAGAAATATGCTAATGCACTTGAATGCATGTACTTTAACTTAATAGTATTAGTAGGGTACTAGATCAGTAATGCTAGTGAAACCTTTGGATACCACAGAATTAGTTTTTAAGATTGTACAAAGAGGATCAATCCATTGAGAGGAAAGTCATGGAATATGTTAGAAAAACACAGGTTAACCTTTACAGATATTACAGTAAGTTTATAGTACGAGGGAAGCTGTAGGAATAATTAGGATTTCTTGGAAGCAATGTATAGGAATATAAGAAGGGTTTGTTCTTAAATGGGTACTTGAAAACTAAAACCTTAGCTTTGATGTAAACTGACAGGAAAGAATGGGATTGTACGAGCACTCAGTTCATATAAGTTGATATAAGTAGTTATATTGTATGAATAATCCCTGTTGCTATTTTCTCTATACTGGACTATATTAACAAAACTCAATTGAAAATTTTAGCTTTTGAAAAGGGCAATTTTTTAACTATAAACCCATAACTTGCACCCTCTTTGATCCAAATTTTTTATAGATTTTTATCACTCAAAATGAGTTGTACATTTTGAAGTTTTACAATATTTGGTCAATTACCTCTGCAGTTAATTTTTGTGGTATATTTTTCATTTTCTCCTACTGTTCATAATCCCCATATGATTTTGTCATGTTTCTTTATATCGCCTCCAATTTCAAACATTACTGTAGTCTCATGGTGTTTGTTTTACTGCTAGCTTAACTGTCACCAGGATTTTAATCTGATGTGTTTTCCAATTTAAAGTACTTTATGTCAAGATTTTATACGACTGTAGACTGCCTTATTCATTAAACTGTAAAACTCGATTTATTATCATTACCTCATGTATGACCCTAAGTTGTATAGCACATTTTGAAAGGGGGTATGATTGGGTAGAATGCAAAAGCAAAGGAATTAATAGATACCAATGAAAAGACACTGGAGTTACAGCACTTTCCCCATTTGTTTTCAAGGCAGTTAAATTGATGACTAATTGTACTGTGTGTTTTATTAGTATTGTTGTTGAGTAAAAAGTGTGTGATCATTGATATGGCTTACTGCTACTTGTAATAGTCAAAGTTTTCTAAAAGGTATCCAAGTTTAATGAAATTTTAAAGTGTTAGGAATTCCTAAAGTTCTTGAATGTCCATCTTTCTTTAGATGTGATCTTGCGTCTTCTTTCTCTCACTTTTATGAGAAGTTGAATTTTTTAACCTCAAGTTTTTTATATGATGTTTGTGTAATTGTGTGTCAAGAACATACCAGACCAATTTTTTGTTTACTTCCTAGAGATTTTAGCTTATAGCTTATGCTTGAGAAGAATATTTCAGTGAAGTAATATTACGTATGGAAGTATAGAGTATATATGGTGGTGTAGGTTTTGATTAATCATAATTGTACTGATTGAATTCTACAATGTAAGCTTAGTAACCTTGATGTTTAGGTGAGACCTAATGAGTCAGCACTTGAGATTAGCATAATAATTTACACAGTTTGATGTTGTCAATTATTATCTTTTATCACACACTATAACCATCCAGCTTCAAAGGGATTTTGTCATCAAACTAAATACAAGGACACACTTGCTTAACCAACGATTCAATAAAGCAGTGTCCAGTGCAATAAGTGAAAAGGTTTTTTGTAGTTTTAGGGCTGGAAACAATCCTCTTTGGTAAGACAGCTTAGTGCAGAGATTCTTTGGTTGTATCCTTAAATTTACTATTAACTTTTCAAGAGGAGTAAGTGAAGGTTTTTGTGTGATATTTTTTCTTTAATTACCATAGGTATGTGTTTTCTGCTTGTGAAGTTTGAGGTTTTTTAATGGGATATTACTCCATTTGAAAAGAGTACCCATACTTTATTTTGTTCTTATTGATGTTGAAACTTCTTTACATTGCAGTATGTTTGATTAAACATTTATTACCCCTTGTGACTGTGGTGTGTGCTTTAATATGCTTTAATCTTCAGCCTGCATGTTTTATGGCATTGCAAATTATCATGATTTTATCATTATTATCATTACTGTTTTCATGATGTTTATTCTTCCATACGTTGATATGCAAAACTTTAAATAGAGCATAACTAATGGCTTGTTTACTTTTGCCTTGCATTCATCAGGAGCTATATAGCGATCATGATGTGAGTAACGTGTAAATATGCATCGTCAGAGGGATTTTTTTTTGTGTGTAGATATAGCATGAATTACGTAAAAACTTTAAATTGATGTTGTGTAGATTTTGACAATATGAGTGGAATATAATGTTTTGATTAAATCAATGTTTTAAAGAGCCTACTGTTTTTATGTGAGCTTTCAACTTTCTTCTCACACCCTGTTCCTTTTTTCTTCAATTTAGTTCTTCAGTAATTTGATGTTAGATTAGAGTTGTCCTTCTAGTTGAAATTTTTGTTATGTAACTTTCAGTTTTATACCTTTTTTGTGGGAGCATTCTAGACCACTTGAGAAGTGATTGATAAAGTAGAATGAATGTTTAGCAGAAAAATAAGGTTTTAAAGATATTGCATGACATTATTTCTATAAATCTCCCTTGGAGATCATATCTCTCTCTTGTAGCTGGTTAAATGCTGACACTTACCCTAAAACTAAAAGTTTCCCTCTCTACTTGTAATACCTCTGCTCTTCTAGTTTAGTACTTGGATCATATGGCAGTACGAAAAGTAGTAACCAAACTGGAAGTCCTATAGCAGAAAAGTTTGTAGATCACCTAGATCTTGATTCAGTTTTTTATTATTTAACCTTAGGTTCTTCAGTGTATGTGAATTTTGTTGTTAAATGTAGAGAACATCTGTTCATATCTATGGTTATGGAAGTATCTGATATGCAGAAACGCTATTTAGCTGGTGATTCAAACCATGACAAAATCGGTCAGGCTCATATCTTGTAAACATTTTCTGGAGAGCAGTGACGATAGGTGTCAACCTACTTAAGTTGGCATTCTATAGCATAAATAACAAAAAGATGAAGATAGAAGTAACTAGAAATTACAATAGAATGCTTAAAAAAAAATTTCCTTGTGACTACATGAACGGATGTGTGTCATTGGATTCTCATAGGGTTAAGTACTTTGCCTATATTGGTAGTCGTCAAATTATGATGGAGATAAGGACTGAGAGACGTCATGTAATTTGATCTGGACGTATTTCAAACTTAAAAAGTGAAGTTTCCGTTTATTTATTATGCTGTCATGAGACTGTAATAGTCTTGGTCATATTTTATCAATATTTTCTGACTGTATTTCATTATTTAATTTTGTTGGTTCATAGGATATCATAAAAAATATTTTTGTGATCTATTTTTCAATTTAGGAAGCATTTTAACAATTACCAATTACTGACTTTTTTGTTTACCTTTGGTTGTGATCAGCTACTGTATCGAGAGAATTCACACAGACAAATAAAAAGGAGTATCGTTTCTATAATTTCTTAATTTACTCAAAATATCTTCATGATGAGTATTACATCAGCACAAGTATGTTAATGTATAGGATATAGTTTTCATACATGTTTATAGCCATTATTATAAGTTATCATCGAATACGTTTTCTCACTCTTTCTGTGTATGTGTATGGGTAGTTAATTTTTAAAGCTTCATACAGTAATTAATTTAGCTCATTAAGTCTTCACATTTCTTTAGACATAATTGTGTTTAATTGTGATTTATTAAAGAATGTATATACCGGTATTCTATTTTTCAAATTTGAGACCATTTCAATAATCAACAATTACATTTATTTTACTTTGGTAGTCATCAGCTGAACTCAAGGTCAAGCCCCTGTATTGCGATTATGCGCGCATACGAAATATGTGAGCATCGTTTATATAACTTCTTAACTTACTCACAATATCCTTGTTATGAATATTATATCAGCACCAATATGATATAGCCTCTATTATTAATCATAAGAATCTCTCTCTCTCTCTCTCTCTCTCTCTCTCTCTCTCTCTCTCTCTCTCTCTCTCTCTCTCTCTCTCTCTCTCTTTTTTCCTTCCTGAAAAAGGTGGAGAAAACTAGACTTTGATAACTACATTTGAAGATTAAAATAACACCTGCAATGTATTTGGAATATGACGAGAATGACGTTCGTATAACAAGCCATATCTCATGCATATTTATTATTCATGATACAAATACAAGTGAACCTTCTAGTTTTATTACTTGCTAGTCAGTCTTTCAGCAACTTTCAGAGTAAAATACCTGTAACCTGTTGTAACTATTTTTTTTTTCCCAATTTTCTCAGCTTAATGTTTTGGAAACTGGAATATTTCTGGGTTTTAACTTATATTTATTTACTGTTTTTTTTTTTTTTTTGTATTTTCCATTTAAGTTGGAGTCATAAAGAAAAGAAATCATAGATATCTCTATTGACAAAACTGTGTTGAGAATGAGCTTGTACTTAGATGCCTGACAAACGGGAAATGCTTGATGCTGTAAAAACTGCCTTGACTCAGTATACAAGCTGAAAGGCAGTACCATATTTTTCAGACTAGCAATCAATTCACTGTTAAGAATTAAAAACAATTAAAAAGGTCATCGAACTTTACTTTAAGAAATACCAGTAAGGTAGGTAGGCTGTTAAAAACACCATCACTACATTCTTGCATTTCATTTACAAAGGCTAAGCATAAAAGGTGTATTATAACCGAGTCAAAGGCATCACTTGATTAGTCTTAACCAGTCTAGACTTACTATCAGATTGTAAATATTTTTATCTTAATCTTAAAGGTCATCACTGGCATTATTTTCTTTTTAATACTGTATGTGTACTTGTCAAAAATTAGGAACAATTTAGTGTATGTATATGAAATTTACAGCACTTTCAAATGCATTGGAAGGATGATGATTGTCCTGTACCTTATGCTGTCAGCACTTATTCAATACATAATTCTATTGATTAGTCAGTTAAGTATTGCTATGTTTAACTGTTAGTGGTTTTAATGACTTGATAAGTGTCTGTGAGGGGATAATTATATTTAAGCATTTAAAAGTTATGTATTATCAGTTTTTGTGGTTTAAAAATTCTGCTCTTAATTGTACTATATCGCAGTTTATTTCTATTTTTGTTGGGAAATTATGAAGTTTATAAAACCTAACTGCACTTATTTCATATACAGATGTTAGGACCAGAAGTAATTACCAGTTTCGGTGATGAAAATGATATTGAACTGTTGAGTTTTACTTAACACATGTGAAAGGCCTCTAAAAACTTATAAATTTTTTGTCTTGGGACCAAGGAGTGTCATAATTTAATACATTTTTTTTTTCTTCCGTTTCTGCAGACAAGCAAGAAACGCCGCGGAGCTATCAAGAATCGGCCAGTAGTAGTAAAGGGTCACCGACCCAAAGCAAAGCCTACTTAGTGTTATCATGTATAATAATTTTTTTTTTTTATTGTTTTTGTTACTTTCTGAGCCTGTGAAATTTGTTACAGTATTTTGTTTTGTAAATGTTTGATTTTTGAATCAGGGGTTTAGATTTCTCTTAAAAATTCTTAATATATGCAACCAGTATGAGGAAGGCGAGTTGTATTATTCACCAATAAAGGAGTGTGGTGAAATGTGTTTTATTATTTGTAAATTCCCAAGGTTCCTCCAGTTTTGTAAGGTAGGTATAAGGAAAGAATAATTTTGTTTTCATTCCAAATTGCTCTTAATTTATTTCCCATGTAACATGAAAACTTGTACTATATTAGTACTATATACAGTACTTTGTAATGGTATAGTAACAAATGTTTAAACACTTGAGAATGTTTTACCCATTGTGAAATTAATAATATTTACATATGTAGGTTATTAGCAGATTTGTTATAATTAACAATTTTATATTGACAACCATTTGCCTGATATTTGCAAATGAATGAATATTCTATTCTGTACAGTATAAGAAATAAGTACATTTTATTTTTCATCTAGCCATGCTCTGTTTTCTTTAACAGAAAGAAGCTGATCAGTGTACAGCATTGCATACTTATTTATGATCAAAATTATTTTGCAGGTTTGCTGAAGGCAAAAGTTATGTTTTACTGATTTTCTGTTCCTGTAATGTAACAGATGCTATGCTTAGATATATTCGCTGGACAAACACTTTGATGATTGATAGTAAGTTTATGAGCCATTTTGATGAAGCACAGTATGTATTTGCAGTGTTTAAATAAAGTGTGTGCCAGATTTGCGAAGATGATATAGAAACCTAACTGAATAGATCTACTCTAACTGTTTATTCACTTATCAGGAATCATGTTATAATATGTTCTTTTGTATGATGGATAAAATTTCTTGACATTATAAATGTAGTAATGTTTTCCCAAGGAAGGACTGCAGGAATAGTCATGCCCTACTTAGTAGTAGAATAGGGTTTGTAGCCCAAAATATTGATTTTATTACAACTGCCATTCTTTAATGATGAGGATTGTTCATTTAACATGGTCTCTGGCTCAAATAGTACTACCCTCACCAGATGTAAAATTTGTTGATTGATTGTGATTGGGAATTGATTGTATCAATATATATATTTTGTATATTTTAGGAAGTCACCAATTTTGTACAGTGTTAGGCTGCATCCAAATAGGTGGATATTTGGCTGGTGCACAAAAGAGCTTCAACCTGCTCCTAATGCATCAGCTTTATTGTTGATTATTTGTGTGCAGCCTTAGTATTTTGCTATAGATATATATTATTACATTCCAGTACTGTATTATAAGAAACAGTTGTGGCTTGAACTCCATATGAAGTACAGTAAACCAGAAATTTGCGCTCTCACATCCTGTGTTGGTAGAAGATTGCCTTTTGCAATAAAGGTTATGGCTTCAAATTTCTCTTCGGCCAGTGGAATATTTGGTTCTGGATATAAATAAGAGGTGGGGGAAGGTTGTTTTAGTATGTAATGTATATAAGATGTAAAGTTGTAGTTATTAATGATTTTAGTATCTGTTTTCAAGCTTCATTTACTTATAATTTCAAGTGATGTTGATTCATTACGTTTTCAAAAACTAAGATGTAACAGGTTTATAAATTATCTTCTGTGTTTTGTAGAAGAACTACCATAAACACTGTGTTGTGGCCTTATACATTGATAATAAAATGTTTCAGAAACATTTTCAAAGACAGCATAGCAGTTGTTCTCAAATGTATCCAGCAAGAGCATGGGAATTTAGTGTGGCAATTTTATGACAGCTCATGATCTTTATAATGGGGTTGAATTTACTGCACTTGGCTAAACAAAATTATTTTGCTTACCTAGCAATTCATTGATTTGTATCAGTGTTTTATTATGGTAGTTTTATATGGAAATGGAAAAAAATTGATAATATATATAAGTTCATTACATTTTATGAATTTTCATGGATTTAGATGAGTTTGGTTACGGTTTACATTGACAGAAAGAAAAGACCAAAATCTGATACTTAAAAGCAGTATATATGTGTTCAATTCTCTAACACCCATGAATTCTGCAACCTTTCTATGATTGTGTACCAAAATATATCAAAAGGAAGGAAAAAACCATAATAGAACTTCCTTCAGTGCTTTGTAATACATACTAAAAAACTATTGGGAACTGAGGTAACATTGAACATTCAAGTTTTTCATATTTCTCCAAATGTGTACCATATACAACATTCTTGTTCTTGAATATCAGTAGATACAATGGTTATGATTGTCAATAGATGTACTGCTAATCATCATAAAATCTACATGGAAGAGGTAATGACAATTAAACTATTTTATGAAGCCCAATTGTGATTGCTTTGTTTATTTTAGGTTTTATTGTTTGCTTTGAAATAAACTGTTTTAAGAAATTTAATATTTTTCTTCTTAATCCATTTCTCGGAATTTTGAAGAGAATTTTTTTTTTGTTCATTTTTTTCATGTGATTGTTTAAATACAGAGACTGAAACTACCAAATAGCTTTCTAAACTAGAAGAGGAGGTTGTCAGCAAGATATACCTTTCTTGTCAAGGTAAGCCCCCAGCCTAGACAATTAAATACTCGAGTTACTTTGAAGCAGGTGTTTTTCCAACTATGAACCTCTCACCTTCACTTAAACCATCTTAATTGATCTGTAATTTCAATAGAGATATGATTATATACTTTAGTGTGTAATTGTATGGTTTTATTCATTGATTTTTCAAATTTACACTTTCAAATTTTATTCTCAGAGGAATATAAGTTGGTCTAGTGCATATCTGTGTAACGGGTCACAAAGTTGATACTGTATAGAGTTTCCTCAATTTTTATGCAGTAACTATTTTTTTATTGTATACAGTACTGTGCATGTTTCTCGTCACATCTGCGTTCACTGACTTTGTACTTGCTCCTGATTTTGTATTTTTAGTTTTACTAGTGGATATTGATTTTATGTAGTATTCATCTCCTTTAGAAAAGGGCCCTCACACTGCAGAATACTTAAATGGAACTATAGATATTTTTGCATTGTTCCTTTGCTCCTAGCTGTATTTCTTTCTGTCTTTGTTTTTCGTAAGTTCTCTTTGGTCTTCCTATTTAACTGTACAGCTTCTATAACTATACTATACTGTACCTTAATTAAATTTTCACCCTTATTTATGAACAAAGACTTGAAGTTTTGAGAGACATAGTGTATCCATGAAATGTGACTCGCTGTTGTGACTACTTTGTGATGAAGTGTAATATGCAGAAGAGTGTGTTACTTGGTTAATTTGACATGTTTCCATATTTGATTATTTCTCTTGGTCTGTAGTATTATAACCTTATGAAGATACCAGAACTGACATCAGTATTCAAGGAACTAATCATGACTTTTGTATCTGACTAAAGGACTTTTTAACATTGTTGAGACAGCAGTAACAAGAAATAAAATTGACCATTTTAGAGATTTGTAAAACTTGTGCAGAGTTTTTTCTGAGATTCAAAATTTCTTGTATTCGATTTCTGACTAAAGATGATAAGTTAATGGACTGTGTTTTATATCAGAAAATTATCTGAATGAGATAAGTATTAAATGCTCCGGGGAGAAAATAACCATTAATTCTGGGTGATATGAAATGTCAGAAAAGCATACTTGAACATTGAAGATAGAAATCCAAGGTCAATAGTGTTGTTATGCTTAATTATTAATGACAATTGAATAGCACTGTAATCTTTTTGCTCCTACACGCATGCAAACCTGTCCTTTAGAGTAGGTAATATTTTCAGAGGAACTAAAGTGATGGGATGAACACGGCTGAATAGTCGCAGAAATTCGAGCATAGTTTGGACACTGCATTGTTTTATGGTTAAAATATGGTTTGATCCACCCACTCTGCACGATAAGGGTATGGTGGCAATTATCCCCATATACAGTGTAGATCATGGCGGCCTGTTGAGCAGCAGTACAGTATGCTTTGAGGAGTGGGAAGGCTAATTCTTCTCCATTGTCATTCTAGACAAAGCCCATGATAATACCATAGAGACTGTTTATCACTTTGCGGTGCTTTTCAAGTTAACTGTTCTATGAAGCTTTGGGGTATACACCCCTAGCTTGGTCCCAGTATGATTCAGGAGCAGGGGGAACTCAGATTGACATCAGGAAGTTTATTCAGAGTTGGTAGAGTGCGAAGTGATTACCAGATGTTCTTCCTTGCAGACCGCTAATGACGAGTGACTTGAGGAAGGTTGCTCTCATTATAAGCCTTCCTTAGTATGGCAGGTAGGCCCTCGATGTCCTTTTTGAGGAAGCTAGTAGCTAAGGCTACCTCGCCCCGGTCTCCCCAGTGCCAATGTCCAAGTAACTACAGTGTGATGCCAGTGCAAGTGACCTCAGTGGTGATCCCCGCAATATACCTGAAGCCCAAGAAGGCTGCTACACCTGTGGTTATGTCGGTGATGGTGCAAAAGGGAAAAAGAAGGTTCCCACACTGTGGTTGTAATGCCTAAGCCTGAAAATGGGAATAAGAAACCGCATGTCTGTTAAAACCTGTGCATGTAGCCTCAATGCCCATGACCCCTGTTCATGAACAGTGAATACAGTATGGCTGCTTAACAGGAAGGGATATGTCTGTTGATGTATTTTGATAATTGGCTGATCCTGGCCTTCTCCTGAGAGGCAGTTACTACAGGATTGAGATTTGTTTGTTGCCTTTTGTCACAATCTGGGGATTATGATAAATTGGGGGAAGTTGAATTTCATACCTAAGCAGAGGTTGAAGTACATGTGTAAACTGATAAACATGGCAGCAGCAAGGTTTCCATCAGACGATCAGATCAGTAAGCTCAGAGACATAGAGTAACCATTTCTTTCCAAGAAAGTACTCCCAGCTTAGTGGAAAGTACTCACAGCTTGGTGCCGGAAGAGTCCTCTTGGCCACCTTTCCTAGCTGGGGAAGCTCATTCATACGGGTATCTCCACCAGAGAGCCCTTCAGTGGTGGTTAAAGTATCACTTGTCAGCCTCCAATGGTCACCACAAACTATCCTCTTCTAATGTAGCAGGAGGAAAGGGCTGATCTTATTTAGTGCCTGTTCAAGAAAAACCTTACAAAGGGAGTCCCACTTGACTATCCTACCTCTGGACAAGCATCTGTTCTTGGATGCACCAAAAGACGGGGGTGACACGCTGGCAACCTGGTGTCCTTAGGTGTGTTGTCAGTGGAAGAAAAATATCTGCATCAATGAATGCAAAATGCAAGCAGTGTTTCTAGCTCTGCAAGTTTTTCAAAAAATCTTTGAAGAGGAATGCATTTGTGTTGATAAGTGACGCCACCACCATAGAGCCTACGTCAACAAACAAGGGGTAACGGTTTCACTTCCTCTTTGTAAGTTGACGAAGCAGATGCACATTTGGGTGGTATACAAGGCTGTGGAGTTGTCACTCGGTTACATTCCTGGTTGCCATGGATAGGTTGTAGGGTCAGAGTGCTCTCTACATCTTGCATAGTGGAGAGGCTTCTTCCCTTGTGGGAATCACCCAGGAGCCAACCTGTTTGTTACAAGGCTAAACAGCAAGCTCCCTACGTTTTGTTTCCCCGTTTCAGACCCATGGACAGTGTTCAAGAACACTTTCCAACACCCATAGGATTATCTGGACGCCTACAATTGTTCTCCGTTCAGCCTGATTCGCCAGTGGGTCAACTGAGTATTGATCATGCCAGGACTTTGGATGACCTGGTGGCTCTCAAATGCCAATTTCCCCTGGGAACTACCTTTATAGACTACCCTTCTCTCTCAACTTGCTCCTCCTTAGCTACAGTACTACCAATCCGTGAAGTCTCTTGCACTTCGCAGTTGGAGATTATCCAGCATCTCATCTGAGAGAAAGGCTTTTTGCAAGGTCTTTACAGATGTCTAGATACCTATGGCAGTCCTTTGCAGCTGTCTACTAAGAAAAGTAACCATCTCATGCAGTTGGTGTTGTAGAGTGGCTACTTCTCCAGTTAGAGCATCTCTATACCCAGACCATGAACTTCCTCATCATCCTTTGCCAAGAAAAGCAACTTTCAGTCGCGGCTGTAAAGATTATCGCTGAGCCTTTAGTACAGTCTTTTGACTGGATGGCATAGACCCTTCATTCTTATGGGAGTTGTCTATGCTAGTAAGGAGTTTTGAGCAGTCATGCTCACCTTGATACCTCAGACCCTTGAAGAGAGACGCAACCCTTGAAGAGAGACGCAACCCTTGAAGAGACGCGATCCTTGATTTCCAGGCTTACATGAGCCTTTGAGGTCATCAGACAGATCTGACTCTCCAGTCTGTCATTTTGATAGCCTTAAGATAAGTAAAGAGATGAGGCGAGTTGCACAATAACCCATCCTGAGGGTTGGAAGGTCTCCTTTAGTTTTGTGCTAGAGTTCGTGGCCAAAACCCAGAACCCATCAAAACATGACCCCAGGCTAGAGATTTTCTATATCCCATCTGTCTGTGAAGCATTGGGAGAAACTTTTGTGTCCCATGAGTGCTTTGCAGTGCAGTTCGAAGAGGACTTGACATCTTAAGCCTTAGTGTCAGCTCATTTACTCATTTTCTTCTCCTTATTTAGGGATGAAGCATTGGAAACATTACATGCTGGATCTGGCATTGATGCTGGTGTACTACATTTCTGAGCACTTTTTTTTAGACTGGATTTTCCCATTACAAAGGGGAAGGATGGTGGAATGAATACCTATATATGCCAGACTATTCTCGTGGTAAGTTTAAAAAAATAAGAAAAAAATTGTTACTTGATTATTTACATCCATAGAATATTTACAAACTATAAAGTTAAATATCACTAAAAAGCTTGTTCGTTCATATAAACTGAAAAAATATGTTTTATTTGAAATTGCTGTATTCTCGCAAATACCTCTTTAGTAACTACACTTATTTCATTATCACATGTAAATTTATATATATATATATATATATATATATATATATATATATATATATATATATATATATATATATATATATATATATATATACATCTATATACATATATAATATAATATATATATATATATATATATATATATATATATATATATATATATATATATATACATATATATATATATATATTTGTTCCGACACAATATACTCACCGAGAACTACTTTCTATAGGAGAGTCACTTGACCTCTCAATCTCGACCAAGATTCTCCCGCGTTACCCCCTATCTCGCTCCATATAGTTTCTACCCCCGCCGCCAGGATACGCCCTGAGGGCAGGATCAGGGCAGGTCACTGCCTTCCCGGGTCAGCATCCTCATTAAGTTCTTGGTCGTGAGATGTGTAACATCTCACTCTCTCGCTTAACTCTCGATCCTTTGGCGCGTTGTGTTTCCATGTGTTTCCAGTGTGGGGACTTGTGTTTTTCTGCGTAGTGCGTTTTCGCAAAGTGTTTTCAGTACGTCCCCCTTGCGTATATCCAGTGTTCTTGTAAGTCGATAGTGTTGGCCCTTCGTGTGCGAACGATGGAGCATGTGCGTCGTTGGCCTGGTCCTAGAGCCGGAAAGTCGTGTGGGGCTTTCCTCTCTAAGCCAGAAGTGGACCCTCATTCCCTTTGTTCCACGTGCAGGGGTAAAGTTTGTTCCTCCTCGGACACGTGTCCGGAGTGCGTAAGTTGGGACGGCATACAGTGGGTACGATACAGTACCAAGAAGAAGAAGTCGTCTAAGCGTTCCCCCAAGAAAGTGAGTGGCGTGTCCTCTTTACCGTCGGTCAGTGATCAGTCCGACGAAGCCTCGGCCTCTCCGTCTCCTTCGCAGAGGAGTGGGCAACGAGCCCCCAGTGTTATAGTTAGCCATAGTGTTCTCCCCGGTGAACCCAGTGTGAGGGAGGAACCAAGGGCTGGCCCCTCTGGAGAGAACGGAAGGGCCGCTAGTGCTTCGGGGGAATCGGGCCACGTGGCAGGGGATCACGCTTCCTCAGAAGACCCAGTGTGGGGCAGTGTTGCTATTTCGGAGTCCCCCCCGCCCTCGTGGGCCGGTGTGTCGGGCTCTCCCCCTCCAGAGGACAACCACGCTAGAGTTCGCCGCCCGAGTAGCGATGCTTTCGGGTGGAAATTGCCGAAGACTCCGGGGAGGTCACCACTAAGGATGGACGTGTCCCTGGGCCCCTGGCCTCCTAGCAGGGATAGAGTAGAAACAGTGCCCTCGATCTCTACAGCAGTTCCCGAGGACTTCCTTCAACATCCTGTCTCGGACGATCGACGGCGAAGAGCTTCTCCCGCCCATCACTCGAGCAGCCGTTACGCGAGGAACGTGGCGCCCTCAGACTCTTCGGAGGCAGATTCATCCTCCGGAGGAGAACTCAGGGAGAAACGACACCGGAAGAGAGAGCGGGCGAAAAGCGATCGTTCCCGCTCCAGGTCGAGGTCGCGGCACAGCAGGAAGCGCCCCCGCTCTCACTCCCGTAAGTACAGGAGGGATGTCTCTCCCGGCGGCGAATGGGTCTACGTCCCTTCAGGAGAGTCCAGAAGGCACCGCTCTCCAGACTCTCGGTCCAGTGAACGAGCCTCTAGGTTGTCGCTACCTACGCACAGCCTAGAACCGCTCGACCTGCCACGCAGGAAGGACCTCGCTCTTAGGCACAAGTCCTCGAGGCCTCCGGTTCACCCCGCCCAGCGGGGGGAAACGCGCTTCCGAGAAGGCAGCCCGACCGAACCAGCCCAGCTGGGGCGGTCGTCGAGCAGGAAGGACCGGTTCCCGTGGTCGGGTCATCCCAACGGGACCGTGTCCTCCTCTTCCAGAGCCTTGGGGCAGTCGAAGGTCCTCCCGGAGCCGGTGACTCCCGCCCTACGGCGAGACCCACCCGCGTACGGAGCGCCCTACGGTTACGGGTCGACCTCCCTGGAACCAAGAGGAGAACGCCCTGTCTACCGTCCAGGCACGGCGCCCCCACGCCAAGCCGAGGCCTCGGCCGACGGAGGCGAGGCTTCCCCGTCGGAGGACTCCGCCTACAGAAGGGTGGTAGGTCTCATCAGAAGGCTCCATGGGATTCCAGAACCCTCGGCTCCTAAGGTGAATGCCTGGAGGTCGAGCCTCCTGAGATACACTCACCGTGACGCCCTGCCGAAGTCCTCCCTGGCCCTTCCTCTCGCCCCAGACCTAGTACTGGGACAAGAATACATTGATAACTTGGTGGCCAGCAGTGCGGAGGCCCCCAAGTCCCAGAGTGCCTCCAAACTCCTTCAAGGTCTCAAACCACAGGGCAAGGTTTATATTCCGGAAGGACGGCGCCCAGGTCCCTGTAGGGTGGACCCAGCCTTGGACATCCTGGGACAAGGCGGCTCGGACGAAAGGGCCTCTTCAGCCCCTGTGTCCTTCTCACCCACTGAAGCCGCCATGATGGAGGAGATGTCAAGAGATCTTGTGAACGTCTCCTCATGGCTGGACTGGTGGGCCTCCACGTTGGTGAACGTACGAGCCTCCACAGACCCCGACGATCCTGAGCAACAAGGTCTCCTGACGGACCTTCTCACCTCCGGGGGGAAAGCCCTCAAGGTTATGGCTTACCAAGCACTCTCCTTGACGGCCAACTGGGTCCTTAGAAAGCGGGACACAGTGCTTTCTAAGTTGGCAAGGAAAATCCCGGACAGAGAGGCCCGAGTGGTTCGTAGCCTACCCCTAGGAGGTGAGTCGCTGTTTCCACTGAAGGAGCTAGAAGTGCTAATGGAGAAGGTGTCCAAGAGGAGAGAGACAAACGCCCCCAGACAAACACCCTCCAGGAGGCCTCCTTACAGGAGATCAGTCTCGGATAGTGCCGTGACTCCTCAGGCCACCCCCAACTCTTCGAGGAGGGACGCCCCCTCCTCCTCCTGGACAACAACCCCTCAGCCCTCCCGCAGGGGAGCTCCAGCTTCTGCCAGCTCCTTCAGGTCAGGTTACTCCGCCTCGAAGAGAGGCAGATCAGGCCGCCCCTCTAGGCGAAGGTAGAGGGAGAGGCCCCCTACTCCCGCCCAAGCCTCGGGTTGGGGGATGCCTCAGACCTCATTGGCAAGCATGGAAAACGAATGGGGCGGATGCTTGGACGGTGTCCGTCCTGAAAGAAGGCTACAGGGTCCCCTTCATAGCGGATCCACCCCCTCTTATTCCAGCCACCCAGACAGAATGGTTGGCTCCCAGGGACCCGTTGAAAAGGGCCACCCTGCAAAAAGAAGTTTCCTCCATGTTAGAGAAGGGAGCCATGGAAGAAGTCCTTCTCCCAGGGCCAGGCTTCTACAGCCGCCTGTTCCTGGTGGAGAAAGCAACGGGGGGGTGGAGACCAGTGATAGACCTGTCGGCCCTCAACAAGTTTGTCAAGAAGACGAACTTCAAGATGGACACCCCAAAATCCGTCCTGATGTCCTTGAGGGAGAAGGATTTCATGATGACGATCGACCTCAAGGACGCGTACTTCCAGATCCCGGTCCACCCGTCGAGTCGGAAGTTCCTCCGGGTAAAATGGGGCTCCTAGATCCTGCAGTTCAGGACCCTCTGCTTCGGCCTGTCGACGGCCCCTCAAGTGTTCACGAGGGTCTTCGCGACGGTCTCAGTATGGGCTCACGAACGAGGTATCCGTCTCATCAGATACCTGGACGACTGGTTGCTCCTTTCCAGCTCAAAGGCCCTCTTGGAAGAGCAAGGGAAGGACCTCCTCCGATTCTGCAGGAGTCTGGGAATCATTATCAACCTGGAAAAATCGAACCTAACTCCATCCAACAGAATGGGGTACTTGGGTATGACGTTGGACACCGTGCAGGGGAAGGCCTTCCCCTCGGAAGACAGGATACAGAACCTCATCAAAATCATTCAGCCGTTCCTGTCGGAGCATTCCAGGAGGGCAAAAGACTGGCAGAGGCTGGTAGGTCACCTGGTCTCATTAGAGAAACTGGTTCCCCAAGGGAAGATACGGCTCAGACCCGTACAATGGAACCTCAAGGGCCTATGGTCCCAGACAGGCTCTCAGAAAGCGTTGATTCCGGTCCTTCCGGACACGAGAGCAGCCTTAGAATGGTGGCGATGCCAGTCGAACTTCCTCAAGGGGATGCCCCTCGGGTCCTGTCCCCCCGAGTTTCTCCTGTTCACAGACGCTTCCTACCTAGGGTGGGGAGCCCACCCGCGGGAGGAAGCAGCAAGCGGTACCTGGTCGGAGACCGAAAGGCATCTCCACATCAACGTCCTGGAGCTAAAGGCAGTACAGAAGGCATGTCTGCACTTTGCAAGTCGGTTGAAGGGAAACACCGTGGCCCTGATGTGCGACAACGCCACGGTGGTAGCCTACATAAAGAAGCAAGGTGGCATGAAGTCAAAAGAACTGTGCGACCTCACCATAAACATCCTGCATTGGGCGGACGAGCACCAGGTGGTACTTCTAGCAAGGTTCATCCCCGGGAAAAGAAACGTGCTAGCCGACGTCCTCAGCAGAATGGGTCAGATAGTAGGGACGGAGTGGTCCCTACACCCGGAAGTGGCCAGACTCATCGTTCAACGCTGGGGCTCCCCGGTGATGGACCTCTTCGCAACAAAGCTCAACACCAAGCTACCGGTCTATTGCTCCCCGGTACCAGACGAAGGAGCAGCCCTAGAAGACGCCTTCCAGCACAAGTGGGACAACCTGGACGTATATGCCTTTCCCCTCTTCACGCTGTTAAGGCAGGTGCTCAACAGAGTAAGAGCCTCCCAAAACCTAAGGATGACTTTGGTAGCGCCCTGGTGGCCGGAGAGAGAGTGGTTCGCGGATCTAAAAGACCTGGCAAGCCATCCGCCTTGGCCTCTGCCCCCCAGGCCAGATCTGCTGAGTCAACCTCACTTCCTCAAGTTCCACGACAACCCTCTCTCTCTTCGCCTTCACGCCTGGAGACTATCGAGCGGCTCCTGAAGAAGGAGGGGTACTCCTCCCCCACAGCTAAGAGGATGTCCCTATACCTAAGAAAATCCTCTACCGTGGTCTACCAGGCGAAGTGGGCCGCCTTTACGAAGTGGTGCTCGGCAAAACACATAAGACCTCTTAAAGCTTCGGTCCCTGACATAGCTGACTTTCTCGTGTACCTTAGGGATAAAATAGGGATGTCAATCCCAGCTATTAAAGGAGTACGAGCAGCCTTAGGCCAAGTCTTTCTCCTGAAAGGCATCGACCTGGGGACCTCGAGACACATAGCGATGCTGATTAGAAGTTTCGAGCAGTCCTGTCCTCCTCAAGCCAGGAGATTGCCCAGATGGGACCTGGCCAAGGTTCTGAAAATGCTGTGTCGTCCTCCCTTTGAACCCCTCAAAGATATCGGGGACAAAGACCTCACCCTCAAGACAGTCTTCTTGCTAGCCTTGGCTTCAGCTAAGAGAGTAGGTGAGATCCATGGTCTGTCCTACAACGTGGCACACTCCAAGGGGTGGAGGGAGGTATCCTTCAAGTTCGTACCCTCCTTTGTAGCGAAGACTCAGAACCCAGCAGTCTGGGACCCGAGGTTTGAAGGTTTCTCAATTCCGGCCATCCCCAAGACAGGCAATACGGAAGACCTGAAGTTATGCCCAGTCAGGACGCTCAGGAAGTACTGTACCTGGAAAGGACGGCTCATCTCCGCCCAGGTGCCAAGAACCTCTTCGTCTCCTCAGGTGTTAATAAGAAGCAGGTCTCCAAGAACACTATTTCCTTCTGGCTGAGACAAGTCATCACTAGGACTTATGAAGAGGACAAGGTGGCAGTACCAGGCACTCCCCGCCCCCATGACATCAGAGGCCTGAGCACTTCCTTGGCCTTTGAGAGAAACATGGCAGTGGGGCAGATCCTACAGGCCGGCACTTGGTCGCACCAGTCGACCTTCACTGCCCACTATCTCAAAGACTATTCAAGAAAGTCTTTGGATGGATTCTCCATTGGGACAGTCATCGCCGCTCTTCAAGCTGTGTAGCGGCAGGCTAGAAGACGTCCCCAACGGTGAATAGACTCGTCCCTACTTCTTCAGGAGAAGATGTTAAGAGGTGAGTCTTAAAAATAATAAGCGTAAGGTTTCCGCAGTTACCCTCTATCCGCTCTCTGTAACCCCCGCATTCCTTAGCCCTCCAGGCACTATATGCCAAACCAAGTGGAAGAATGGCTCTCCCACCTCCTAAGGTGTAAGTCTCCTATAGAAAGTAGTTCTCGGTGAGTATATTGTGTCGGAACAAATCAAAAATTTTAAACAATTTTTATTTTTCCTAACATACTCACCGAGAACTACTTTCGGGTAATGGCCCTCCCGTCCGTCCCCGAGTGCCATTCTTCCATTGCCGAGTTGGGCTAAACGTCGAACTTAATGAGGATGCTGACCCGGGAAGGCAGTGACCTGCCCTGATCCTGCCCTCAGGGAGTATCCTGGCGGCGGGGGTAGAAACTATATGGAGCGAGATAGGGGGGTAACGCGGGAAAATCTTAGTCGAGATTGAGAGGTCAAGTGACTCTCCTATAGAAAGTAGTTCTCGGTGAGTATGTTAGGAAAAATAAAAATTGTTTAAAATTTTTGATATATATACATATATATATATATATATATATATATATATATATATATATATATATATATATATATATATATATATATGTATATATATATTATATATATATATATATATATATATATATATATATATATATATATATATATATATATATATATATATATATATATATATACAGTATATATATATATATATATATATATATATATATATATATATATATATATATATATATATATATATATATATAATGCATAGGTATGTATGTATATGTATATTTGAGTGTGTGTGTGTGTGTGTGTGTAAAACTACACATTAATAGAAATGGCATTTTTTCAGATAAATAATGAAATTAAATCAAAATCTCATCTGTATAGTAGGCTAATAATTTTTGTGTTCAGGTGAGTTAAGTGGAAATATTTACAAAAATGTATTTGTTTTCTGTATTAGCATCTATTTTACATATATATTCAGGGAATATTTATTATTGTGAAATACATTTCAATCAATTATCAAAAAGCGAAAAAAATAAGCTCTCTAACACGAACTTCTACGTCAGTGGAGTGCTTACGAAAAAGAAAAAAAAAATTCTAATTTGGGGTACCGAAAATGAATTAAGCACTGTGATGTATTGTTCAAGCTAGCGTTTGGTGTAAAAAAAATATGAAATTATGGAGAATATGTTAAACGTTTAAATAAAAACATGTATAAAGGGGGTCATGGTAATGTAAATTTATGCCGATACAAGATTCTAGTGTGTGGTGAAACAATGACCTTAGTTTAAAAATTAAAGTCTTAGTTTTAAGAACAACGAAATTGGTATTTACTATAAGAAATGGGCGATTGTTGCTTAGTTTTGTACTATTCTTTGTATGACTAATATGATTAGGGACAATAACTTGGTATCCATCAACTAACATGTGAACACCAGTTTATTGTTTATTTCCATTGTTTACTGTTGGTATTTTTTTTTTATTATTATCCCTTGAAATATATCCAAGTTTATTTCTAAAATCTTCTACTTGATTTAGAATAACGTTTGAAGTTTATTATAAGTGACCCACAATTCTTTCAACGATATTTGGTAAAAGGAAATTATAAAGCTAATCGCTCCCTTTTGCCAAAAGTTAAACATATCGCTCCTCTTTGTTGAAATCGACGTAAACAATTGGGCGATGTCAGAAGGTAACTTTTACTACCCGGATCGTAAACGTCAATATGTAAACGAAACTATTTTTTCTTACGGAAGTTTAATTACGCCAGAAATATGGCACTGAAGGCATTTGATTTAGTGTCAGTATTAGATCGAGCTGATCTTAAGGTAAGTTTTATTAACATAATAAGTTAAATATAGCTAACATAGCCTGAATTTAAGATTGATTAGGTCTTGGCCAAACTGACTCGGCCCACTCTAGACCACAGTTTCACTTAATTTTATACGGGGCTCGGGGTGTCTGCCGTTTATGGGGACAGGGATATCTTTCTTATTACTAGCCAAATCGTATTTCATTATGGGGTTGATGTTCTTTACAATTTTCTAACATACCATAATATGATGTTAATTTATCGTTTTGACTAATAACACAATTTACCTTTACCACGGCAATATTTTCTAAGTTCAGCATGGTCCGTACGCAAGTCACGGGTAGCTCCTGCATAGTTTCCAACTTTCCCGATAGACAGAGCCCGTGTCATCCCAGTCTAAGAAACGTTCTGTTTTACAAATTAATACTGTCCCGTCAATCTACATATTTACCCCTTAGTTAAGTATGTAGTTTTTAAGGACACGTCATGTTTAGTGACATTTGATACTGCTGGGATATTTATCATGAAATGTTATGTTAGAAAAAGGCCGTTACAATGCGTCGTACGCTGAAGCCACGGCCAACTTACTCGGTCGTAAAATTTCCCGCAATCATTGTTTCCTGCCTGATTATAATAACACCCGTTTGGCGGCGCTCGATTCGCATATCAGCTGGTCGCGCAAGCATGAACAGTTTTCGATGTTCGTACGTATGTTTTCGCTAATTTCAACAATTTTCATTTTAATCTCTTGTTAAGATTGTTATTTCTTTCGAAATCGTCCCAAAATTATGCCGAATACTATTTTGTTTTATATACAAACAAAGGTTAGGTTATCCAGCATCTAGTTAAGATATTTCGTCAGATAAAGCCAGTGTCAAACAAAGCAACTGAACTAACCCTTTCGTGGGCCGCGTGATTTCAAATTTTTAATCCCCCCCATGACCCGAGATTGACCTACAGCCAACCCTTTCCAACTCTAACCGCCGTGATGGATAGACCTGTTCCGTATAGTTTCTCTGTGAGTGATATTTTCGAGTTTATCTCCCGTATTGATCAGATTGATGCAATTAAGACCCTCAGATATATACATCTACGTGATTTCACTCGTGTTACCCCCGAATTCTTTCACTATTTATTTCGAGAAGGCCTCTTAAGGGATTTTAGAGGTACATGTAAAAAGTGTAAAACAGGTGATGTGGCCCTGATGTGGTTTTAGCGACTACGAAATTTAAGGTAAGCCTGAGTAACCTATAATATGATCATGTGGATAAGATATAATTTT
The DNA here is from genome assembly GCF_036898095.1 of Palaemon carinicauda. NCBI lineage: Eukaryota > Metazoa > Arthropoda > Malacostraca > Decapoda > Palaemonidae > Palaemon > Palaemon carinicauda. Next base: position 36,668,995 of record NC_090768.1, on the reverse strand, counting down.
GAGTGCTGCCCAAAGCTTCTTTTCTGTAGGAGAGAGACTTACGAAGGGGGTCCGGGGGCTTGCCCCCGGGTAGGGGTAGTGACCTGGGAACTACTAGGATTGGTTAGGTTTGGTTTGTGGAGTTTGTATGTTAGCAACAGTGTTTGGGGGGTCGCAGGGGGGCGTCAGCCCCCCCGTTTAGTTCACGATGAAGGTAAGGACATGGAACTTCTTTTCTGTAGGAGAGAGACTTACGAAGGGGGTCCGGGGGCTTGCCCCCGGGTAGGGGTAGTGACCTGGGAACTACTAGGATTGGTTAGGTTTGGTTTGTGGGGTTTGTATGTTAGCAACAGTGTTTGGGGGGTCGCAGGGGGGCGTCAGCCCCCCCGTTTAGTTCACGATGAAGGTAAGGACATGGCTTGTAGGTCAGGTTAGGAGGGGAATTTTGGGTTAGTTGTCCATTTTTCTCGCACATTTCCGACATCCATGACCAGAGGGTTCCTAGTATGTAGATTGTTGGGACAAGCATTTACAAAACCAGTGAATTTAATATTTCATTCCGTGATCATTCCCGCGAAAAAGAGCAGATTTTCCTACTTAGTTTCCAACTTTCCCGATAGATAGAGCCCGTGTCATCCCAGTCTAAGAAACCTTCGGTTTTAGAATTTAATACTGGTTTTACAATTTAATACTGTCCCGTCAATCTACATATTTACCCCTTCGTTAAGTTTGTAGTTTATAAGGACACGTCATGTAATCATTCCCGTAAAAAGAGCCGATTTCGGACTTTTTTTTTACTCGATTTCAAGAAACATTCGGTTTTACAATTTAATACTGTCCCGTCAATCTACATTATTTAACAAATCATTCCCGTAAAAAAGAGCCGATTTCGGACTTTTTTACCTCGATTTTCGGCCGGTCAAAGGGCTGTCCCCATAAACGGCAGAGGCTCCTAATTATGTTTGAAATCCCTTCCAATAACCCATCAGGTCATGAATATGTATGTCCCCTATAGATGTAACATTAGCAAAGGACTATTGATGGAAACATGCGTTTTAGGTGGATGAGTATGGATAAAAGTGTATTAGGTAATTGTTTACAACACCACGCTCTCCATTTACTCCAAAATAATGGAATCCTGCAGTTCTCATCTTCTTGCACAGTAATTAGTTGGTTATTTAAATTCTGGGAAAGCAATAATTAGCAAGATATGTTGAGGAAGGGGGAACGCCTTATAAAAAGAAAATAGCTCGGTTTCCTCACTAAACGACTTGGAACTGACATGTCAACATAGTCACCCAAACAGAATTTGTGATGCCAGCGTACATAAACAGAAGTTTGTGATGCCAGCGTACATTTGATATACTGTATGTTTAAAATATACTTAATCTAAAATTGAGTGATTACTCAAAAGTGTCACTATTTGTATATTGCATATTTTATGGACACTTTTGAGTAATTAATCCATTTTTAATGAAGTATATTTTGAATATACAGTATATCAAATGTACGCTGGCATCACGAACTTCTGTTTATGTACGCTGGCATCATGAATTCTGTTTGGTTGACATGTCAGTTCCAAGTTGTTTAGTGAGGAAACCGAGCTATTTTCTTTTTATAACGCCTTCCCCTTCCTCAACATATCTTGCTAATTATTGCTTTCCCAGAATTTAAATAACCACCTAATTCCTGTGCAAGAAGATGAGAACTGCAGGATTGCATTATTTTGGAGTAAATGGAGAGCGTGGTTTTGTAAACAATTACCGTGTATTACGCAGATAAGGTATACATCTACAAGTTTTTAACTTCGTCTTCTTCGACTAAAGCTTTTCCCGCTATGCAGGGTCGCTATTTTTAGAGAGCCGTTTCCAAGCTCTTTTATCTCCGATATCCTCCATTGTGAGATCTTTCTCCGGTATTATTTTACTGTATTACAGGGCAATGTAACCTAGGAAAAAAAACTACTTTTTCTTATAGAAAAAAATACGCTCTCTTCACGTTATTTACTACAGGAAAACATATATTTTCTGTTCGAAATCAGAATCTGTAATACAGTAAAACTTTACCTAAAAAAGTACAAAAATGGTACAGAACCTAACCTAGAAGTTCCCAGGTCACAAACCCAATATAATGGCCTTTGTTATATGTATCATGTTAATCTGTGTCACTTCACTGACGTTATGATAACGTTAACACTGTTACGATAACATTATATATACAGTAATGGTTTTTTTCCGCCACTGGCTCGCTTTGCTCGCATGAAATTAAAGCATCAAGCTCGTATGTACTGGCAAGCGGTAATGTTGAGCTGCGCACGCTAACATTAGTAATGTTACGCTAACATTAGCAACGTTAAATATAATGGTTCTTGTTCCTCGCTTACGATCACAGGAAAATAAAACATCAACCTCGTATGCACTGGCAAGCGGTAATGTTGAGCTTCGCACTCTTAACAAAATATAGTAAAACTAACACATTAAAGTTAAAAATATTAATGACTTACTTTTATGACCGTGATGACGTAGCGTGGGTCACGGGGGTGTTGTGACTGAGTCTGTGGCGTCTTAACTGCTTTGCCTTAGTTTAGTACTGCACTTGGAAGACTGTAAAAGTTGGTATATTACATAACGAGAATTAAGAAAATTATCAACATTGGAATTCACCAAAATACTTTTAAGTATGGATTATTGAAGTCATTACAGTTTTCTAAAACTTTGATCGTAAAATATGCAAAAAAGACGTCACTGGAACTAACAAAGACCTGACTTGGGCAAAGGGTTTGTTGGAAGGGGGGGGGGGGGGGGTAAGGAAATATTAACCCCCCTGTGCAAACTTTACATACGTATGGATTTGTGATTGGTTAACGGAAAAGCAACGGAGTCTAGAGAGTAAACATGAATGAACCAGAATGGGATACTTGTCCAGAGCAAGTATTTATGTGAAATCTGGAAATGACAAGGTAATAACAAAATGTATAAAAGTAAAATAGAAAGATAAAATGGAGTGTATGATAAATAATATTTGATGGGTATATAAAATGAGGTGATTTTATAAGGTATCGGATAATAAAACGAGTAATTCTGGGGTCAAATGTAATATGTATACGAAGGTATTACATAAAAGGAATGGTATAGTTGAACTGGATCAAGTAATAGACTTGAACAGAGCTGGTAGAGAAGACGAATACAGTAGTTACATTTCACAATTAGAGAAGAAGAAATCCTATTGGTGGAGGAAAAGTCTCTGCGCAGGGAGGCGGGGTTTTTGCACAGAAGGTCGAAACCTGCTATGTACAAACGAACGAACGGGAGCGACTACAACCTGCAATTAGAATGAGAAAAATTAAATGAAAAACACTGCTAATGTTAACATGTTACGCTAACTTTTGATCCATATCACACGTTGGCCGCTCTGGTTACCATATTTTTTCATGAGACAGCCTTTGCAACTGCACCTATAAAGTTTATCCAGTTATACTGTTTTGTCTTTTTCTTCGTTTATTATACATCCAAGAAGGTAATGTATAGAGAAGAAAAGGCTTATTTTACGTTTATATATCGTTTCCCCTGTATGTTTTCCCCACCCAAAACCCCGAGTTTCCACTGGGGGTCCCGCATTATCGTAGGATGTAGATACTGTATATATATATTTCGGAAACTATTCATTTGCGATGGGAACGAGTGTCATTTTCGAAGAGAGCGTAATTTTTTCTATTAGAAAAAGTAGTTTTTTCGTAGGTTACATTGCCCTGTAATACAGTAAAATAATACCCTTCATGGAAACGCTCCTTCATTGCTCCCAAAAACTCATTATCAATCTTCCTTTAATAAGGAAATTCAACACCATAGTGCATGTGTTGGAGTGGGAAAGACCTTTCCCCTGTTAAGTTAACTGAGGTTTGGTGAGGGAACCTTACAACTCGAATATAATACGGTATTGACATTAGTCATCACAGAAAGTGAGGTTGCCAATGCTTTGTTCCATTGTTAAGGAAAAATTAAGTAAATTATTTTTTTGTACACAACAACCAAGTTTATCTGGACAAAGTTGCATGGAAGAAAGTCTTGGAAAGTGCAAGATTGTGTAAGTAGAAATACCACAAGAGTCAAATTAATCCAAGGTGAAGTTGTAAATATTTACTGAATTCTAACCTAACCAGTCAATGCACTTGGCTCCAAACCCCTCAACCTAACCCAGGGATGCTACTGTATATCAACAAGAGGGAAATACAGGAATGTATCCTAACCTAACCAAGGGTGCCAGCTCCTGTGAAATATGTGGACAAGTAAGTAATTGTTAAAGGAAATTGCAATGCTGGAAGACATGTTTATTTCCATTAATCAATTCAATTCTAACTCCATTAGAGTAATAGCCTTCACTGTCTTTTTACATAAATATTGCACATTCAGGTTTTGGTATCATCATTTTTGCTCTACCTATGTAATTATGACAACTGGTTTTTTAACCTGTGAGGGAAATGGAAATAAGATTTTTCTCTTTTGGACTATTGTATACTGCTTCATTTGAAACTAGTATATCTTCATTTATGTTTTTGTTACAGATTGAGTGCTTTGAAGCAAGTGGGAAAGATCTTTACTTAGGTTCGGATGACAGGTAAGAAATTAAAACAGAATTGTTTCTTCACAATTAGCAATTGATAATAATATAGTAATAATAATTCTGTATTACTTTCACCAACTTTGTTGCAAAGGTTATGTTTTGATAGGTGTGTATTGATTTATGTTTATGTTTGTTTATTTTTTATTTGCATAATTCAAAAACTATTTTACCAAATTTTATGAAATTTGGTTGGATAATTGGCCATGATCCAAGGATAATTTGAATAGATTTTGGGAGTCAATGGGTCAAAGGTCAAGGTAAAGGTAACAAAAAGTGCAAAAACATCTTTTGCTATATTGTGGTCAATTTTATGTAATTTGCAAGAAAATAGTGCCAAAATGTGCATACTGTAATTCAATTTCCTATCTTGTGATATACAACATGATCTGTTGCTGTTATTACCCCTTATTAACAGTTGGGGTCCAAGGTCAGGGAGTTTGTGTAGCAATTGTAAAATACAGTAGTATGAAAATTAATGGTTTTAAGCAATCATAAGATATACTGTTCTAGCTTGGAGATGTGATGCTGTTAATCAATACCCTCATATGAATTAAGCCAAAAACGGGACAAAAGACCAAGAGCACATAGAAAAACGACTAAGCCAGCAAGTCCAAAACAGAAGGATGTCCTAGAGGGCGCTCGTGTTAGATGTTGGTGGCGTGGTCCAAGTGTGGTTTCTAGGGCCTCTGTTACGGCCCTTCCCTTTGATGAAGGAATTATCTAAATGGAAGACAGCCTGTGAATAGTGGTTTTCACACGCCCCTGATGTATACACGACACCCACAAGGTGCTCGCGCGAGGGTAGTAACCTCTGTATTCCATGCTTTTATCTTTCTCTGGTATATTTGGAAGATTTATATCAGAAAAGTGTAAAGATGGACCCTTTTCACCGGGCGTCACAGGTCTCTCCCCAGAAATAGATTTTTCCTTCGTCAAAATCCCTTAATACTTTGTTTCCATGGTAGCAAATGTGGGGTTGGTGAAGGTATGCGTTCTACTGAGTGCCTTTTCTAGTTAGGCGTGTCTCTTCAGCATAGCTAGAATTTGGCTGTAAAAATTCATTACAGTACTGAAGTAACTAGCGAGTGGCAGGAAATTCCTGCCTCTGCCAGCACACTTTGTAGCCACTGTTTACAGGCACCGGATAATACAGTATAGATGTACTCCCAGTGCCATCAACTGCATGTTTTAATCCTTTGTTTTTTTGTTCAGGTAATTTTTGGTAGTTTATTGTGTGCAAGAGGTATTAACTAAGAAAAAAGGTTTAGCAGTTTTCTCGATAACTGTGGCTGACTGACAGTAGTCTGTATAATCTTTCAATACTGTATATACTTTTTTGTTCCTGTATGACAGTATTCTTGTTGTTGTTTATTCCCTCACAATTGGGAAGGAGAGCCTGCTGCTGCAGAGTTGAAGGGGAGGGGCGCTGGCATTCTTATCATCAGCGTCTTTCGGTGTCCAGAAGGTGCTTGAAATGTATCTCCTGTTGGGGCTATCTTCATAGAATTCCTGGCTTCTCTTTTCTTGGAATGTTGTTGCTTTTGGCTGGGATGCCACACAGCTTTGTCTCTTCACTCACCATTGATATGGATGGAAAGGCTCTGCCCTTCTTTTCCCCTTTATGAACCAAGTCCTAGAACACCGATCGATGGGAGTTGCGTATATGTGACTCTTACTGTTTCACTTCCTGTGGTAAAGGCGGTGCTGCCTCAGGAGTCCTCATGACTTCCTTTGCCAAAGGTGAAGAATAACACAAGAAAATGCAGAGGATACCTGAGAGTGCTCTTTTGTCTCATCATACACTGCCTGTCAAGATGGAAGAACTGTACTCTTCTTTTTCCCATTTTTGAACGGAGAAATCCTAAAGACCAATCAATAGCAATTGCATTCCTGCGACACCTACCAGGAGTCACAATGCAGATCAGATGGTAGTGGACAAGTGGAGGAATGCTTCACAGGACTCCCTGTTTCATTTCATCATGCAGTGTCCTGTGAGGGCCCTGGCTCTTCAAGGGAGCTGCTTAAACACTCGGAATCAGCAATGCCTGCTGGATTAGGTGTAAAGAAGGTCTTCGGGGCCTTTCCTAGACCCCAATCTGGACCACTCACAACTTCTTCTATAAAGGAGTCTGTGCATGCATAGTCCTTTTGAGTCACCCAACCTGGTCCTTCCAGGAAGGGAAATGCTGATGCTGTCAAGAGGCCAAATTATTCATGTTAGATGTTTGGTCCTTTGCCTTTTAATGCTGAAGTGATTGGCTGTAATGTGGCAAGAGCATGTCCTTCATACAAATACCTAAATGTTTTGTGTGGAAATAATTATTGAAATTATTTTTTTTAATTTGTTTTAAACAATGAAAAAATTTGTCAGTAAGATTATATTAATCATGATTTTGCTTTTTCAGCCTTGTAGTTCATTATGTAGTTGAAGAGAGGACTAATGAATCAACTGGGAAAATATTTTATTCTACCAACAAAATATGCCAAAAGAATTTGGGCACGGTAAGAATTTCCAATCTTGATTATTGGTTTTGAGAACTTTTTGAGAATGCAGTACTGTAATATATTTCTAGAAGGTTTTAACTATTTTTTTTTTTTTATATTAATCTGCTGTATTATTATATCTGTGGTATGTCAATTTAGGTTATTAATTCTGATTGAAAAAAGTATAGTATGTACGTAATGTACAGTATAATGGTGATTATATTGAAATCCTTTACTCTTGCCAGAAAAAACCAGTCATCCAGCTAAAAACTGCATCTGCCTTGGGTCGACTGATGGTGCTAAGCGATGGAAATCTCTATCTCCTTGATGCTGATGTTCTCAATACTATTGGATCTGGGCCAAAAATCAAAAGTGTGTCCGTCTTCTGTATCAATGAAAATCCAAAAACCCTTGATCCCTTCACTGTCCAGGTAAAGTATATAGTCTTTAAGACTATCCAAAAATAAAGATTTACTGTGTTCATTTTAAGTATGAACCATGTGGTATGATTTAGTTTTGTTAATTTTGATAGGACAATTCAAGCCTTTCACTTAAAATTGTTTCATTTATGGTACATAGCTACAGTTTTTAGCAGGGTTAAAGAAAGGGCTTCTGTATAGTATTAGTAATCTAAACACATTTATTCCTATGCGGATAAAAACATTTTGCCCTTTTAATAGGAGTACTGTATATCTCCAGCGTAGCTGGAATGGCCATTAAATCATCAGTAAGGTAGGTGCAGTTGTTAGCAGTAGGTAAGGGGAGTCACTCACCATCTGCCTTACCGTATCACAAACTTTTGTCTTTGACTACAACAATTGTGGAGCACAGTACTTGGTGCTCTCCTTTTTTTTTTACTTTGCTTGATCTGGATGGAAAGGCTCTGTCGTTCTTTTCCCCTTTATGAACCAAGTCCTAGAACACCGATCGATGGGAGTTGCGTATATGTGACTCTTATTGTTTCACTCCCTGTGGTAAAGGCGGTGCTGCCCCAGGAGTCCTCATGACTTCCTTTGCCAAAGGTAAAGAATAACACAAGACAATGCAAGACAATTTGTTTGTTTTGTGTTTGTTGGAGCTTTTGTTTAGCGGTGGAAGTGTATTGAAGGTAAGCATTTGGTAAAGGGAATTTTGTTCCTATGAGGATGCAAACCTTCTATCCCACATGTTGTGTACCATTGTGAAGTACAGTTTCTTCTTCTGAAGAGATTTTTTATGCTGCCAATTAAGGAGACGAGGAAATTCTCTAGGAATGTAATATCCTATCTTAAGGAGAGGATTACCTGTTGAGGCCCAAGTATTCACTAATTCCATGGTGCCCAGTAGTGATCATCTTCACCTGTTGGGCTTGCCTGATGAGCCCCTGAATGTGTCCCAATGGAATGCCAGTTTCTTGGTTTCCTGTTGGAGAGGGAAATTAAGGTGAGTTTGCTCTTGCCTTCCTTCACCAACCTCTTCCTCCCCTTTCATTTTGTTGGGCGCTTCCCTTATGGAAGATTATGAAGAAGATGGTTGCATAGGAAGGCCTCTGGTATATTTCCTTGGGATTTAGTTATCACTCTTCTCTATAGGGAGGGAGGGACATTACTCTCCAGCTAATTGGTACTTTCATGGTCAGTCGAGAAGATTGGGAGTACGGAGGCCAGGAAAAGGTTGGGCATTGTGCTCATCTTTTCTGTTTCCTGTTATAACAGGGGAAGATTGTTCCTTGTCCTTAGTCTGCTGACCAGTACCTTTGGGGGTGATTAACAATTGTGAGCCTGGTGATTTGCTGATAAGGGAATCAATCTTGTTTATCTTTGAGCCGATATGGAGCTCACTTCTATTCATTAATTTTTGGCTCAGTTTGTTATCATGAGCCTATCGGGTGTTCTGGATGATATCAATCATTACTTGCCAATTTGCTTAATAGTTTTTTCACCAATTGGTACCTTCGGGTTTGGTCAGAATAAGGTGATATCAGTATGTTACCCTGGAACTTGGGTCCAAGGGTGGAATGGTTCTTACCCTTGGGGCACTGGTATATGTACCTTCTGCAAACCTGAGGAAGACATTGTATAGACTTGATCCTCAAAACTTTCTCTTTTCTCTGTAGGTAAGAGGTAGGGGGTTTGTAGGCTCTCTCACCATGTCAACAGTGGAGGGATGGAGTTCTGGCACCTTCCGATATCCACCACCTTTTCAGCAGGCTATATTCTGCCAAGAAGCAACTCAGTAGCGTAGTGGTAGTCAACATTAATAAGCAAGGAGGGACCGTGTCCTGACCCATCAGTGAATTGGTGATGCAGGCTCACAATTGGGTGTGCGATAACGCAATAGAGTTCTTAGCCAGGTACATTCTAACCAAGAGGAATGTCCAAGTGGACTCGCTTTGCCGTCAAGGACAGGTGGTAGGTATAGAATGGTCCCTACTTCCCTGCTTGGGGGAAAAGCTTTTGGCCCGTTGGAGGTCTCTAACAATGGACATATTTACCACTCGGTTAAACATGAAGCTTCCAGTGTTCTGTTTCCCAGTACCAGACCTGTGGACAGCAATAGAATACTTACTCCTTCCAACATCCATGGGACAACCTGGACATTTGTGCCTTTCCAACCTTCATCCTGATACATCAAATAGTCAACAGACTGTTGACAACCTTGAATGTAAGGCCTCAGGTTTGTATGATAGTGCCATAGCCTCGGTACCATGGACTTCCACTGTCTTGGGTTAGAGTTCTCTTGCTTGAGGGTACACTCGGGCACACTATTCTATCTCATTTCCCTTCCTCTTGTTTTGTTGAGGTTTTCATAGTTTATATTGGAAATTTTTATTTAAATGTTACTGTTTTTAAAATATTTATTTTTTCCTTGTTTCCTTTCCTCACTGGGCTATTTTCCCTGTTGGGGCCCATGGGCTTATAGCATCTTGCTTTTCCAACTAGGGTTAGGCCTATAGCTTAGCAAGTAATAATAATAATAATAATAATTAGGAAAAAAAAATTATTAAAATGTTTGTGATTTTAAAGGATGAAGGTTTACAAATATTGTACGTAGGAACAGATAACAGATTTTCAAAGTAATTTGTATTTTTCTTAAGTATGCAAAGACAAGAGTGGCTATTCTGTGACATGCCGGTGAGTGGGACTTCCCCTCGCACTACCTATTGTTAACCAACTACCTTGCTAATGATTAAAAGGGCAATCTAGCACCACAGAAAATATATCCATGTTTTAAAGGACTCGGATTTATATAGGTAGGAAAAAATCATTGTTTGTTCCAACACAAATACATGTACTTACCTCGAACTACTTTCTTAGGAGTTACCTGTAATCTCCTCTCAACCGACCAGAGTTTTGTGTAGTATACTCTACGTCCGTTTTCTATGGAGGACTAACCCGGGAGTAATGAGAACGTGCCCCGAGGGTAGACCTGAGCTAGGTCGGTGTCAGCTTGGATCCCGTTAGTCAGTAAGTTCTCTGGTCGTGTCGTGATACCATCACGCCGCTCTCATTCTCTAACGACCCTTTGTGTCCCGACTCGTGTGTCCCGCGTGGTTACCGCGTGGTATCTCTGTGCTTATCCCTTGTGTTCTTGCGTGTTCACTGCCTTTCCTTGTGCTTCCCAAGTGTATTCCTTGTTTATTCCCTTCGTTCCTGTGTCTTGTGGTTGTGTGCGATGGAGCAGATCCGCCGTTGTCCTGGGCCTAGAGCCGGAAAGTCGTGTGGACCGTTCCTTTCCAAGACCGAAGTGGACCCTCATTCCCTTTGCTCTTCCTGTAGAGGCAGAGTGTGCTCGCCGTCGGATACGTGCATTGAGTGTGTTAGCTGGAGTGAGATCCAGTGGGTGCGTTATGGCACTAAGAAGAAGAAGTCGTCGAAACGTTCGCCCAAGAAATCTAGCATCTCTTCGCCGTTACCGTCACCCAGTGGACGGTCCGACGGGGCTTCTGTCTCGCCTTCCCCTACCCAGAGTAGGGGACGAGGTAAGTCCGTTGCGGGGAAAGAGCCGAGGGCCCTTCCCCAGGAGTCTAATGTGTATGAAGTGGTGGATGCTGGGACTTCTCAGGCTAGTGGGGAGCCTGATAGTGCTGTGTCTGGGGGTTCTGGAGACTCTGCCCTTGTGCTTGGGGGGCACGTCTCCTCCGACGACCCCTTGTGGTGTAGTAATGTTGTGCCTGTTTCTCCGTCCGGTTCGTGGGCCTGTGTTTCAGGTTCTTCAGCGGCTGGTGACGCCCAGGGAAAGTTGGACTCCACAGTAAGTGAGCCCTTCGGGTGGAGGCTCCCTAAAACGCCAGGTAGGTCCCCAATGCGGATGGAAGAGGGCCTGGATACCTGGTTCCCTAGTGTAGTACGTCCAACCTCTTTTCCAGCTCCTCTGACGACGGTTCCGGAGTCTTTCCTACAACCCTCGACCTCTGGAACGCAGCAGGTCGCGAAGCCCTCCGTAGCCCCCGCTCCTGCCCGTCGGTCGGGTGGTACAGTATTGTCGGGCTCTTCAGATGATGGTGCTTCATTCTCTTCAGAAGGGGAAGCGAGGAGGAGGCACCGGCGACGGAGAGAGCGGTCCAGGAGCAGGCGTTCCCGCTCAAGATCCCGCTCGAGGTTCAGTAGAAAACGGTCCCGGTCTCCACGGAGGAAGTACAGGAAGAGTAGGTCCCCCGATGGTGATTGGGTCTTCGTTCCCCGTAGGAGTGAATTGCAGCGTTCCCCTGACCGGCGGTCCAGGGATTACTTGCCGCGAAGGCCATCTTCCAGCCGCATATATGACCCTCGCAGGGAGCAATACGAGAAGGCCTCTTCAGGCAGGCGTAAGTCCGCGAAGCTTCCAGCTCACCCCGCCCAGCGGGGGGAATCGTGCTTCCGTACGGGCAGCCTGGGCGAGTCAGCACAGCTGGCTCGGCCCTTGGACTTAAAGGAACGGTTCCCTCCGTCGGGTCAGCCCACGGGATCCTCGTCCTCGTCCCCCAGAGAGATTACACGGACGGTAGTCCTCGCCGGCACGGCGATGCCCGTTCTGGCCCCCAACCCTGGTGCGGAGGTTCCCGCCGGGGCAGACCGGTACCACCGCAGGGGAGTGCCTGTTGATCCAGAGCCGAAGCGCCCGGTAGGAGTGCCCGGTGACCCGACTCCTCGGGATCATACGGAAGGTACTGCTGACAGTAGAGAAGGTTCCCTGACGGAGGACTCGGCGTATCAGAAGGTAATAGGCCTGATACGAAGGCATCATCGGATTGAGGAACCGGTCCCAACCGACGAGGACTTCTGGAGGTCCAGCCTGAGCCGCTTGATGGAGGCACCCGTCCAGCAGAAAACCTCCCTGGCCCTGCCTGTGGCCCGAGATCTAGTCCTGGGACGGGCTCATGTTGATAAAGTTGTGGCAGGCAATGCTGAAGCTCCCAAAACACAGAGCTCCTCGAAGTTGCTCCAAGGACTCAGGTCCCAGAGTAGGTTCTATGTGCCAGAGGGACAACGGCCGGGAGCCTGCAAAGTGGAGCCTTCCCTCGAAGTTCTGGGACAGGGCGCCCCGGAGGACAGAGCCTCCTCAGCCCCGATTTGCTTTTCGCAGTCGGAGGCTGCGATGATGGAGGAGATGTCGAAAGACTTGGTGCACGTCTCCTCTTGGTTGGACTGGTGGGCCTCCACGCTGGTAGGTGTACAAGCCACATATGACTTAACAGACCCGGAGCAACAGAACCTACTGAAGGAGCTTATCATCTCCGGGGGCAAGACCCTGAAGTTCCTTACTTATCAGTCCCTGGCCCTTTCAGCGTACTGGGTTCTGCGCAAGAGGGATACTATCCTGGCGAAGCTTTCCTGGAAGATCCCAGACAGGGAGGCGAGGGCCATGAGGAGCCTTCTTGTGTGGGGTGACTCCTTGTTCCCCTTGAAACAGCTAGAGGAGATAATGGAGAAGGTAGCTAAACGAAAGGAAGTGAGCGCTCCCAGGCCTCAACCGGTAAGGAGGCCCCCCTACAAGAGGTCAGCATCAGACGGGCCCTCTACTTCTCAGGCCCCTCCTAGCCTGATGAGGAGAGAAGCCCCTTCTTCCTCGTGGGCTTCAGCGCCACAGCCCCCCTGTAGAGGAGCTCCAGCAACGTCTGCCTCTTTTAGAACAGGGTATTCTGCTTCCAGGAGAGGCCGTTCCGGCCGCCCCTCCAAGAGGAGGTAGAGTGGGAGGCCCCCTACTCCTGCCCAAGCCTCAGGTTGGGGGATGCCTCAGACGACATTGGCAAGCATGGAAGGCTCACGGAGCGGAACCCTGGACAGTATGCGTACTGAAGGAGGGGTACAGGCTCCCGTTCTTAACGGAACCTCCACCTTTGATTCCGGCCAGCCTGTCGGAGTGGCTGGCACCCAAGGACCCGTTGAAGAGGGCGGCCCTTCAAGAAGAGGTGCCCACTATGTTGGAGAAGGGCGCCATGGAGGAGGTCCTGCACCCGGGACCAGGTTTCTACAGCCGACTATTCCTGGTAGAAAAGGCGACGGGGGGATGGAGACCAGTTATAGACCTGTCAGCTCTCAACAAGTTTGTTTGCAAGACAGATTTCAAAATGGACACTCCGAAGTCGGTCTTGCAGTCCTTGAGGGAGAAAGACTACATGATGACCATAGACCTCAAGGATGCATACTTCCAAATCCCGGTCCACCCCTCAAGCCGAAAGTTTCTCCGAGTGAAATGGGGTACCCAGATCCTGCAATTCAAGACCCTCTGCTTCGGGTTGTCGACTGCTCCCCAGGTATTCACGAGTCTTCACGACAGTCTCGGTGTGGGCTCACGAGCGGGGTATTCGCCTCATCCGGTACCTGGACGACTGGTTGCTTCTTTCCTCCTCAGAGGACGTTTTGAAGGAGCAGGGTGTAAAGCTTCTTCAATTTTGCAAGGGTCTGGGTATCATGATCAACCCAGAAAAATCGAACCTATCTCCCTCCACCAGGATGACCTATTTGGGGATGACACTGGATTCCCGTCTAGTGAAGGCCTTTCCGTCAGAGGAACGGGTAAGCAATCTAATAAAGATCCTTCTGCCTTTCCTTTCGGGGCAACCCAGGAGAGCCAAGGACTGGCAAAGGCTAATAGGTCATCTGGTGTCATTGGAGAAACTGGTTCCCCAGGGGAGACTCAGGCTCAGGGCCATCCAATGGAACCTGAAGGGCTTCTGGAACCAACTGGACTCGCCCCAAAAATTAATCCCAGTACTGCCAAACACAATACCCTCCCTGGAGTGGTGGCAGTGCCGGTCGAATACGTTCAAGGGGATGCCCTTCGCGACCGAGCCTCCCGAGATGCTCCTATTCACAGACGCCTCCAACCAGGGATGGGGAGCCCATCTCCTCAACGAGACGGCGAGAGGAGCCTGGTCGGACGTGGAGAAAGGCCTACACATCAATGTCTTAGAGTTGAAGGCAGTCCAAAAAGCTTGCCTGCAGTTCATCGATCTACTAAGGGGAAACACTGTGGCGTTGATGTGCGACAACGCCACAGTAGTAGCGTACATAAAGAAGCAAGGAGGCCTCAAGTCAAGGGAGCTGTGCGATCTCGCCCTAGAGATCCTGGATTGGGCGGAGGAGAACCAGATAGTGTTATTGGCAAGGTTCATCCCCGGGAAGAAGAATGTCCTAGCCGACGGTCTCAGCAGGATGGGTCAGATAGTAGGAACAGAGTGGTCCCTCCTCCCAGAAGTAGCCAGGCTCATCATTCAACGGTGGGGTTCCCCAGTGATGGAACTCTTTGCAACCAGGCTGAACGCACAACTCCCCGTGTATTGTTCTCCTGTCCCAGACCCAAAGGCAGCCTTGGAGGATGCCTTTCAGCATAAATGGGACAACCTAGACGTGTACGCTTTTCCCCCCTTCACGTTGATCAGGCAAGTGCTCAACAGAGTAAGGGCTGCCCGAAACTTAAGGATGACTTTGGTAGCGCCCTGGTGGCCGGAGAGAGAGTGGTTCGCGGATCTAAAAGACCTGGCAAGCCATCCTCCATGGCCACTCCCCGACAGGCCAGATCTTCTACAACAGCCACACTTTCTCAGGGTCCACGACAACCCACAGTCTCTACGCCTTCACGCCTGGAGACTATCGAGCGCCTCCTGAGGAAGGAAGGTTATTCGTCAGGAACTGCTAAGAAGATGTCGCTATACCTGAGAAGGTCGTCGGCAGCGGTCTACCAAGCTAAATGGGCCTCTTTTACGAAGTGGTGCGCTGCAAGGAACATCAAGCCCCTCAAAGCCTCAGTCCCAGATATCGCAGACTTTCTAGTATATCTCAGAGACGAGGTAGGGATGTCAATCCCAGCTATAAAAGGAGTACGGGCAGCCTTGGGTCAAGTCTTCCTTCTGACGGGCATCGACCTGGGCTCCTCTAGACACATCTCTATGCTTATCAGGAGTTTAGAACAGTCCTGCCCTCCTCAAACTGTTAGGGTGCCTCAGTGGGACTTGGCTAGGGTTCTGAAGATGTTAAGTAGCCCCCCGTTCGAACCGATGAAAGATATTGTAGACAGGGATCTCACTCTCAAGACGGTCTTTTTGTTGGCCTTGGCCTCTGCGAAAAGAGTAGGAGAGATCCATGGGCTGTCTTACGACGTCTCTCATTCAAAGGGGTGGAGAGAAATCTCCCTCAAGTTCGTCCCTTCGTTCGTGGCAAAGACCCAGAATCCAGCAGTCTGGGATCCTAAGTTTGAGGGGTTCTCACTGCCAGCCATTCCTAAGACTGGGAATCCAGAGGATTTGAGGTTATGCCCTGTCCGTGCCGTTAGGAAATACCTTGAGAGGACTGCACATCTCCGGCCAGGCATCAAGAGTCTTTTCGTCTCCACAAGTGTTACAAAGAAGCAGGTATCGAAGAATACCATATCCTTTTGGTTGAGACAAGTTATTGCCAGGGCCTATAAGGAGGAGGGACTGGCCGTGCCAGGTACTCCTAAGCCCCATGACATTAGAGGACTAAGCACTTCCTTAGCCTTTGAGAAGAACATGGCAGTGGGCCAGATCCTTCGGGCGGGCACCTGGTCGAACCAGTCGACCTTTACTGCCCATTACCTCAAGGATTACTCAAGAAAGTCTTTAGACGGGTTCTCCATTGGGACTGTCATCTCCGCGCTCCAAGTGATTTAACGGTGAAGCCCCAGGCACAATCGTGGATAGCAAAACCAGGAGACACAGGTTCGTTCCTTTTCACCCTAATCCCCGTTTCCTATCCCTACCGGAGATAACCACACATATGTAACCAATGAAGAACACGTCTCTGCAACTTTGTCACTGGACTCAGCATCAGAAGATTTTTCAAAGGGTGAGTACTTAGACACTAACGTGAGCTCTTTGTGTAGTTTACCCTACCGTTCGTTTCCCAGTTTTTTAGAACCTGATTCATATCTAGGTTACTTGTCGTCTGCTTAGCTGGGTCTGAAGGTCAGGAAGACACTCCCACCTCCTAAAGTGTAAGTCTCCTAAGAAAGTAGTTCGAGGTAAGTATTTGTGTTGGAACAAATCAAAAATTTTAAGTAATTTTTATTTTTCCTAACATACTTACCGAGAACTACTTTCGGGTAATGGCCCTCCCTACCTTCCCCGAGTGCCTTTCTGCCCTTGCAGGGACTTTTTGCAACATCCGAGGAACTTACTGACTAACGGGACCCAAGCTGACGCCGACCTAGCTCAGGTCTACTCTCGGGGCACGTTCTCATTACTCCCGGGTTAGTCCTCCATAGAAAACGGACGTAGGGTATACTACACAAAACTGGTCGGTTGAGAGGAGATTACAGGTAACTCCTAAGAAAGTAGTTCTCGGTAAGTATGTTAGGAAAAATAAAAATTACTTAAAATTTTTGATATTTAGAGATTATCTTTAGACAAGTGGTTACACTGCTAGCTGTTAAGTGGAATTTTGACTATAGTACTGTGTGTTGATAAGCGTTTTGAAGAGTATTAAGTTTTAAAACCTTTATTTTATGGCTTTGTCGTCAATTCTTGCCTCTTTACTTTGTGTAATATGAACTTTATGTAGGAAATGTGGACATTTTAGAAATATTCTTTTATGGTATCATGATCAAAAATAATAATTTTCATACAACCTTCATACCTGAAATTGTGTAATTACAGCTGTGTGTAGGGAAAAGAAGGTGCATTCTTCTTTGCTCCCTCCATGAGGACAAAGTTTCCCTTTTGAAAGAAATCCCTACGGCAGAACCCTCAAACATTGCCATGGATGGAAGCTTTGTTTGTGTTGCTGGACAAGGGGAGTATTGTGTAATTAATGTTGAGACTGGAGCCTCACAAGATTTGTTTCCATATGATCCTTCTTCAACATATCCACATGTCAAAAGGGTAGCAAAGGTAAGACAGCTTTAGAGTGCACTCATTTCTTTGAATGTTATTTCATAAAAAGTTATTTGTTCCGTAACTGAAATACAAACCACGCTATTTATTATGGGTTATTACTTTCGGCGTAGATGAAATGACGAGCCATTAGAATTTTAACGAGGGTTTACTACCCCACCGCTAGTTAGCGGGGGGTAAGGAGGGTAGCCTGATACCCCCCCCCCCCCCCACACACACACACCTGTGCTGAGTTCACTTTGCTCTCGGCTCAGGTGGTAGTCGGACGTGTCCCCTCTCACCCTCACCTCTTTGACAGCCATATTAATGCTTTTGTCTTTTTTTTTTTTACTTACTTTTTCTTATCTTATACTTGTAATATACAGTATATATAAACATTCTTTATGTTTATGTATATATTTGTGTATAGAAATGTAGTAAGTTTTCTTTTCAGTGTTTGTGCTGCGTGTGTGATGTACGACAACGACACTTACGTAGTGCAAGGCCACCGCAGTTCCTCTTCATGGGGAACGACCTCTCCCTCTGGTCCATCGGTCTTCCCGTTGGCTTATTTCCGTTAACTCGGCCGCCGCAGGGGAACCGTCATCGCCTGGACTCTCTTCATTTATCTATTATCTTCGCTTTGCCTCTTTTCCTACGGGAAACTTGGATTCTCAGCAAAGGGAATGTGGCCTTTTTTTAGATTGACTACGGTCTCTCTCTCCTCGAGGTCGTTCACTCCTTACTACAACTACGTACTATTACGATAGCTCCTTTCCCGTTGCGGGTTAGGTTTCTATTTCCGTTGTTTGTCTCAATTATTTTTAGGGAAATCTAATTGTGTTTTAAGTTTTCAGCTTCTCCGTGGGGAACACTTCCCTTCGGGGGGTCAGTGGTTCTCACTTTTAGTGTATATTCTTAGATGATTTAGATAATTATAATTCTGTTATAATTCTGTTTTTATTACAGCTACTCCGCCCTCCTTCTCCCGTGGTTGTCATCAACCAACTCGTACGCGCACGCGCGTGCCAACATTTTGGCCCGCACGGGCTCTTCATTTTGATCCTGCACGTCAATCTGATTCCTGCACACTCTATGAAGTCTCGCCCGCACGGGCTCTTCATTCTGATCCTGCACGTCAATCTGATTCCTGCACACACTATGAAGTCTCGTGCTCGCACGCGCCCCGGGTATCCCCAACCGCGTGAGCGCCAGCGCAATCGCCAATACCCTCCCACACGCGAGGCTGCCGGACAACGCGCGGTAAGGGCACCATCACCGCATCCCCCCCCCCCCCCCCAAGCACAGAACAGCGTGCTTGCCGGTAGGGGGGAAGGTTCCAGAAAGGTCCAGGGACATTTCTTCCTTATCTTCCTTCTTCTTACAGGCGACTCCTCCAGAGGGAGTGTCTGACAGCGCAGCCGTCAGCCGGCAGCCCTGGTTTGGGGCTCTAATCAGAGTGGTAGCACAGGCTTTCAAGCCTGTTCTCTCTGAGTTGGGCCACAAATCCTTGGCTGCATCTACTCCCCTGAGGAGGGAAAGAGGAGTTTCGGACGCGGTAAGTTCTCCGAGGACGAAGCTGTCTCCTCGTAAGTCTTTGAGGCAGGCACCCTCCCCCCTCAGACTTTTCTCCCTCCCCTTCGGACGAAGTTTTCCCGTCCTCAGGAGAGTCACGTGAGGTGAGAAGTTCCCCCATCACACCATTGAGGGAAACCCCACCTCGCGCGGTAAAGTCTTCTCGAATAAGGGTGGAGAAGAGCCTTTCTCCGTCGTTGTTGGAGTCCTGCATCCCTCCCAGGAGGCAGTCAAAGGACTCCAAGACAATACCGGGAGGACCCTAGCACCGGAATCTACAGGCTCAGACATTCTTCCGTTATGGAAACAAACCGGTTTGAGCCTAAGGACGTGGAGCAGGCTGCTGAGAGGTGAAGGAAGTCACCAAGACTCCCTCCTACATAGGGCTTTGACATTCAAGCCCTATAAACCTCCAGCACCCCAGCAGCCACGTCCCACCAAGACAACGGCAGCGAAGACAGTGGTGTCTAAGCCCTTTCCAGTCAAGGACAAGAAAGGCAAGAAGCCCACCAGGGAAGGGAGGAATCCTAGAGGGAGCAGCCGAGGCCACAAACGCTAGGATTGGCAGTCCCCCTGCATGTCCGCAGTGGGAGGATGCCTACAAGGTTGCACAGACAGGTGGCAGCAACTCGGGGCCGATTCCTGGACGATTTCCGTAATCAGTCAGGGATATCGCGTCCCGTTCACAACATCTCTACCTCCCCTGAGGACGAATCCGGTGTCATTTAGCTCCCTTGCCATGGGATCAGCAAGGGGGCGGGCCTTTAAGGCAGAGGTCCAGATTAAAGCAAATTCTGTTCAACATGGAGACCGCAAACACGGTCAGTCTTGCAGTGAAGTCGCTAGACTTCATGTGTATACTGGATCTGATGGACAGGTACTTCCAGATCCCAGTCAATCCATCTTCAAGGAAGTACTTAGAATTCAGCCTAGACCACAAGGGGTACCAGTTCAAGGTGCTGTGTTTCGGTCTCTCCAGAGCATCACAAGGTTTTACCAGAAGTGTTTACCCTAATATCATCGTGGGCACACAGGATCGGCATCCGTATCCTCCGTTAACTGGATGACTGGCTGATCCTAGCAGACTCGGAGTCATCCCTTCTTCGACTCCGAGACAAACTTCTTGGACTTTGCCAAGATCTGGAGATCTTAGTAAATCTCGAGAAGTCCTGTCTGCTTCCCACTCAAAGACTGGTTTACCTAGGCATGATTATTGACACCAATCTCCACAAAGCCTTCCCATCAGACAACAGGATAGCAAGGCTGAGGAGGGTCGCAAGCCCTTTCCTCAGTCGAGAAGAGCTTCCAACCCAATCGTGGTTACGTCTCCTTGGCTCGTCTAGTTCCCAACGATCGCCTCAGGATGAGATCTCTCCAGTAGCGGCTCAAGTCCCATTGGAATCAAGGTTGCGATTCCCCGGACGTCATGATCCCTATGGGTCCTGTGGAACGGACGGACCTCCAGTGGTGGGTGACAGACGAGAACCTACGAAGAAGAGTGGATCTTCTCGTCCTTCCCCCGGATTTAATGCTGTTTTCGGACGCCTCAAAGAAATGGGGGGTGCCCACGTTCTGTACCACAGGACCTTAGGCCTGTGGTCAGAATCAGAAAAGTGCCTCCATATAAATCATCTAGAGATGAAGGCCGGTTTGTTGGCCCTTCAGCAGTTCCAAAAATACCTGGCAGGTCACTCTGTGGTGGTAATGAGCGACAACACCACAGAAGTGGCTTACATCAACAAGCAAGAAGGTACCTTTTCGAAGCAGCTATCCCATCTTGCAGTAGAGATACTGAGATGGACCGGAGTCCGCTCGATTCTACTATCGGCGTGTTTCATTCCAGACAAGAGGAATGTGCGCGCCAACAATCTGAGCAGAGCATCTCAGATAGTGAGTATCGAGTGGTCTTTGTGTCATCTAGTAGCCAACAAAGTCCTGACTTTGTGGGGTTCCCCGACTGTGGATCTGTTCGCGACAACGCTGATCTTCAAGATTCCACCGTACTTCCCCCCCAGTCCCGGATCCCAAGGCACTCTGGCAAGATGCCTCCCAACAATGGAGGGCTGACGTTCTGGTGAGCATCTGTTGTGATGAAACTGAAACTGAAACCAGACACCTTTAACCTTTAACATTTATATCTATGTTGAAATTTTTATTAAATTAGACTCTATATCATATGTGCTCATATATACATGCTGGTGCTTGGAACTAATTATTTGCATAGATGAGATGGACAAGTGTTACTATACTTAGTTTAACTGAAGAGTAAGAGGGTCTGTGCTGGCAAGAAGGGATAGATTGCTGATTACATGGCCCATGTTTTATCCTCAGCTTCCAACTTGAAGAGATCTGTTATGGCTTTTTCTGTTCCTTGCATAGAGGTGGATCATAATGCTCAGGGAAAGTTCTTGAACATTATGAAACTGGTTGTTATATATCTAGTTTACTCTTAGGGTTCACAGGGAGAAGCTAAAAGTGAGCTCAGCATTTGTGTTAGTGAAGATCTATCCTAGTGATAATCATTGCTTTGCCAGTTTAAAAAAAAACATTCATTCAGTACACAGTTTTTCCACCCCAGTGGGCTTTGATCCCTTACTAGATCAGAAATTTGTATCAGTTGAAAGTGAAAATAACCTTAGAATATTTCACTGGAATGTATTTAAGCTTCCATTCTAAGCTTGATGAAAATGCTAATCATCGACAATGTCACAACCACTTAAAAATCTTAAGATGCATCTCATCCAGATTGCTATTGTGCATATATTAAACTATTTTTTTCTCTGTAGTATCAAGAAATAATAGTGAATAAGTTGTGTTATACAGTAAATACAAGCTGTTATTCTATAAGGAAGTCTATGTATTGCATTGCTAATTAATTACAGGAATTTGAAAGTGAAGGAGACTATCTCTACTGGGATGTTTCACCTGCTTTCTATAATGATGCATTTAGAAAATCTTAATTTTGTTTACTGTGAATAAATAGGAGAAACAAGTTTTTGATAGACTATGGTTTTCATTTCGTAACTAAGAAAATATATTTTTCAATATTAATCTTACCCGATGATCATGTAGCTGTCAACTCTGTTGCCCGACAGAAATCTACGGTCGGGATACGCCAGCGATCGCTATACAGGTGGGGGTGTACACAACAGCGCCATCTGTGAGTAGGTACTCAAGTACTTCTTGTCAACAAGAACTCAATTTTTCCTCTGTCGTGCCACCGGCAAGACCTACTAATACGCCGTCCCTAACTGGATTTGTTTTCACAACTTTTTGGTGAAGTACACTATTCCAGTTTTGAGCTTTCGCTATGCAGGGGTTTTATCTTCATTTCAAAACTTGAACTCGTTTTGGATAGATTTAATTATGGTGACGAAGAGAGTATGGACTCTCTTTCACTTTTAAATGGCCGACCCTTCCCTTAGACGGAAGTGTTGGTGTCGAAGAGAGTATAGACTCTCTTTCTCTTTTAATGACCGACCCTTCCCTTAAACGGAAGTGTGTTTAGGTTTTTGGTAATTTTGCTTAACAAAGTTATAGATTTTATATCTCTCCGCCATTTATAGGCCTCTTCGATTAACTTTCCATTTATTATAAACTTATAAAAATTAATTTTTATGTTTGTTATATGCGACCTTTCCTAATAGTAGGCGGTCCTTACTTGGAACCGAAGTTAATTAACATTGAGCCCGTCATATCGTATTTCCTGTTAAGAATTTATGCTTTTTTAATTTTAATGTTTTTGAAAGAATTTCTTTGATAGTCTCGTACTGTTTTCAAAGATGAACTAACGTTTAGTTTAGTCTCCGCAGTTGTTGACGTTCAGAACGTTCAACATGCGCTCTATCGTTACGATAGAGAGAGAGTATTTCACGGTTTCACGTTGCAGTAAGAGTAAACCGATTCTAGCGTTTCGTTCATTCTTTCTTAGCTTAAATGGTTTTAATTCTAATAAAGGAACTTTTTATTTGGGAAACCTTTCAGTTTTTTTCCTTTAACAAATAATATGTTTTAACGATATATAATTGGGCTCATCTCTCAGGTTCTAAGTCAAGAGAGAGAGAGAGAGAGATAGAGACGGAGGGAGAGAGAGGAGAATAAACGTTTCGTTCAAGCGGGTAACGTTGTTCTCGTTTTTTACTCTTCTCCCTAGTCGCTATAGGGGAAGAAGGTAAAACGTTTCTAGAGTTTTATTCTTGTTCCCAGGCTTTATGCGGTGAGAGATTTTAAACGTAGTTTATTTGATCTAGTGTTTAGTCTCTTTTCCAGCCACTGAATTCTTTATCTTTCATTATGTTTTTCTGTTACATTGTAAAACTGTTTTCGCAATTACTACCTTTTAATAAGGATAGGATTGCGTGTTTCAGGTACAAATCACTTAAAGTTTCGAGTTCAGTGAAATAAGTGCAAACAGAAAATCAAAAGTGATAAAGTGATATGCGCAAAGTGTTACAGTGTTGCGTTCGAGGGTTCGTTTGTTCGTGCCAGTTGTTCACCTTGTCCGATACCTCTTACAAGCTCCCAAGCCCAGGGGAGAAGTAATGTCGAAGGACTTATGGGTTCCACAGGTCTTGATCGACGAACAGACGTTTCCCTCCGTGGTTTCGGGTGTATCTACACACGTTGCCGACGTGATCACCCCACCCACACAAAGACGAGAGAGCCCATTTATTCCTCGTCTGCGGAAGAGGTTTCTCGCAGAAACCATGGACCAAATCTTGCAGCTTTTAAGTGCAAGTCGGTCCCTTCCGCGCAAGTCCAACGGCCTAGGTGTAGCCACTGGGTCAGTTCGGACTCGCTCCAGTCATCCGACGACTGCACACCTCCCAAGAGAGGCAAGGTGGTACCGCAACAGGCAGTAACTCCGTCTGTTGCCGCACCAGCTGTTTTAGACCCTCAGTCACAACGGACAGTAGCTCCGTTTGTTGTTGTCTTTCATAGACCCTAGTGGTCCATGCTGCAGACTATACAGTCTTAGCTTGCTCCTTCATGCAGGAGTATCGTGCTGGAAGGTTGACAATGCACCTGTTTATCTACAACCTTCCACGGTTGTGCGCTCAGCAGATACTGCGGCTGCCTGCTCCCACACTCCACCTGTGAGAGCTCCACCTCCGATGCGCAGTCGACCCTGCCAGACGCATGTTCATGCTGCACCCTCCATTGACATGCGTGAGCTACCGCATCAGCAGTGGGAAGGTGTTGTAGAGCTGCCGTGTTTTGACACAATGCGGCATGCTCCGCAACCCATGCGGCATGCTCCGCATCCCATACGGCATGCTCCGCAACCCACGGCAGTCCCTCCCTCGCACCAACACTCAGCTTTTGTTGTTGCCAGCTCCCACACTCCGACTGCGGAGAAGGTTGACGATGCACCCGTGGGCCTACACCTCCCACGGTTGTGCGCCCGGCATGGCTTCCTGCTCTCACACTCTTGTTGTGAGAGCTCCTCCACCCATGCACAGTCAACCCTGCCAGATGTATGATGACTCCCACACACAGAGCACTCCGTTGCCGTGCGTGAGCTACCACAAGCTGCCGTGTTTTGACACGGTGTGTCAGCCTCCGCAACACACTGTGGTTACCGCCACTCGCCCGCAGCAAACTAGTCAGTCAGGAGTTGAGGCTTCCCCACACAACTTTGGTTGTTGCCAACTCACAGACTGTCAAACAGTTACATGACGTTGCCTTCTGGTCTGCTACTTATACACCAGTGCTGTATGTCCTCACGCTCCTGTTGTGGTTGACAGTTCAGTTTTTGACAGTTCACAGACTGTCAAGCAGTTTCATAACGTTGCCTTCTGGTCTGCTGCTTTTGCACCAGTGAAACCCTCACTGAGAGAACCTAGCTTTTCTCGGATATGGTTCCTGTAGATGAGAAAGTGCTGTTCTCCCTCCTTCTGATATTCCCTTGAGGACTCTGTCATTTGGAGAGGAGCCTTAAGCTGCTTAGCCTCCTATGGACTTTAATTTAAGCATAACATGCTTCCAGGGAGGGTAAATGGTTCCGCTTCAGTCGCTAAACCCGTCTGTTGCCACACCTGCTCCCATAGACCTTGGGCTTTGTTGCAAGACATGCAGTCCAAGCTTAGTCCTTGATAGAGAATTTTTTACGGAGAAGATCCTTCTTGCCAACGACCTTCCTACCGGTTGGTTGTACGCCCTGTTGACGCTGAGGTATCCTACTCACGTCCGCCAGTTGAGATGGTTCCTCCACCGGTGCGACCCAGTGTGGGTTGCCAGTCGCACGTTGACGTTAAGCTACTCTCGGAGGTGGTTGCGGACGTTCAGTGTGTCACTGGGAAGACGTTCAACAACCAGCAGAGGTGACTTGTTATGACGCAGTGCGGCAACCTCAGCAACCCGATAAGGGGTTGTCTGTACTACCCAGACAGTCTAGACAGTTTCGGGTTGTCGCTGTACTTCCTCGCATCCCCATGGTTGACAGTTCACAGACTGTGCAGCAGTACCATGATCTTGTGTCCGGCTCCGTCACGCATCCACCAGTGCGACCGGATTCAGCGAGTCAGACGTTGCCCACTCCGTTGCCGTTTCCTCATCAGTTTCGGATGAGGAACCCTCTTATGAGGACATGGCTGAACAAGAAGATCAATCCCCAGCCCTGCTATCCATCCAGAAGATGCTGAAGAAGGAATACGGCCCTGTCAGGCTGTGGATGAGTCTGGTTAGGACACTGTCATCCGTGGTTCAATTGGTGTCACTTGGAAGACTACACCTCCGTCCTCTTCGGTTTCATCTAGCTCTTCACTGGAAAAGGACAAGACGCTAGAAGCGGTCTCGATCCCGGTTTCCGGAAGATAAGTCTGGTCTAACCTGAGGAAAGGACTTTATCAACCTTTTATAGGGTCTTCCCCTGACTGTTCAGACTCCCAACCACGTTCTCTTCTCAGACGCATCGGACGTAGGCTGGGGTGCGACCTTAGGCGGTAGGGAATGCTCGGGATTATGGAACTCGAGTCAAAGGACAATGCATTTTAACTGCAAGAAGCTTCTGGCAGTACGTCTGACCTGGAAAAGCTTCAGGTCTCTCCTTCAAGACAAAGTAATGGAGGTCAACACGGACAACTCCCTGCTTTGATGTTCATCTCCTAGCAAGGAGGGACCTACTCTCTGACATGGTGCGAGTTCGCTAGTGACCTCCTCTCCTGTTCAACAGGTCTAGACTTTTCACTAGTAACAAATTTCTTCCAAGGCAACTTGAATGTCTTAGCAGTTTGTCTCAGTAGGAAGGGACAATAATTCCAACATATTGGACCCTCCACAGAGATGTATGCAAGAGACTTTGGGTCACCTGGGGCCAGCCAACCATAGATCTCTTCGCAACCTCGATGTCCAAGAGGCTCTCAATACTTTGCTCACCTATCCCGGACCCAGCAGTGGTTCTTTTAGATGCCTTTCTACTAGATTAGTCTCATCTAGATCTATATGCATTCCCTCCGTTCTAGATTGTCAACAAGGTACTGCAGAAGTTCGCCTCTCACGATGGGACAAAGTTGACACTAGTTGCTTCCCTCTGGCCCGCGAGAGAATAACTTACCGAGGTACTTCGATGGCTAGTAGACGTTCCCAGAACTCTTCCCCTAAGGGTGGACCTGCTACGTCTGCCACGCGTAAGAAGGTACTCCAAGGCCTCCACGCTCTTCGTCTCACTGCCTTCAGAGTATCGAAAGACTCTCGAGAACTAGAGGTTTTTCGAAGGAGGCAACCAGAGCGATTGTTAGAGCAAGGAGAACATCCACCCTTAGAGTCTACCAATCGAAGTGGGAAATCTTCCTAAACTGGTGCAAGTCAGTATCCGTATCCTCGACCAGTACCTCTGTAACTCAAATAGCTGACTTCCTCTTATATCTGAGGAAAGAGCGATCTCTTTCAGCTCTCACTTTCAAGGGTTACAGAAGCATGTTGGCATCAGTCTTCCGTCACAGAGGCTTAGATCTTTCCAACAATAAAGATCTACAGGACCTCCTTAAGTCTTTTGAGACCACGAAGGAGCGTCGTTTGGTTACACCTGGTTGGAATTTAGACGTGGTTCTAAGATTCCTTATGTTAGACAGGTTCGAACCACTTCAATCAGCCTCCCTGAAAGATCTCACCTTTAAGACTCTTTTCCTGATATGCTTAACCACAGCTAAAAGAGTCAGTGAGATTCATGCTTTCAGCAAGAACATCGGATTTTCATCCGAAACGGCTACATGTTCTACATCTTGGTTTTCTAGCCAAACACGAGCTGCCTTCTCGGCCTTGACCAATATCGTTCGTTATTCCAAACTTATCGTATGGTTGGAAATGAACTAGAAAGAGTATTATGTCCTGTAAGAGCTCTTAAGTTCTATTTTAAAAACCTTTACGAGGCCCGTCTGAAGCTTTATGGTGTTCAGTTAAGAATTCATCTTTGCCTATGTCAGAGAATTCTTTATCCTATTATTTTCAGACTGTTAATACGAGAAGCTCATTCCCTTCTGAATGAGGAAGACCAAGCTTGGCTGAAGGTAAGGACACGAAGTTAGAGCTGTCACAACTTCCGTGACCTTTTAATAAAATAGATCTCTGCAAAATATTTTCGACGCAACCTTTTGGAAAAGCTAATCAGTGTTCGCGTCTTTTATCTTAAGAATGTCCAGTCTCTTTACGAGAACTGCTACACTCTGGGACCATTCGTAGCAACGAGTGCAGTAGTGGTGGGGGCTCCACCACTACAATTCCCTAATTCCAGAACCTTTTTAATCTTTCTCTTGAAATATTTCTGGGTTGTCCGGAAGGCTAAGAAGCCTTCCGCATCCTGGTTGATTTGGCGGGTGGTCAAATTCTTTCTTGAGAAGCGCCTAGATTAGAGGTTGTGATGAGGTCCTTTAATATGGGTTGCAGCCCTTCATACTTCAGCACCTAGGAGTCGCTCAGCATCCTAAGAGGATCGCTAGGCTCAGTAAGGAAGACGTACTTAAAAAGGCAGAGTAATGGTTCAAGTCGACTTCCTTACCAGGTACTTATTTATTTTATGTTTGTTATTTTGAATAACGGCTAAAATAAGATACGGGATACTTAGCTTCTTTGTTAACATGTATGCTGGTCTCCACCCACCACCCTGGGTGTGAATCAGCTACATGATCATCGGGTAAGATTAATATTGAAAAATGTTATTTTCATTAGTAAAATAAATTTTTGAATATACTTACCCGATGATCATGAATTTAAGGACCCGCCCTTCCTCCCCATAGAGAACCAGTGGACCGAGGAGAAAATTGAGTTCTTGTTGACAAGAAGTACTTGAGTACCTACTCACAGATGGCGCTGTTGTGTACACCCCCACCTGTATAGCGATCGCTGGCGTATCCCGACCGTAGATTTCTGTCGGGCAACAGAGTTGACAGCTACATGATCATCGGGTAAGTATATTCAAAAATTTATTTTACTAATGAAAATAACATTTTAAAATTTCTTGCTTTCCCATCTGTCTTTTCTAGGAAGAATTTTTGCTTGCTGGTCCTGGTAACCTTGGCATGTTTGTAACTGCAGCTGGCATATCTGAACGACCTCCAATTCAGTGGTCAGAAGGAGTATCGGCTGTTTCTTACTACCATCCGTATATACTCACCATATCCAGCCAGTTTATCCGTATATACAGGTAAATAATTCTGGCTTTCATTTTATTGCAATAGTTTCAAATTGTTGTTCAATAAAGTGGACATATTATCTAGAATTACCATCTTTGTATTCTCAGTAATTAACCATGTTTTCTTTCATAAATAAATTGTAATTTCTTGATCGGCCCTTTTTCGTACGCTGATACAAACATTTTGTCCTTTGAAATAGGGAAATTTCTTCAGTGGAGCTGGAATACCCGTTGAAATTGTAAGCTAGGTAGTTAATGGCAGGGGCACTCTCTCCAGTCAAATACCCTTGATTTTTGTCTTCTGCTGCAACAATTATGGTTGTACTGTTATGTCATATCCAAGGTGGTTTGATATTTTTTTCATACTTGGTAGTTTGAATGATTGATATTGTTTTTATGTTTATAATTATATGAAGCCAGAAGGCAAATGTAGGTTGGACTCAGCATCAGTTTAAGGTTATATGGGCAATAGATCCACTTACTCTGCACCTTTGTGGCATTATTATTCGTAACTATCCATATTTACCGAGTATTTTTCTTAACCCTTTTACCCCCAGGCTATTTGGAAATTTCCAACCCTTAACCCCCAGGGGTTATTTTTCCAAGCACATTTTGCAGTATATTTTTTTTAAATTGCTCTAACAGCCTTAATTTTTGTCATAGAGAGGTCAGGTTGGTCTCATTCTCTTGGAAAATGCCTGATGTTTCTCAAAAAATTATCAAAAATATGCAAAAAAAAAAATGTAAATAGCAGTTTTTTGCAAGGACGTACCGGTACGTCCATGGGGGTAAAGGGATGAGTTTTGTGAAACGTACCAGTTTGTCCTTTGGGGGTAAAAGGGTTAATTGTACAAATCTGAGTCCTATAAATTTCACTTCCCACCTCAATAACCCTGCAAGCACTACCTGAAGGGGAAAGTAGTTACTAAGTACTGACTGGGGTCGGGGCTTCCCGGCCGCTTGCCAGGAACTACCGTCACTTTGTTACAGAAGGTCCTCAACGTACAAACTTGATAGATTCCAAAAAGTTGTTTGCAAGTCAAATTTTTTTAAATTTTGTCCTAGGTACACCTAACCCAACTCCAAAGCCTACGATTTCCAAGGGCAAAAGTCAACACATAGTCCCGTTTCATATGAAATAAATATCAGGTTATTAAAAATGTCATTTTACTGTATTAGATTATATAGTATGTTTTATTACAGTATTTCATTATTGTATTACAGTGTACAAACTTTCCGTACATCTTAGATTTATGATTTCAGTGGGATTTGTATTTGTATCTGAATGTTTGTAAGTCGTGGACCTTTTGTACAAATTTTGACCGTCAAATTCCATCCAAGCTGGAAACATGTTTCTATTGAAGGACTCAAGTTTGCATAGTTAGGAAAAATAAAAATTACTTTTAAGATTTGGGGTTTTATAATATTCCAAAATAATATCTTTTGAATAAATTATTAATAGGACATTTAATGTTTGTTTGGACATTACAGATTCAAATGAAGAAATTTTAATTAATCAAGATGATATATATATATATTTTTTTTCAGTTTAATTGATCAGCAACATAAGCAGACACTCAACTTTTCTGGTGGACAGTTACTTGGTAACTTTGACGGTCAGTTGTATGTGGCAGCAAATTCATGTGTGTATTGCCTTATGCCACAACCATGGACATCACAAGTTCAGGTAAGAAATTTTAACACAATGTTTTGATTTTTGGAACCTTAAGACTTTATCTTTTATTTGAAAAGTATTATGGGATATTACATTTGGAAGATTTTAAAATTGAAAGATAATTTAAACTAAAATTAAACTCGTACTTGACTATAAACAATCATTTATCCTAATAGAATTAATACAACTATGCCTGTGAACTAAAATGTTAATTCCACACTAAGTGATCAGTCTGTGGGAGGGATGTTCTTCACTCCAGATTTTATTGCAAATATCCAAGACCTTACAGTTGCGTCCAGACAGTATGATATTCTTTTGTGCTCAGAAACTTTGGTTTCTAATATGAGACACTCCTCTGAGCTCCTTATAAGTGATTTTAAGAAGCCAATAATGTTGAAACGTGATGCCATCCCTAGGGCCAGGGGAATGGCGGTGTATATTAGGACCGAGTACCCTGCTTCTCATAAGTCCTGCTATCAATGTGGATGTTATGAGATTCAGGTAATAAAAGTTTGTGGCAGGCATAACAACTTTTATTTGTGTTCCATTTACCGGAATCCAGACATGGATGATTCTATCTTCGATTGTCTTCTTACCATTATGGCTAAAATACAAGAAGATGATAGAAAGGCTTCTTTTGTCTTTGTTGGTGATTTTAATGCTCACCATAGGGAGTGGTTAAGTTCTATCTCTCCTACCGATCACCATGGCTTAAGAGCTTTAGACTTTGCCTCTGAATCAGGCTGTGAGCAAATCATAAATGAAGCTACTCACAGGTCTGGTAATTGCTTGGACCTCGTATACACAGACTCCCCTGACGTTATAACTAGTAAGGTTGGTTCTCCAGTTGGGACATCTGATCATGCCTTGATTTCATTAGTAGTGAAGACTGAGCAGCCTGTCCCTGATATATCATGCTCTTGTAAAATTTATATGAGATCCCAAGCAGACTGAATGGGATTTTGCATGAGTTTTTGTGCTTGAATTGGTCACAATTATATAGTAGTGTAGATCCTGTTGTCCCTTTGAATGAGAATCTAGTCAACATAATTGATAGGCGTACCCTTCTCGTGTGCTAAGGTACCGAGTGAAGGACAAACCGTGGTTCAATGATGATTGTAGACGTGCTTATTTGGAGAAGCAGGAGGCCTATCATCTTTGGAAGGGTAACAGATCAGATTTGACCTGGAACAACTATACTCAGCTTCGAGCTTTTGTCCAGAGAGTTTATGCCTCAACTGAAAAGGAGTACAATTTAACCATAAAAGAAACCCTTTCTGGTACAACTCAGGAACATAAATGGTGGTCTACCCTTAAATCTGCACTCTTTGGTGTAGATGCAACAGTTCCTCCTTTACTTAAACCAGATGGCTCAGTCACTCACTGTCCAAAGGAAAAGGCAACCTTGTTGGCTGATGTTTTTGACAGTAAACAGAGTAATGAAAAACTTGAACTTCCTCATTCCTGTTTTCCTGAGGCTAAACTAACTAGTTTAGCTTTTTGATCTCGTGAGATTAAAGCTCTGTTGATGGACCTTGATGCTTATGGAGGTGTAGACCCAAATGGCATTTTTCCTTTGTTTTTAATAAAGACTGCAGATTTCTTACCTCCAAAGTTATCAGTTATTTTGCGCAAGTTAGCAAGAAGAGGAGCTTTTAGCACTTGTTGGAGAATTGGTAATGTTGCTCCTCTATGTAAATGTGTTTGTGGTAGCTCAAGTCCCACTGATTACCGCCCAATTTCCATAACTCCCATATTATCTAAAGTTTTTGAACGTCTTCTGGCAAAACGTCTTAATAGGTTTGCTGAAGGTAATCATCTATTCCCTAGTTTGCAATTTGGATTTTGTAAAGGCCTTGGAGCATGTGATGCCCTTCTTACAATCTCCAATGCTGTACAGAAATCCCTTGATTGTGGTCAGGAAGTTCGTATGATTGGCCTTGATTTTAGTGCTGCCTTTGACCGTGTTAATCATGAGGCCCTTGTTTTCAAACTGAAACAGTTGGGAGTGGGTGGGTCGTTTCTTAGCATTATTATTGATTTTTTAAGTAATAGATCTCAAAGAGTTGTTGTTGATGGGCACCATAGTGAGTATAGGAATGTGATATCCAGTGTTCCACAGGGTAGTGTTCTTGGCCCATTACTTTTCATACTATATACACATGACATGTGGTTTGGCCTAGATATAAAGCTTGTTGCATATGCAGATGATGCTACTCTCTTTGCATCAATTCCATCCCCTGAATGTAGATCTGGGGTTGGTGAATCCCTTAATAGAGATTTAGCTAAAATTAGTGCATGGTGCAAATTATGGGGTATGAAGTTGAATCCTAATAAAACTCAAAGTATGATTGTAAGTAGGTCAAGGACGGTGGCTCCTCAACATCCGGATATCAGTATTGATAATTTTTCTTTAAATTTGTATGACTCTTTTAAAATTTTAGGTGTGATTCTCGACAGCAAATTTACTTTTGAGAAACACACTAGGTCTTTGTCTTCTTCAATTGCACAAAAAATTGGCTTATTGAGAGTCTTATGAGATTTTCGGTGATCAATCTATTCTGAAGAAGTGTTTTAATTCTTTCATTTTACCTTGTTTTGAGTATTGTTTTCCTGTCTGGTGTTCAGCTGCTGATTCTCATCTTAATTTGTTGGACAGAAACTTACGGTCTATTAAATTTCTTATTCCTGATCTAGATATTAATCTTTGGCACCGTCGTTCAATTAGTTCATCATGCATGTTGCATAAGATTTTTCATAACTCTGACCATCCTTTACATTCAGATCTCCCTGGACAATTCTATCCTGTTCGTAATACTAGGCAGGCAGTTAATTCTAATAGCCAGGCCTTCTCCATCATGAGGCTCAATACTACACAGTATTCTAGAAGTTTTATTCCAGCTGTTACCAAGTTGTGGAATGATCTTCCTAATCGGGTAGTTGAACCAGTAGAACTTCAAAAGTTCAAAGTTGGATCAAATGTTTTTATGTTGACCAGGCTGACATGAGTCTTTTTATAGTTTATATATGACATATCTGTTTTTGACGTTGTTAATAGTTTATATAGGACATATCTGTTTTGACGTTGTTACTGTTTTTAGAATGATTTATTGTTAATTTATTCTCATCATTTATTTATTTCCTTATTTCCTTTCCTCACTGGGCTATTTTTCCCTATTGGAGCCCTTGGGCTTATAGCATCTTGCTTTTCCCATTTGGGTTGTAGCTTGGCTAGTAATAATAATAATAATAATAATAATAATAATAATAATAATAATAATAAAAAGACAGGGGTCTTATAGCATCAGATTAATGAACCCATTGCATTGGGAGCATAAAATGGATATCTTATGAGAAATGGTGAAGCTTTTTATATGTACTCTCATAGGTTAGTGTCTGGAAAATATGAGAAATTTGTGCCAATTCAAAAAGTACCCCCTACCTCTGGTTAGCTTGTTATAAAAGATAGTTTCACCCTACCACTCTGTTAAATTCTTAATATTTGAATAGAGGCAAGGTTTAGCTAGAGTAAGTTGTACAGTTCATTGGCATTATTTTGTTTCTAAGCTCATTGTATGCAGCTTTAAATAAATTGTTGGAAATAGAATTGTTAAGGTAAGTCGGTGAACTTTGCTGCATCTCAGACAACTTTTAGTGCTCACTGTATGATCAATCTGTAAATTATTTATTGTTTGTTACCCAAACTATACTGTGTCTTGATCCCCTCTGACTGCTCATACAATCTTTTTACATATTCCTACGTGAACACATAAGGAATTCCATTGAAAATACAGTATTGGTAGGAAATTAAGAGTACAATAATTATCTGTTTGTCCATTTTCAATGCTTTTAATTTATATTTTTATTTCCAATTTTTCTTTCATTATGTAATTTTAAAGTTTATATCTTCTAAGAACTTGAACCAATTGTACAGTGAGAGTGTCTTGTGGTCTATGTTCTCTTTAAAAGGTTAGTAAAGGCATTTACAAAGAAATAAATTTCTATCTATGAAATATTTTTTTATCATTTAATTTTTTTTACAGACTTTAATGGACAGTGAGAGGGTTGAGGAGGCAGTTGAGTTAGCTGAGCATAGTGGAGCAGTTGGTATGAGCCAGGAGCAGTATCACCAACTCTGCCTGACATTAATGCAACAAGCTGGCTTTATAAAGCTCTCTCATGGAGTGTATGATCAAGCCAAGGACTTCTTTCTCAGGGGTTGCATTGATGTTAGAGAGGTAAAGAGTTTTCTTCTATTATAGTAAAACTTATTTACAATAAATTTAAATGTTTTACGAGAATTCTTTATAAAATTTTGTATAACATTACAATGTAGATGGCCGTAATTCTTTTTCCAGATAATCAGCTTATATCCGGGTCTTTTACCTTCCAATGTGTCTTTTATGCGTGCTCAACCTCCACTCCATCAAATTGCTGATATCTCTCAAGCTATGCATGGGGACCAAACAAAAATTGAAGAGGCGAAGGAATTTTTGCTTAATTTCTTAATTCAAATGAGAAATTCTGGGGAGCCTGTCACATACAGAATGGTAAGGATTACTCTTTCATCAGTGTTCAAAGTTCTTGTTAAGATACTGTGATGCCAGCAATAGTTGCAAACCAGTTGTGTTGACATGATTATACTCAATGCTAAGGATGATGAGGTGAGCTACAACTCAACCTACCTAATTATAGTTTTAGGTTCTATTGGGAATGTGTCTATGTATCCTATATTTAGAATCATATCCCTCCAATAAGATTAAAATTATAGTGTATTACCACCTCCTACAACTTGAATTTACTATTTGAGTGACATACTTTATTACAGTATATTGTATTTTAAAATTACACCCTTTAAAATAGTAATACATTGGTAGTTAATTTTTGAAGAGTAAAATACTACAATCCAATGACTTGCAAAGTATTCGTTACTGGTATTTCATTTAGAGTGAAAGTTTTATTGGTTTTAATATTTTGTACTGTATATATTGAGACATCTCAAAACGGAGGAGTGTGCATCATCTTAGAACCGGGGGCTTTACATGACATCAGCTCAGAATTGCTACGTCTGTGTGTCATTTTTTTTTATATGACATATTGCACCTTAATAGGAGAATGAAGGGCATTTTCTTCCTCCCTTAAGATTTTATCAAAGTCTTGGTGAGAAAAGATGTCTTCATCTTTATTAATTTTAACTAAATTTTGATTTTTTTCCGATGAAATACTGAGAAAAATAAAAATTGTAAAATAGCTTTAATAATGAAGCTTTCAATGAATCATGGTTCCTGCTAAATGCTATGCATATCCGGACGACATGTAATGTCTAGGGATGAGTTAGGTATCATACTCTTATTGTTGAGGTAAAGTTCCTATTTGGTGACAAGTTAAATTTGTTATTATTAAGTAGTTTAAGAAGATGACATAGTCAAATTTTGTAACCTGTGTGGTTTACCTGAAGGATTTCTCCTACGGAGAACTTAAACTTAAGAAAGATGAAGTTAATGAGTTGAGTAAAGAGATTATAGTGAATAGATGGAAAATTATAGCTGTGTCATGCTAGGCATACTGTAGGTAGTACGCTGTTATCGAAACCACTAGTCGTGGACATTTAGCTTGTTAAACGTTCCGTATTGATTACTGTATTTGTAGAATGTGGAAAACTTTTGTACTCTACAACTGCTACTCCACTCCATCACAGGGATAGGTGAGTAAATTCTCTGCATGAAGGTTTAGAGTACAGTATATTGGATATAGTGAAATTAACGAAAAAGTTACTAGTCTTATCCCTTTGAGTGCCATAAGACATAATTCATGTTGGATAAAAACTGCTCCCTTTGGCACCAATTTATGTCCAATAATTAACAGTTTTGTATCTTTCTTTTATTATTTATGTATAAGAAAATATTACAAAACATGTAAAATTATATATAAATGGAAAGGAAATTTAATCAGCTGTACAATAAATGTTTTTGGAGAGTCCTATATTGTATAGTTTTCAATATTAAACTTACCCGATAATCATGTAGCTGTCAACTCCGTTGCCCGACAGAATTCTATGGAGGGATACGCCAGCTATCACAATACTAGAAGGGGGTGTACTTACCAGCGCCACCTGTGGCCAGGTACTATAGTACTTCTTGTTGACACCTCCTCAATTTTTCCTCTGTCGTGCTTCCGGCAAGACGTTCTGGGATACGCTTATGATCTTCGAGTATTTTCACGGCTTTTGGTGAAGTATTCTCTCAGATTTCGGCTGTCGCTTTACTGGAAAACTTCTATATTAGCTTAGATAGCTATTATTTAGTCCTGATTAAACGGTTAACGATCTTTTGCTTGATTTTGAAACCCCACTTGGCTAACTCTTTTGATTCAAGATGTCTGACATTTCACAAGCCCCCACCCATAGACGATGTAGGTCTTGTAATAGGCGTATTCCGAAGGCCTCGGTAGATCCTCACACCGCTTGTTCTGACTGTAGGGAAAGACCCTGTCAGTTAGAAGATCGATGTGAGGAATGCGCCGGACTTTCGGAACTTGAATTTGTCCGTCTTCTTAAGTATTCAACCAAGTTAGAGAGAGAGAGAGTTAGGAGGAGTTCTTCTCACTCTTCACTTTTTTCCTCACCTCATGATCCCCTACCTTTTCCTACCCCTGTAGTGGCTACCCCCGAACCTACTATTTGCCCTCAGCCTGATATGTCTGTTGTTTTGCGTGCCATTCAGGCCTTAGGTGACAAAGTAGAGTCAGTGGTTAGTGATCATAAGTCTCTTATGGCCGAAGTCAAGGAACTTAAGGTCAAGAGTGCAGTGGGTGGAATTAGTGCCAGTGCTGTGACGAGTGCTAGTGTCAGTGCAGTGCCAAGTGCTAGTGTCAGTGTCAGTGTGGTGCGTGAGGATACTTCTGTGCGTGCCAGTCGTCCTCCCAGTCCGGGACCTCTTGCAAGCTCCCAAGCCCAGGGGAGAAGCAATGTCGAAGGGCAAAAGGGTTCGGCAGGCCTTGATCGGCGCACAGAAGTATCCTCGGTGGTTGCGGGCGTGTCTTCCAGAGACCGTCACTCCCACCTGCAGACGATTGAGCCCGTCTTTTACTCGTCTGCTGATCAATTGTCAGGGAAGAAACGCTGGACTCAGGTCTCAAGACCACTCAAACGCAGAGTCCAGACCTCAAGAACTCAACCGGGCTGCAGTCATTGGATCAGCTCTGACTCGCCGCAGTCATCAGTTGAATGCACTCCGCCTAAGAGGAGTAAGGTTCTGCCACAACAGATCTCTGCTGTTAAGGCTTTACCTCAGCAGACCTTAGTGTCTGCCGACCCCAAGTTGACTCTACTGCAGTCCATGCAGTCACAACTTGCGGTCTTGATGCGTGAGTGTCAGGCTGAGAAGGTTACACCTCCTCCTGCGATCGCTCCGCCTGACCGCAGTACTGCCTGCCAGGCGTACGATGTTGAGGCTCCTCAGGATACCTTACCACGTTCTGAGTTTACTGTTTCCAGTGGTGTGCAGCTCCCTCCGCCTTCCTTAAGGCAACCTCAGCAATGGGAACAGGAAGCTTATACCTTACTTCCTCCGCTTCCACTTGCAGTTCCACCAGTGAGGCTACACTCTCTTGAGGTACAACAACCTCTCCCATCCATGAGTCAGTCTCCTCAGCTCTCGCTGCAGCGAGCTCAACCCTCCTCAAGGCAAGCACAACACCTTAGCCTTGCGCCTCAGGAACCTCAACTCGCGAGACAATTACTGTGTTCTGCGCAGCCACTACCTCATCGCTCACAGCTCACACCTCAGGAACCTCAACTCGTTCCTCAGGAACTTGCTACTGCGCATCCGCCAACCACTCAGCAAGCGCAACCCTTGAGTTCAGACACTCATGCTAGGAGTCAGCCTCCTCCACCCATGCGCCTACCTTCTGCTACTTCTTTTGATCAGCCTTTGCAGTCTGAGCCTCAGGTGTTCCCTCAACAGAGTCTTGAAGAGGAAACCACAAATATTGTTGTTCCAGCTCGTGCTGACTCTGCTGTTCAGCATACCTTACCGATCTCTTCGCTACACTCTGGTGATGAGGCGTCTGATGATGAGGCGGCACACCTGGATCCCTCATCAGACGTGGATGAATCCAAGTCTTCTCCACCTTCTATTGACTTTCGTAAGGTCTTGGCTCTGTTTAGGGAGGTATACCCAGACCACTTTGTCTCTGCTATCCCCCGCTCTCCGCCATCTGAGTTTTCGCTGGGCATGCAGCCAGCTAAGTCTACTTATACTAAGCTAGTCCTAGCAAGGTCCTCTAAGAGAGCGTTAAGGATCTTAGGGGAGTGGTTGCAGACTAAGCAACACCTTGGAAAGACTTCGTTCATGTTTCCTCCGACTAAGCTCACTTCTAAAGCGGGCGTTTGGTATGCCACAGGAGAGGAACCAGGCTTGGGAGTACCTGCCTCTGCCCAGGCTGACTTCTCAAGTCTGGTAGACTCGCCTCGTAGAACAGCAATGAGGCGCTCTAAGGTTTGCTGGACCTTCTCAGACCTTGATCACTTCCTGAAGGGTGTTTTTAGAGCATTTGAGATGTTCAACTTCCTAGACTGGTGCCTGGGGGCCCTCAGCAAGAAGACCTCCCCTGCGGACAAGGATTCTGCCATGCTATTAATGTCCTGCATGGATAAGGCCATTAGAGATGGATCTGGCGAGCTTGCTTCGATGTTTGTGTCAGGGGTTCTTAAGAAAAGGGAACAGCTATGTACCTTCCTTTCCTCCAGCATCACACCTTGTCAAAGGTCTCAACTCCTTTTCGCTCTGCTCTCGAAGTTCCTCTTCCCCGAAGAGCTTGTTAAGGACTTGTCTGCTGCCCTGATACAAAAGGACACACATGATCTTGTGGCCTCATCGGCTCGTAAGACTAAGGTTGCTACCTCAGTCCCCAGGACTTATCGCACCCCAGTGGCTGATACTCCTGCTACGAGGTTCATACCGCCCTTTCGTGGTAGAGCCCCCAGCCGAGGAAGCTCCCGTCCAGACTCTTCCAGGAGCAAGTCTAGGAAAAGTTCCAAGGCTTCTAAAGGAAAAAACTGACTCTCCGCATCTCCAGACAGCAGTAGGAGCCAGACTCAAGTTCTTCTGGCAAGCCTGGGAAAAGAGAGGTGCAGACGCCCAGTCTGTCAGTTGGCTGAGGGAGGGTTACAGGATACCATTCTGCCGCAAACCCCCTCTGACCACATCTCCCATCAACCTCTCTCCCAACTACAAAGAAGAGGACAAGAGGCTAGCGTTGCACCAGGAGGTGTCGCTCCTTGTACAGAAGAAGGCAGTGGTTATAGTCCGGGACCATCAATCCCCGGGCTTCTACAACCGTCTCTTTCTGGTGGCCAAGAAGACAGGAGGTTGGAGACCGGTGCTGGACGTCAGCGCGCTCAATGCGTATGTCACCAAGCAGACGTTCACGATGGAGACGACGAAGTCGGTCCTAGCAGCGGTCAGGCAGGAGGACTGGATGGTCTCGTTGGACCTGAAAGATGCCTACTTTCACGTTCCTATTCATCCAGACTCCCAACCTTTCCTGAGATTCGTTTTTGGAAAGGTTGTCTACCAATTCCAAGCCCTGTGTTTTGGCCTAAGCACAGCTCCTATGGTGTTTACGCATCTGATGAGGAATATAGCAAAATTCCTCCACTTATCGGACATCAGAGCCTCCCTTTACTTAGACGACTGGCTGTTGAGAGCCTCCACGAGTCGTCGCTGTCTGGAGAGTCTCAACTGGACTTTGGACTTAATCAGAGAACTGGGTCTGTTAGTCAACATAGAAAAGTCTCAGCTCATTCCCTCCCAATCCATTGTGTACCTGGGAATGGAGATTCGGAGTCAGGATTTTCGGGCTTTTCCATCGGCCCCAAGGATAAGCCAAGCCCTAGATTGCATCATGAGCATGCTGAAGAGGAGCAGTTGCTCGGTGAGACAGTGGATGAGTCTCACAGGGACCCTTTCATCGCTGGCCCTGTTCGTCGAGCTAGGGAGACTCCACCTCCGCCCTCTTCATTTCCATCTTGCAGCTCATTGGGACAAGGGTTTGACTCTCGAAGCAGTCTCTATCCCAGTCACCAAAGAGATGAAGACCACTCTCTTGTGGTGGAAGACCAATCTCCTTCTCAGGGAGGGCCTATCGTTGGCTATTCAGACCCCCAATCTTCATCTCTTCTCAGATGCATTGGACTCGGGCTGGGGTGCGACCTTGAACGGACGGGAATGCTCGGGAACGTGGAACGAGGAACAGGGAACGCTCCACATCAACTGCAAGGAGCTACTAGCAGTTCATTTAGCCCTGCTGAACTTCAAGTCCCTCCTGCTAGGCAAGGTAGTGGAGGTGAACTCAGACAACACCACAGCCTTGGCTTACATCTCCAAGCAAGGAGGGACCCATTCGAGGAGCCTATACGAGATCGCAAGGGACCTCCTCATTTGGTCAAGAAGTCAAAACCTCACTTTAGTCACGAGGTTCATTCAGGGCAACATGAACGTCTCAGCAGATCGCCTAAGCAGAAGGAATCAGGTCATTCCCACGGAATGGACCCTCCACAAGAGTGTGTGCAACAGACTTTGGACCTTGTGGGGTCAACCTACCATAGATCTGTTTGCCACCTCCATGACCAAGAGACTTCCGCTGTACTGTTCCCCAGTTCCAGACCCTGCAGCAGTTCATGTGGATGCTTTTCTGCTGAACTGGTCCCATCTCGACCTTTACGCATTTCCACCGTTCAAGATAATAAACAAAGTCCTTCAGAAGTTCATCTCGCACGAAGGGACACGGCTGACGCTGGTTGCTCCCCTTTGGCCTGCAAGAGAATGGTTCACAGAGGTACTTCAATGGCTAGTCGACGTCCCCAGGACTCTACCTCTAAGAGTGGACCTTCTACGTCAACCTCACGTAGACAGGTTGCACCCAAACCTCCACGCTCTTCGGCTGACTGCCTTCAGACTGTCGAAAGATTCGCTAGAGCTAGAGGCTTTTCGAAGGAGGCAGCCAGCGCGATTGCCAGAGCAAGAAGGGTTTCCACTCGTAGAGTCTACCAATCTAAGTGGGAAGTCTTCC
This sequence comes from Palaemon carinicauda, assembly GCF_036898095.1. Taxonomy (NCBI): domain Eukaryota; kingdom Metazoa; phylum Arthropoda; class Malacostraca; order Decapoda; family Palaemonidae; genus Palaemon; species Palaemon carinicauda. The sequence continues at coordinate 36,627,670 of NC_090768.1, read as the reverse complement.
GGAGCTGGTGTAGAGCCAATGCAGTATCCTCTACCAATACCTCTGTGACCCAAATAGCTGACTTCCTATTACATCTTAGGAATGAGAGATCCCTTTCAGCCCCTACGATTAAAGGGTACAGGAGTATGTTGGCTTCAGTTCTCCGCCACAGAGGTTTGGACCTTTCTTCCAACAAGGACCTTCAAGACATCCTTAAGTCTTTTGAGACTTCTAAAGAGCGTCGTCTATCCACTCCAGGCTGGAACCTAGACGTAGTCTTAAGGTTCCTTATGTCACCTAGGTTCAAACCTCTCCAGTCAGCTTCCTTCAAGGACCTTACCCTCAAGACTCTTTTTCTCGTCTGCCTTGCAACAGCTAAGAGAGTCAGTGAGGTTCATGCCTTCAGCAAGAACATTGGTTTCACGACCGAATCTGCAACATGTTCTTTTCAGCTCGGATTCTTAGCTAAGAACGAACTTCCTTCACGTCCTTGGCCTAGATCGTTTGAAATACCTAGCCTCTCCAACATGGTAGGTAACGAACTAGAGAGAGTTCTTTGCCCTGTCAGAGCTCTCAAGTATTATCTTAATAGGTCTAAACCTATTCGAGGACAGTCAGAAGCCTTATGGTGTGCCATCAAGAAACCTTCGAGGCCCATGTCCAAGAACGGGGTTTCGTATTATATAAGGCTTCTGATTAGAGAAGCCCATTCTCACTTAAAGGAGGAAGACCTTGCGTTGCTGAAGGTAAGGACCCACGAAGTAAGAGCCGTAGCTACTTCGATGGCCTTTAATAAAAACCGTTCTCTGCAGAGCATAATGGATGCAACCTATTGGAGGAGCAAGTCAGTGTTTGCATCATTTTATCTTAAAGATGTCCAGTCTCTTTACGAGAACTGCTACACCCTGGGACCATTCGTAGCAGCGAGTGCAGTAGTAGGTGAGGGCTCAGCCACTACATTCCCTTAATCCCATAACCTTTTTTAACCTTTCTCTTGAATGCTTTTATTGTTGTTTTTATGGTTGTTACGGTAGGCTAAGAAGCCTTCCGCATCCTTTTGATTTGGCGGGTGGTCAATTCATTCTTGAGAAGCGCCTGGGTTAGAGGTTGTGTAGAGGTCCTTTAGTAGGGGTTGCAGCCCTATATACTTTAGCACCTTTGAGTTGATTCAGCCTCCAAGAGGAACGCTGCGCTCAGTAAGGAAGACGAACTTAAAAAAGAGGCAGAGTAACGGTTCAATTCGACTTCCTTACCAGGTACTTATTATTTCATTGTTATTTGAGATAACTGTTATATGAAATATGGGATACTTAGCTATCCTTTAATCTTGTACACTGGTTTTCACCCACCCCCCTGGGTGTGAATCAGCTACATGATTATCGGGTAAGTTTAATATTGAAAAATGTTATTTTTATTAGTAAAATAAATTTTTGAATATACTTACCCGATAATCATGATTTAATTGACCCTCCCTTCCTCCCCATAGAGAACCAGTGGACCGAGGAAAAATTGAGGAGGTGTCAACAAGAAGTACTATAGTACCTGGCCACAGGTGGCGCTGGTAAGTACACCCCCTTCTAGTATTGTGATAGCTGGCGTATCCCTCCATAGAATTCTGTCGGGCAACGGAGTTGACAGCTACATGATTATCGGGTAAGTATATTCAAAAATTTATTTTACTAATAAAAATAACATTTTCGATGCCTAGATGAGTAACTTAAGCTGTTAAAAAAACAAGCCTGGGGCTTGAGGGCCAAATCATTTGGAGAGGGGTTGGAGCTCTAAGGTTTAAGCTTGTGCTGAATAGAAAAAATTCCTTAGGTATGTCTGTAGAAGATAAAAAAGGGCCTAAGCAATATTTATCATCTCAGTGCTGTGACCAGGATGACCTCAACACTTTGGGTGATATAATCTTGATAAGTACTGTAAATGCAAAAGGATACTGCTCAGTACATTGTAAAGTAGTTAAATGAGAACACAAAGTCAGTTTTAAGTCTGTAGCAGGAGTTTTTTTTTAAACTATTGAAAATGTAAAGTAAAAAAAAGTTGGACTGCTTGGTAGGACTGGGCCAAAGGGAACTGATGAAAATTATAGGGCAAAACCAATACTCATGGAGCTAAAGGGACACTGCAAAGGCCATTAAGTATCATTTACAGTATACCACGTAAGTGGTACTGTATGTGGTAACTCCATTCTTACCTCAGGCCATTTATCCCAAATTCTATAGATGAAAATAATGCAGTCCAGTGGTTCCAAGAATAGGTGTATGGTCTTATGTTATCCCTCATAGTATACTATAGTTGTATTCGAGATTTTATTTTCCAAGCACTTGGGTCCAGTGGTACAAATGCCCTTGGTCCATAATTTTTATCAAATTTACTTGTATACTCTGAAGTCACAAATTTCTAAGTTTTTTGCTTATATCAGTGTATAGAAGATACTTGGTGCGCTTTGCTTATTACATTTATATCTTTAAGGCACCAACAAAAGAAGGTGGAAATAGTTGAGGTAAATATTAGAGTAAAAAGAATAGATATTTGATATTGATGCAGAAATGCAGTTGGCCAGCTGTTTAGAAAACAGAAGCCTTGTTAATGAAAGAATAGAACACAAGAAGTTTGTAACTCTTTTGCAAAACACTTAACCCACAAACAATCGTCGTCTTTTTCTTTTGATATAGAAATAGTATATAGATTTTCTTAGGACCAGAAAATAGGCTAAATTATAAGTAATAGATTGGTAAGAGAAAAATCATGGTTACCACTATTTTGATGGCAAGAATAGTAACTATAGAGTACTTATATCGGAAATGAAAAAAATCTTAACAATAATGATAAAAAAGAACTCAATACAGGGTAATACAGGGGCTTCAGCAAGCAGTTTAGGGACTTGCCAGTATTTCAGTTACTGGTATCTAAAATTTTAGTAAACGGTTCATTGTTCTATTTTTCTGCTCTAACTGAATGTTAAGGTGTTAGTAAAAGTAAGAAAATTGTATCCTAAATACAAACAGCTGACGTTTGTGTTTTTCCTTTATTTACAGGAAGTAGACACTGCTATCATCAAATTGTATGCAGAGAAGAAGTCTCCAAACTTGATGACATTTTTAAATTCTGGAGATATTTTATGTAGTTTACCTGAGTGTTCAGAGTGGCTTGAGAAATATAATCAGTATTCAGCCCTAGCAAAGCTACACAGGTTAGTTTTTGAAGTTCTTTTGCCATTATATTTAAGTTTATATCATAAAATAGGAAAAATGTTGTAATAAAAAGTAAATAAATATAACTTTTAACCAGTAATGCAAATAATGTTGACAGATAAAACTATGCGTACTGCACTGTTTTTAGTACTGTATCTAGCTTATAGTTGCACGTTCCTATATTCAGTGTTGTATACCGTATTAGGATGTTGCGTGTTATTCTAATAAGGTCTCACAAAATTTAATTGTGCACAAAAGGGAAGTGCACTTATTTATTATGAAGTTAATAGTTTGTAATGATTCGGTGTATGTGTAGACATAGGAAAAGTGAGCTGTAACCAGAGAGAGGGATCCAATGTAGTATTGTCTGACCAGTCAAAGAAGTAAAGGGGTGCTGCTCTACCATTAACCTTAATCTTTCAAATGAACATTTGCACTTGCAGATTTACAGTATTGGTAAATTTAATTAGTCTTCAATTTCTATAGCCAGATTTTCCTGTTTTTTTTTTTTTTTCAGAGACAAATTTTCATAAGGTTATATTGTTGTTTCTCTGTACTCCAAAATTTCTCATCCACCATTAAAATTGACCTGTGTGGCAGATCACTCTTGGTCTACATCTTTAACTGCATGATGCCACCTGTGAAAGAATTATGTATGAATTAAACAAAATTAATTAAAATTTTTGCTCATTTTCCAGAGTTTTGGGTGATCTTGACAAATCTTTGGAAGTACTCACTCGCCTTGTGAAAGAAGAAATTAAGGATAATCATTTCAAAGGAATCCAGGATTTGGTTGATTGTCTCATTTGGTAAGGATAGTTCAAATGTTTCAGCTTTAAAAAGGAATTAAAGTATGTATAAAGTAGATGGTGACAGTACTCCACTGCCTTCTACATCTTAGCTGTAAACTGGACTCAAAATTGAATGTTCTCTTTAGTGCATTACATATGTTAGACTATTGTGTTTCTTTAGAAAGTAAATTAATTTGTTAAAATGCAGATGTATATATGTAAAGTATTAATTTTGATTACTATACTATACTGTATTCCTGTCATAGAACCATGTTACGATATTGCTACTCGTAGAATAATGATATAGTGTGTAGAAATAAGAGGGAACTAACAAACGACGTTTATTCACAGTGCAAATGATCCGTCCATAATATGGCGTTATGCAAACTTTGTTTTGGATCGAAATCCAACTCAAGGTGTAAGAATATTCACTGAAAGTCAAGCAACTTTAAATCCCTCAAGAGTTTTGCAGTCATTACAGCAGTACCCTGAAGCAAGACTGAGTTTCCTTCATCATCTTATCGATACAAAAAAACTGAAAGTAAGTTCAGAGTAGCGAGGATTTGTTTTATATATCCCAAAAGAAATATCATTTGTGACAATATCATCCATTCTCAGAAGGCAGAATGTCAATTTGTAACCATTCTAATGTTCCTGTAGACTTACAGAATGGTTTACATATCAGATGCTTAAAAGGTTAAGAGGATAAGAAAACACATTTGAGAAAGGCTGTTTAAACCAGTAGAATATGTTGATTTCCTTTATCACTGCTTATGGTTTTTGTTTTAATGAAGTTATTATCAATTTACGTTAAGGCGTAAATGACTGGGTAAGGCTAGAGTTGAATTTATTTCAAAGCCTGTAATTCTTAACATGAATAGAGTATTTTCATTTGTAAAATAGGTTTGCAATTTGATGATTTCTCAACTGGATGTTGTTATTTGAATGCTATATTGTAGTTCAGCAGATGTTTATCTGGGTTATTTATCGTGCGTTATAAATGCATTAACTAAATGACTTTCACTAGTATAAGAAAATATCAAACCAATAGGTAACACTTTCTACAGGAGAAGTCTCTCATCTCTCCAGCTAAGCACTCTTTATTTTTTATAGTTTCACCCTGAGCAGATATCTATATGGAACATTCTTCACACGGACATGTTTCGTAAATACTATGTCTTAATTTTATTTGTTCAGTATTTTCTTAAGTATTAGGTGATGATTGGTCTTGATTTTTGAGGGGTTGATGACTATTATTAGGTATTTAACATAGTATGATTTTCTGTTTGTGACAGGCTGTTGGTGTAACAAAGTTAGATTTAAGTAGATTTTTTTTTTTACATTTATAATTGTATATAGTAATGCCCTGCTTTGTGTCAGTTCCGTCTTTACATCGCTCATCCTTAAATATTAAATGCAAAAATAAAATCCATGTTGCATCAATTTTCCTGACCTTATGTCGGTTTCTTCACCATGAAGCTTATTAATGTAGATATCTCTTTTTTTATAAAATGATAGCAGGTTATAAGTACTTTTAACTTAGAAATAACACCTAGAATACCTTGTTACAACACCTAGATTTCACCTAATTTCCATATGCCACTTGGTAAATTATTAGTTCCAGCAGGTGAAACCAGAGGCAGGGAATTCCTCCCGTGGGTAAGATTTAATATGCTAATTTCTATGCTTTCTTAGTTTTTTATTGTAATTCAGAGATATTTTTCTTTGCCAGCAAGGCATTTGTAAAATTATAGGTTCATGCCTCTGGAACAGAAAGCTTAGAAATTATTGTATCTTGTCTATTGAAAGCTGTATAGATAATACAGTGTTCTGGTAAGAATGAAACAATTTCAGCCTGCACTTACTGTAAGAACCCTTTTCTTGTTTCAGGATGAAAAATATCATACTGAATTAGTTCTTCATTATGTTGATGAAGCTTTAAGACTTATCAAAGAGGAGTCTTCGTCAGAATTGTTGCAAGAATCTCGAGATAAATTGCAGGATCTTCTAACATCATCCTGTCATTACCAACCACAGTTAGTTTTGAAAAGACTTCAAGGAACTTCATTACATATAGAAACAGCAGCTGTATTCGGAAGGGTAAGTATTTCATGCAGATGATGAATATTTAGGCATAATGATTGTTTGCATCGTTTTCTTTTCATGTGGCTTTTCAAACTTTCATTTTATAATCTTATAACTAATAGCAACATTATGACATGTTACCATTCATTATCAGCAAAAGGAAGTTATCTTTTTTAATAAGCTTCTGTTATATTTATTATGTAGTGAGTGTACAATGGATATGATATGTAATGATCAGTTAAAATAAGAAGTTAGATATTTTTAAATATTTAACTTAGCCGGTGAATATATAATAGCTGCTACTCAGCGGCTCGACAGAAAACATACTCAAAAAACTCGCGAGCGATCGCTATGAAGGTTGCGGGTGTGCCCACCAGCGCCAACTACCGGCCAGATACCACTCTTGCATGTAAACAAACCCTTCAATTCTTCTCTGTCGACGTTGACGACAAGACGTATCAATACTCGCTGTAGAACCTGGAGTTTTCTCAACATATTTGGTGAAGTACTTCATTTTGGTTTGAGCTTTCGCAGTGCAGGTGTTTTATCTTCAACTTAAATCTTGAACTCGTTTTTGGATAGATTTAATTTTTGATGACTTTGGATTGTTTTTTGGACTTCCTTTGACTTTTAAATGGCCGACCCTTCCCTTAGTACGGAAGTGTGTTTTAGGCTTTTAGCAATTATCTTATCACGTTATAAATTAATATAGATTTTCCTCTATATATTTTTTATATCTCACCCGCCTTTATTAGGCCTCTTCGATTAGCTTTCCATTTATAATAAACATCAAGATAAATTTTAATGATTTGTTTATATGCGACCTTTCCTGAGAGTAGGCGGTCCTAACTTGGAAACCGAAGTTAAACAACGTTGAGCCCTTTCAATCGTAAATAACTTTTACAGAGCTAATGATTTAAAACTTATTAAATGAATATTTTTTAGTAGATATTTTATGAAAGATTTTTCTTTGAATAGTCTTCGTACTGTTTCAAAGATGAACTAACGTTTAGTTTATTTATGCTACGCAGTTTGCGCTCTATCGTTACGAGAGAGAGAGTATCACAGTTTCACTTTGCAGAAAGAGTAAATCGATTCTGACGTTTTGTTCATTCTTCTTTCAAAGCTTAAATGTTTTAAATTCTATTTTAAAGGAACTTTTTAATTGAAAAACCTTTCAGTTTTTTCCTTTGGTCAAATAACCTGTTTTTTGACGAAACGTAAGTGGGCTCTTCTCTTCGGTGCGAAATCAAGAGAGAGAGAGAGAGAGAGATAGAGACGGAGAGAGAGAGAGGAGAGAGAACGTTCCGATCTTTATTCTCGTCCCAAGCGAGTAACGTTGTTCTCGAGTTACTCTCGTCCCTAGTCTCTGTACGGGGAGAAAGGATAAAACGTTTTTAGTTTTTATTCTCGTCCCAAGGCACTGTATGGTGAGAGATTGAAAACGTAGTTTTGAATGAACTAGTGTTTAGTCTCTTCCCCAGCCACTGATCTTTTTATCTTAAAATATGTTTACTGTTTTTTGCTTGTATTAATGTGCTTACATTATACGGCTGATTTCGCAATTATAACCTTTTGATGAGGGTAGAATTGCGTGCTTCAGGTAGAAATCAGTTTTATTCATACCTAAGATGAATTGTTAAAAAATTCGATTTCAGTGAAATAAGTGCAAAACAGAAAATCGTAGTGATAAAGTGATATTGCGCAAAGTGTTATCAGTGTTGCGACCGAGGGTTCGTCTGTTCGTGCCTGTCGTTCGCCTAGTCCGGGACCTCTTGCAAGCTCCCAAGCCCAGGGGAGAAGTAATGTCGTACGACTTATGGGTTCGAGAGGCTTTGATCAGCGAACAGACGTTCCCTCTATGGTATCAGGTGTATCTTACCAAGATCACCCCTACCATAAGGCGAGAGAGACGATTTTCTCCTCGTCATCCGAAGGCTTTTCGCATAAGAAACCGTGGAACAAGGTTTCGAGGCCCTTTAAGCGAAAGTCAGTCCTTTCAGGACAGGTCCAGCGTCCTGGTTTTAACTATTAGGACAGCTCTGACCCTATGCAGTCATCGGAAGACTGCTCGCCGCCTAAACAAAAGCGTAACACAGACTCCGAGAGTCTTTTTGTAGGCAAGGTTTTGCAGTCACAGACGTTTCCCTCGTCTCTTACCGCAACCATTCCCGTTGATCCTAAATGGGTTGTACGGCAAGACATGCAGAATAAGCTTGCCTCCCTTATGGAAGACTATTCTGCCGATAAGTCCGTTGAGCCTAGCCGTTTATCTCATCGAGATCCTGGCCTTCAGCCACCCTAACGTTCCTTTGTGCGTCCTGTTGACGTTGGCGTAGCCAAGTCACGTCAGTCAGGTTGTTTAGAACCACACTCGATGCGGTCTCGTGTGGATTTTCAGCCACATTTGGACGTTAGGCCACTTGCTGATGCTCCTGTTGACGTTCAGGACGTTCGCCAACAATCGGAGTTGACTTGTTTTGACGCTGAGCGTCAACCTCCGCATTCTAGAGTTGTTTTGACTGCTCAGACTAGGCGGTCAAAGCAGTCTCGAGTGGACGCTGTGCGTCCTCACGCACCTGTTGTTGTTGACAGTTCACAGACTGTCAAGCAGTTACATGACGTTGCGTCCTGGTCCACTACTAATGCACCAGTGCGTGTGGACTCTGCTTTTAAAGCATTGCCACCACGGTAGGTCTCTCCCTTGCTTGAGACTCGGCTATTGTCGGACAAGGTTCCTTCAGATGAAGAAGTTGCTGTTCCCCCTCCTACTGATATTCCCTTGAGGACTCTGTCAGACGGAGAGGAGCCTAAAGCTGCTTAGCCCTCTATGGACTTTAAATAAATCATGCTGATTTTTAAGGATCTTTGTCCGGATCTTTTTGTTACTGCTGCTCCTCGTTCGCCTAAACGTCAGAGCTTACACTAGGCCTAGCTACTTGAAGCCGTTGTTTTATAAGCTAGTGCTCTCTCGCTCTTCTAAGAGAGCTTTACGTTTACTAGGCGACTGGTTTATCACCAGGAGGAGTTTGGGGGAGACAGCCTTTGCTTTCCCTACTTATAAGCTGGCTTATAGAGCGAGAGTCTGATATGACACGAGAGAAGTTCTCGGCTTGGGAGTTCCTGCCTCTGCCCAGATAGACTTCTCAAACCTCATAGACTCTCCCTGGCCCCTGGCCATGAGACGCTCCAAGATTTTACAGGTCGACTTCAGAGCTATTTTCGAGCGTTTGAAGTTTTGCTGTACAATTATGTCATGCATAAACAAGGCTTTCAGGGATGGCTCCAATGATCTGACAGCCACGTTCTCTGCAGGAACAAGTCCCTCAGGGATGGCTCCAATGATCTGGCAGCCATGTTCACTGCAGGAGTACGTAAGAGGCAAGTGCGCTCAATGTGTTCATTGTCAAGACAAACTTCACGATGAAGTCTACCAGGCTGTCTTGACAGCATTTATGGAAGGCGACTGGATGGTCTCTCTCGACCTTCAGGAGGCATACTTCCACATTCCTATACACCCGGATTCCCAACCGTTTCTGAGGTTTGTTTACAGGAATGTGGAGTACCAGTTTCGAGCCCTGTGCTTTGGCCTCAGTCCTGCGCCTCTCGTGTTTACGAGGCTCATGAGGAATGTGGCAAAATCCCTCCATCTATCGGGGATCCGAGCCTCCCTGTACTTGGACGACTGGCTTCTCAGAGCATCGTCCAGTCTTCGCTGTCTGCAGGATATACATTGGACGTTGAGTCTGGCCAGGGAGTTAGGACTTTTGGTCAACCTAAAAGTCCCAACTGATCCCATCCCAGATTATTCTATATTTGGGGATGGAGATTCGCAGTCAAGCCCTGCTCGAAGTCCAACTAATGCTGAAAAGAAAACGTTTGTTCAGTCAGGAGTTGGAACAGTCTCGTAGGGACTCTCTCATCCCTGGAGCAGTTTGTCTCACTAGGGAGACTACACCTTCTGCCTCTCCGGTTCCATCTAGCCTCTCACTGGAACTAGGACAAGACGTTAGAGACGGTATCATTCCCAGTCTCCGAACCAGTAAAGGCATGCCTGAAATGGTGGGACAGCAATATCAGTCTGAGAGAGGGACTATCCCTAGCAGTCAAGAACCCAAACCACGTGTTGTCCTCAGACGAGTCGGATTTGGGTTGGGGTGCGACCCTGGACGGTCGGGAATGCTCGGGTCTGTGGACCTCAAGTCAGAAGAGCATGCACATCAACGACAAGGAACTATTAGCAGTCCACTTGGCCTTGATGATATTCGAAAGCTTCTTCGAAACTAAGTGGTAGAGGTCAACTCAGACAACACCACAACTTTGGCGTACATCTCCAAACAAGGAGGCACTCCTTCACGCTGCTCGAGATCGCAAGGGACCTTCTCTTATGGTCAAGAAATCGAGGCATCTCCGTGTTGACGAGATTCATCCAGGGGGACTTGAACGTCTTGGCAGACTGTCTCAGTCGGAGGGGTCAGGTGATACCCACGGAATGGACCCTCCACAAGGACGTGGGCAAGAGTCTTTGGGCTACTTGGGGTCAACCCACCATAGACCTCTTTGCCTCCTCGTTGACCAAAAGGTTACCAATCTATTGCTCTCCAGTCCTAGATACAGAAGCAATCCACATAGACGCGTTTCTACTGGATTGGTCTCTTCTGGACTTATATGCATTCCCTCCATTCAAAATAGTCAACAAGGTACTGCAGAAGTTTGCCTCTCACGAAGGGACAAGGTTGACGTTGGTTGCTACCCTCTGGCCCGCGAGAGAGTGGTTCACCGAGGTACTTCAATGGCTGGTAGACTTTCCAAGAAGTCTTCCTCTAAGGGTAGATCTGTTACGTCAGCCCCACGTAAAGAATGTCCATCAAAGCCTCCCCGCTCTTCGTCTGACTTCCTTCAGGCTATCGAAAGACTCTCAAGAACTCGAGGCTTTTCGAAGGAGGCAGCCAGTGCGATTGCAAGAGCGAGGAGAGCTTCTACCATTAGAGTATACCAGTCGAAGTGGGAAGTCTTTTGAGACTGGTGCAAGTCAGCATCTGTGTCCTCGTCCAGTACCTCTGTAGCCCAAATCGCAGATTTTAAATATTTAACTTAGCCGGTGAATATATAATAGCTGCAACTCTGTTGCTCGACAGACACATACATAAAAACTCGCCAGCGATCGCTATACAGGTTGCGGGTGTGCCCACCAGCGCCAACTGTCGGCCAGATACCACTCTCGATGTAAACAAAACCTTCAATTTCTTCTCTGTCGACGTGTCGACAAGACGTACTTAACTCGCTGTTGAACCTGGAGTTTTTCCCATCATATTTGGTGAAGTACTTTAATTTGGTTTGAGCTTTCGCAGTACAGGTGTTTTTCTTCAAATAAATCCTTGAACTCTTTTTTGAATCGGATTAATTGTTGATGACTTAGATCGTTTTTTAGAATTTTCCCTTGACTAATTCAAAATGGCTGACCCTTCTCAAGTTCCCAAGTTTAGAAAGTGTAATGCTAGGGACTGTCATAGGCGTCTTCCAAAGGCTTCTCTCGACCCTCACACTGTTTGTTCCAATTGTCGGGGTAAAACCTGTCAATTGGAAGATCGGTGTGAGGAATGCGTGGGCCTTTCGGAATTCGATTTTATCGAATTTGATAAATATACACGCAGACTAGAGAGAGATAGGGTAAGGAGAAGTTCTTCTAGGTTGGTAGATTTTTCCTCTCCACATGCCCCTGAACCTAATCCTTCCCCTGTAGTGGTTGTTCCTAACCCCCCTCCTAGCACTCAGGAACCGTCTATGCAAGACATGATGCGTGCTATCCATGCCTTGGGGGAGAGAGTTGAGGCCTTAGCAAGTGACCGAAATCAACTCATGGCGGACGTAAAGGAGCTCAAGTGCCAAAGTGCCACGGCGGAAAGTGTCAAAGTGCCTAGTGTTACGCAAAGTGTTGTGAACAGTGTTGCGCTCGAGGGTTTGTCTGTTCGTGCCTGTCGTCCACCTAGTCCGGGACCTCTTGCAAGCTCCCAAGCCCAGGGGAGAAGCAATGTCGTACGACTCATGGGTTCGAGAGGCCTTGATCAGCGAACAGACGTTCCCTCTATGGTATCAGGCGTATCTCTCCAAGATCGCCCCTACCAACGTAAGACGAGAGAGCCCATTTTTACCTCGTCGTCCGAAGGTGTTTCTCGTAAGAAACCTTGGACCAAGGTCTCCAGACCTTTAAAGCGTAAGTCGGTCCCTTCAGGACAAGTCCAACGTCCCGGTTGTAGCCACTGGGACAGTTCGGACCCGTTGCCGTCATCTGATGACTGCTCGCCGCCTAAGAGAGGCAAAGTTGTGCCGTCTCATTCGCTAACCCCGTCTGTTACCGCACCTGCTTCCGTAGACCCTAAATGGGTGTTACTGCAAGACATGCAGTCCAAGCTTGCGTCCTTGATGGAGGACTACAACGCTGAGGTTTCCGTTGAACCTACTGGCCATCAGCCATCCAAGCGTTCTGTTGACGTTGATGTAGCTTTCTCGTGTCAACCAGTTGGGGTGGTACCTCCACCGATGCGACCCAGTGTGGATTTCGAGCCGCACGTTGACGTTAGGCAACGCACTGATGTGATTGGTGACGTTCAGGACGTTCATCAACCATCAGAGTTGACTTGTTTTGACGCGGTGCGTCAACCTCCGCAACCCGGTATGGTGTTGACTGCACAACCCAGACGGTCTAAACAGTCTCGGGTGGACGCTGTGCGTCCTCGCGCACCTGTTGTTGTTGACAGTTCCCAGACTGTTCAGCAGTTCCAGGACGCTGCGTCCGGCTCCGTCACGTATGCACCAGTGCGACCGGACTCTGCGAGTCAAACGTTGCCTACACCTTTGCCGTTTTCTCATCAGTTATCGGATGAGGAACTGTCAGATGAGGACGTTGCTGAACCACATCCTGAGGATCAGCCTTCAGAACTAGATGAGCCTAAAGCAGTTCAACCATCCTTGGACTTTAGAAAAGTCAGGGCTGTTTTTAAAGAGTTGTTCCCTGATCACTTTATTTCTGTGGCTCCTCGTTCGCCGCCGTCAGAGTTTGTCTTAGGCGTTCCTGCTACCATGCCTGCCTTTACTAAACTCGTTCTCTCTCGCTCATCCAAGAGAGCTTTACGGCTGTTAGGCGATTGGTTAGAGACCAAGAGGAGTTTAGGGAAGACAGCATTTGCCTTCCCCCCATCTAAACTCTCGTCTAGATCGAGCGTCTGGTATGCCACGGGAGAAGTTCTCGGCTTGGGAGTTCCTGCCTCTGCCCAGGGCGACTTCTCAAGTCTTGTAGACTCTCCCCGCCGCTTTGCCATGGGACGCTCGAAGATTTGTTGGTCACCCTCGGACCTGGACCACCTTCTTAAAGGCATATTTAGGGCGTTTGAAGTCTTTAACTACCTGGACTGGTGTTTAGGAGCCCTGAGTAGGAAAATCTCTTCTGCCGATAGGGATGTTTCCTTACTCATTATGTCCTGCATGGACAAGGCCGTCCGTGATGGGTCCAACGAGCTTGCCGCTTCATTCACGTCCGGAGTCCTGAAGAAACGAGAGTCTCTGTGCTCTTTTCTGTCAGCTGGAGTGACGCCATGCCAAAGATCTGAGCTACTCTTTGCGCCCTTGTCTAAGTGCCTGTTTCCTGAAGTCTTGGTTAAGGAAATTGCCTTGTCTTTAGTGCAGAAGGACACCCACGATCTAGTTGCGTCCTCGGCTCGCAAAGCTCTCCCTTTGCCTGCCTTGTCTGCTAGACCTAGGATAGACACTCCAGCGTCTAGGTTTATCCCGCCCTTTCGTGGCAGAGCCTCCAGCAGGGGAGGTGCTCGTGCCGAAGGGAAGAGAGGGAAGAGGAAAGGATCCAAGTCCTCTAAGGGCAGAGTCTGACTGCCCGCAACTTCAGACAGCAGTAGGTGCCAGACTCAAGAACTTCTGGCAAGCCTGGGAGAAGAGAGGCGCAGATCAACAATCTGTGAGGTTGCTCAGAGAGGGTTACAAAATCCCTTTTGTACGCAGACCTCCTCTAGCGACGTCCCCCATCGATCTCTCTCCCAGGTACCGAGAGGAAGAAAAGAGACAAGCCCTGAAACTGGAAGTGTCTCTTTTGCTAGAGAAGGGAGCGGTGGTCAAAGTCTCGGACCTTCAATCACCGGGGTTTTACAACCGTCTCTTCCTAGTATCAAAGAAGACAGGAGGTTGGAGACCGGTGCTAGACGTCAGTGCTCTGAATGTCTTTGTCACAAAGACGAAGTTTACCATGGAGACCACAAAGTCAGTCCTAGCAGCGGTCAGAAAGGAAGACTGGATGGTCTCTCTAGACCTAAGGGACGCCTACTTCCACATCCCCATTCACTCAGACTCCCAACCTTTTCTGAGATTCGTCTTCGACGATGTGGTGTACCAGTTTCGGGCCCTGTGCTTTGGCCTAAGCACAGCTCCTCTCGTGTTTACGAGGCTTATGAGGAATGTGGCAAAATTCCTCCACTTATCGGACATCCGAGCCTCCCTTTATTTGGACGACTGGCTTCTCAGAGCCTCATCCAGTCATCGCTGTCTGAAGGATCTCAATTGGACTCTAGATCTGACCAAGGAATTGGGACTCCTAGTCAACTTGGAAAAGTCACAGCTGGTCCCATCCCAAACTATTCTGTATTTAGGGATGGAGATTCACAGTCAAGTTTTTCGGGCTTTTCCGTCGGCCCCCAGAATAGATCAAGCCCTGCTCTCCATCCAGAAGATGCTGAAGAAAGAACGCTGCTCAGTCAGGCTGTGGATGAGTCTGGTAGGAACGCTGTCATCCCTGGAGCAATTTGTCTCGCTAGGAAGACTACACCTCCGACCTCTTCAATTCCATCTGGCTTTTCACTGGAAAAAGGACAAGACGCTAGAGGCGGTCTCGATCCCGATTTCCGAAAAGATAAAGTCTTGTCTGACTTGGTGGAAGGACAATATCAGCCTACGAGAGGGTCTTCCCCTGGCAGTTCAGAAACCCAACCACGTTCTCTTCTCGGACGCATCGGACTTGGGCTGGGCCGCGACGCTGGACGGTTGGGAATGCTCAGGTCTGTGGAACTCGAGTCAGAGGAGCATGCATATCAACTGCAAGGAGCTTTTGGCGGTTCATCTGGCCTTGATAAGCTTCGAGAATCTCCTTCGAGGCAAGGTGGTGGAGGTCAACTCGGACAACACCACGGCCTTGGCGTACATTTCCAAACAGGGAGGTACCCACTCACTGACTTTGTACGAGATCGCAAGGGACCTGCTCATCTAGTTAAAAGATCGAGGCATCTCCCTAGTAACGAGGTTCATCCAGGGCGACTTGAACGTCCTAGCAGATTGTCTCAGTCGGAAAGGTCAAGTAATTCCAACCGAATGGACCCTCCACAAGGATGTGTGCAAGAGACTTTGGGCGACTTGGGGTCAACCCACCATAGATCTCTTTGCAACCTCGCTGACCAAGAGGCTTCCAATCTATTGCTCTCCAGTCCCAGACCCAGCAGCAATACATATAGATGCCTTCCTCCTAGATTGGTCACATCTAGATCTTTACGCATTCCCACCATTCAAGATTGTCAACAAGGTACTGCAGAAATTCGCCTCTCACGAAGGGACAAGGTTGACGTTAGTTGCTCCCCTCTGGCCCGCGAGAGAATGGTTCACCGAGGTACTTCGATGGCTAGTAGACGTTCCCAGAAGTCTTCCTCTAAGAGTAGACCTTCTACGTCAGCCACACGTAAAGAAGGTACACCAAAGCCTCCACGCTCTTCGTCTGACTGCCTTCAGACTATCGAAAGACTCTCGAGAGCTAGAGGCTTTTCGAAGGAGGCAGCCAGTGCGATTGCTAGAGCAAGGAGAGCGTCTACCATTAGAGTTTACCAATCGAAGTGGGAAGTCTTCCGAGACTGGTGCAAGTCAGTTTCCGTATCCTCGACCAGTACCTCTGTAGCCCAAATAGCTGATTTTCTCCTATACCTGAGAAAAGTACGATCCCTTTCAGCTCCTACTATCAAGGGCTACAGAAGCATGTTGGCCTCGGTCTTCCGGCATAGAGGCTTAGATCTTTCCAACAATAAAGATCTGCAAGACCTCCTTAAGTCTTTTGAGACCTCTAAGGAACGTCGTTTGGCTACACCTGGGTGGAATTTAGACGTGGTCCTAAGATTCCTCATGTCAGACAGGTTTGAGCCTTTACATTCAGCCTCCCTGAAAGATCTCACTCTTAAGACTCTTTTCCTGGTATGCTTAGCCTCGGCTAAAAGAGTCAGTGAGCTTCATGCCTTCAGCAAGAACATCGGGTTTTCGTCAGAAAAAGCTACTTGTTCTCTGCAGCTTGGTTTCCTAGCCAAAAATGAGCTACCTTCTCGTCCTTGGCCTAAATCTTTCGATATTCCTAGCTTATCGGAGATCGTAGGCAATGAACTAGAAAGAGTCTTATGCCCTGTTAGAGCTCTTAAGTTCTACTTAGCTCGTACTAAACCTTTACGAGGCCAATCTGAAGCGTTATGGTGTTCGGTTAAGAAACCATCCTTGCCCATGTCAAAGAATGCTTTGTCATATTTTATCAGATTGTTAATACGAGAAGCTCATTCACACTTGAGTGAGGAAGACCGATCTTTGCTTAAGGTTAAGACGCACGAGGTTAGAGCTGTAGCAACTTCCGTGGCCTTTAAGCAAAATAGATCTCTGCAAAGTATCATGGACGCAACCTATTGGAGAAGCAAGTCAGTGTTCGCGTCATTTTACTTGAAAGATGTCCAGTCTCTTTACGAGAACTGCTACACACTGGGACCATTCGTAGCAGCGAGTGCAGTAGTGGGTGAGGGCTCAACCACTACAATTCCCTAATTCCATATCCTTTTAATCTGTCTCTTGAAATGTTTTAATGTTGTTTTTATGGGTTGTCCGGAAGGCTAAGAAGCCTTTCGCATCCTGGTTGATTTGGCGAGTGGTCAAAGTCATTTCTTGAGAGCGCCCAGATTAGGGGTTTGATGAGGTCCTGTTGTATGGGTTGCAGCCCTTGATACTTCAGCTCCTGGGAGTCTGTCAGCATCCTAAGAGGATCGCTGGGCTCCGTAAGGAAGACGTACTTACAAGGCAGAGTAATCGTCTAAGTCGACTTCCTTACCAGGTACCTATTTATTTTGGTTTTGTTATATTGATAACTGACAAAATGAAATAAAAAAACTCTTAGCTTATACGATGTAAACATATTTAACTCTGGTCTCTACCCACCTCCTTGGGTGTGAATCAGCTATTATATATTCACCGGCTAAGTTAAATATTTAAAAATGATATTTTAATTATAAAATAAATTTTTGAATATACTTACCCGGTGAATATATAAATTAAACGACCCTCCCTTCCTCCCCAATAGAGATGCAGTGGGATGAGAAGAAATTGAAGGTTTTGTTTACATCGAGAGTGGTATCTGGCCGACAGTTGGCGCTGGTGGGCACACCCGCAACCTGTATAGCGATCGCTGACGAGTTTTTATGTATGTGTCTGTCGAGCAACAGAGTTGCAGCTATTATATATTCACCGGGTAAGTATATTCAAAAATTTATTTTATAATTAAAATATCATTTTTCTTTTACATCTGAGAAAGGTTCGCTCCCTTTCAGCTCCCACGATTAAGGGCTACAGGAGCATGTTGGCTTCGGTCTTTCGACATAGAGGCTTAGATCTTTCCAACAATAAAGATCTCCAAGATCTCCTTAAGTCCTTCGAGACCTCTAAGGAACGTCGTTTGGCAACTCCTGATGGAACTTAGACGTGGTCATAAGGTTCCTCATGTCAGACAGGTTTGAGCCATTACATTCAGCCTCCCTGAAGGATCTCACCCTCAAGACACTTTTCCTAGTGTGCTTGGCTTCGGCTAAAAGGGTCAGTGAACTTCATGCCTTCAGTAAGAACATCGGTTTTTTCTACAGAAAAAGCCACTTGTTCACTTCAACTTGGTTTCCTGGCCAAAAATGAACTGCCTTCTCGTCCTTGGCCTAAATCTTTTGATATTCCTTGCTTATCAGAGATCGTAGGCAACGAACTGGAAAGAGTATTATGTCCTGTTAGAGCTCTTAAGTTCTATTTAGCTCGTACTAAGTCATTACGAGGTAAATCTGAGGCATTATGGTGCTCAGTTAAGAAACCATCATTGCCTATGTCAAAGAATGCTTTGTCATATTTTATCAGATTTTTTAATACGAGAAGCTCATTCTCACTTGAATGAGAAAGACCGATGTTTGCTTAAGGTTAAGACGCACGAAGTTAGAGCTATAGCAATCTCCGTGGCCTTCAAGCAAAATAAATCTCTGCAATGTATTATGGACGCGACTTTTTGGAGAAGCAAGTCAGTGTTCGCGTCATTTTACTTAAAAGATGTCCAGACTCTTTACGAGGACTGCTACACACTGGGTCCATTCGTTGCAGCGAGTGCAGTAGTGGGTGAGGGTTCTACCACTACATTACCCTAATTCCAATATCCTTTTTAATCTGTCTCTTGAAATGTTTTTTAATTTTGGGATGTACGGAAGGCTAAGAAGCCTTTCGCATCCTTGTTGATTTGGCGGGTGGTCAAAGTCATTTCTTGAGAGCGCCCAGATTAGGGGTTTGATGAGGTCCTGTTGTATGGGTTGCAGCCCTTGATACTTCAGCTCCTGGGAGTCTTTCAGCATCCTAAGAGGATCGCTGGGCTCCGTGAGGAAGACAGACTTACAAGGCAGAGTAATCGTCTAAGTCAGCTTCCTTACCAGGTACCTATATATTTTGGTTTTGTTATATTGATAACTGTCAAAATGAAATAAAAAACTCTTAGCTTATACGCTGTAAACTTAATTAACTCTGGTCTCTACCCACCGCCTTGGGTGTGAATCAGCTATTATATATTCACCGGCTAAGTTAAATATTTAAAAATGATATTTTAATTATAAAATAAATTTTTGAATATACTTACCCGGTGAATATATAAATTAAAGGCCCTCCCTTCCCCCCCAATAGAGACGCAGCGGGACGAGAAGAATTGAAGGGTTTGTTTACATGCAAGAGTGGTATCTGGCCGGTAGTTGGCGCTGGTGGGCACACCCGCAACCTTCATAGCGATCGCTCGCGAGTTTTTTGAGTATGTTTTCTGTCGAGCCGCTGAGTAGCAGCTATTATATATTCACCGGGTAAGTATATTCAAAAATTTATTTTATAATTAAAATATCATGTTTCTTACAAATTGAAAAAGAAAAAAGTTATCATGCGTGGTACTGAAATAAACTTGAGTATTGGTGTATGATATCAGTTTCACCAAAGTATGTCCCATTCACTGAGGATATTTTTCCATGAAAGGTCTGAATGAGCATACAGTACAAATAATTCCCTTCAGTTAGCCAAGACCTGATTAAAAAAAAAGAAAAAAAGTTTGGCCTAACCTTCAGTATAAACTATGGATGAAGGTTACAGGGTGTAGAATAATTCTAATATAATGATGATAAATAAGTTTCACGTAATATGTTTGGTTATTCTTATATTTTACGCTTTTGAGAATTTTAAAAATAATATATCTATTATCTATATTTTTTTTTTCAGCTGGGAGAACATGAGAAAGCATTATCGATGCTTGTTCATCAGCTTAAAAACTTCAGTGCTGCAGAACAGTATTGCATTGCTCAAAGTCGAGGGGCTACCCCTGAGAAGAAATCTAGTATCTTCATAATGCTCCTCAAGATATATCTAAGACCTCAACCTGGGTAAGTATATGTGCATTTTTTGAAGCATTAATTATAGAAAGATGCCATGATTTTTTCGTTATTTATTTTAAATTATATATAAGTACTGTAGTGATTTTGGAGAATTAAATTATATTAAATCATTCAGAAAATGAGATCTTTGGCCACTTTTTGTATGTTTGTCATGGCCCAAAGACTTGTTTAAGTCAGTCTAGGTATGAGGCAACCTAAAGAAACCCCCTTGGTTATGGACAAGGCATGTTCTTTGCAGTCCATTCCATTTTACAACTCTGCTAGAGGCCTTGACAGTCACTTCTGTCTCCCTTGCTGCCAAGTAGTGAATTAGTTCTCTCATCCCTTAGGCATTGGCTGAGCTCCCCCTCTGCTCTCTCTTCATAGTATGGGTGATAAGGGTACCACTACATGCTCTTCTTTTTTCTTGTTTTGTAAAGGTTTCTCCGAACGCAATGGTGCTCTCATTTAAAAATTGCTTTCCCTTTCTCTTAGCTTTCCATTAGGGGTCGGGAGAATCTCCAAGGTTTTCTCCTCATTGCTTGTCTTATTGGCTAACAATGAGAGCCATAGTTCTCAAAGAGGAAAATGGGCCTTTATTTTTGTTTAAGGGTAGAGACATTGGAGAATTATCTTGAAGCAACTCACCCATGATCATATGATCTTTCTAGATTCAGCTTGATAGGGGCTGTGGTCTTATTTCTATTACCTTTCTAGACAAGCAATATTGATATTGGTTTTCCCTATAGAATTGCTTCATTATTATTCCATTGAATCTTACCAGGGTCAGTTTATCTTGCCTCCTTCCCAAAGCCTACCGTTTTTCAATTTCTAAATTTATAGAGTTAAAAGAATTCCTACTCTCCTCAACATATTTGTGTTTTATGGTCAACAATATCAGCTTTTTAATGCTCAACATTGTTTGTCAAATAAACCAGATGCAGACTTTCCGACCTCTATCAGTACGATTTTAATATAAGTGTTATTTAGTGCCTGTTTGATTGTTAGATTTTAACATATCCAGGCCTGTTTTCCGCTTTTTTTTTAAGATTAGTTTTTGTTCTGAACGTTCAGTGAATATGTTATTTAAAATTTAGGTGTATGGAATGTGTGAGGTTTTCAGAGAAGCTTATGGAATAGGAAGTCATTAGTTTCTTATAGGGTTTATGAAACGAAAGAAGATAATTGATTTGGGAGGTTACACATGGGGAGTGAACAGAGGGAGATTTGGAGTGAGGTTGATGATGAGCTTAAATATCAGCTCAGTATTTATGGAGATAAAGTTTTCTTCTTTCATGGATTCAAATGTCTCTCCTAGTGTGATTCAGTAGGTGATTATGGGACATCTACCAACAGAATCCCTTGCCTAACCTATTCAACTTCAAACCACATAGGCTAATACTGTGCCTAGAAACACAAAGTGGGTTTGCGTTACAAAATTTTTTTTTAACTGTTTGCTGATATATCTTGTTGCATAGTGTTCAAATCTTATAGGTCCATGTGATACACACTCATGGATATTGCCATATTTCAAGACAGTGTTAGTAAAAATGTATGGTGCTTAAAGCACCAAATTTTATGACAACTTTTTTTTACATGTTTTTTTAAATAAAACGTAATTTTGTTCATTTGCAGATTCAAACCCTACTCAGGGCAATCCCAATACAGTTGCAATTTGTTGTTTTCTTATTATTCCGTTGATAAGACTATTCTAATTAGCATACATAAGGTAATTTTTTTCACAGGTTACAAATGCTTTACCAATAATAAGAGGTTAAAATAGGAAAATTTATACAGTACATACATTTATTAAATTACCAGACAAAATTACTAAAATATTTATTTTATGCGTTATAGATAATCATTTTCCTTTATTAATTTAAACAGTGGGACAGAGGATGACATTGAACTTGCACCAGCAATAGAGCTACTTTCGGTACATGCAGGAGATTTGGAATTATCGGAAGTGCTAGCCATCTTACCCCCAAGTTGGTCATTAAGCATTGTTCATCATTATCTTCGAGCAGCTTTGAGAAACACTGTCCATCAGGTTTGTCCAATTTAGTACAGAATAATTGTAGATAACTATAGCTTCTAACAGTTCACAGGTAGATGGGGATTCTCACTCTGCAAAGGAAAAATTATTATCCTATTTTGACTAATAACAGTTACATAAGCAATATACCAGAATTTTTCTGATAAAATTTATAATTTCATGTTTCAATACTTACCCACATTTATTGTGCTTATAAATTTTGCAAGTGCAGTTTAATTGGGTTTGCATGACCAGACCTCTCATCTTATAAATTGAGAACTACCCTTACATGAAATGGTAGCCAGACTATCCTCAAGCTGTCATTCTAGTTTGTAAAATGCATAAAGGGAAGTGTTGAAATAATAAGTTGTTCCTACATGTAAACAAACTATCATCTTATACTAAAATAGAATGGTAACAGTGAAGCTGAAATACAGCAGTCAAAACATACAATGAGGTGTAAACGCTCTTCTTGTCACCAGAGCTCGCCTTCCTCATGTTTGCATTTCAGACGCTCTCAGGATTGCTCCTCATTTGAGGATTTAGAGTTCTATCCTTGCCACTGTTGCTGGCACTTTTCTCCATCTTCGCAATCCGGTCTTTCCAGAAACAGGCAGCGAGATCGGGATCAAGATCGCTTGACAAAACGTGCTAGACGCTCCTCACCTCTTCTCTGCAAGAAGTGATTTGCCAGGACTAAGGAGACTTCAATCTTCCCAAGGTAATATCCCTTCAAATCCTGCGTCCTCAGAGGAGACCACTGGAGTTATTCCTGTAAGCGTGGAACCTATGTCTTCCAATGGAGTAGAACCTTTTTCAGAGGACGAGTATGAGCACTCACTAAGACACGTGACCCTTCCCTGCAGAGGATGGAGTGAGCCAACATTCTCATCCTAAAAAAGAATTTTAGTCGGAACGGCCGAGGTTCTTTCTTCACCGACTATTGTGAAGGCCAAGATCGTGAAGAAATATTACAGTCGAAGGGTCCGGGTTGGTATCTCTTCTTGATGGCGTAGAGTTTGCACTCATTGGGGCTTTCTCTCCCCCAGGGAAATCTTCGTAGAAAATTTTCAGCTTTTGCCGATAACATTTGAAAAACATCTGCTGCCAGTAAGGAAGCAACCAGCGATTTCTCCAGACCTGGCCAGTGCAGGACCAGCAACTTTAGCAAAGACACCAAGATGATCTCTAAGAGGGCTCCTTCAAAGGATCCCAGGTTGCAGGAATAGCTGCATGTAGATAGATCATATAGGAAAGTAATCCAATTTAAGAGGATTACCCTCAAGGGTTTGAAGGTTTCACAGAACTGCAAGGTTTTCTCCCCAAAGGTAGAAACACACTACAAGGGGTCAGAGTTTTGGCCATGGACTTTAACAATGAATGCCTAAAGAACAATGGCAGACAAATCTTTTTATTCTCATTTGGTCATGGCTAGTTGTGGAAATCTAAACCTCCTTATGTTTTGAAGTCCAAGCTCAAAAGGAAGTGTGGGAAAGACATTTCCTCTTAGCCAATAGCTGCATGACAATTCCTAGACCAAGTATCTCAAAAAAAGCTCTGCTCATGACAATCCCATTTGTTTCTCCCTCAATATCAATGGTTGTTCATTCCTGTTTGCAGCATTTCACATAAATGTATTAGGATTAAGGGCTTTATTCCAAACATTGAGAAAGTTCCATCTAAGATGGAACCCATATATTAAAAATCACTGACAACCATACAGCAATCAGTTGTCTCAAGAACTATCAGTGTAGTAATACTTTTAATTATGAAGATCCTTTGGGAGATGGATCAGTTCATCTCAGTCCACTTGCCAGGTTTTCTCTGTGGTATAGGTGTTTGGGCAGACACCCCTGAACAGAGTAGATTTTCTACCAAAGCTTCTTCCACGAAAGGGGGCCTGTTTGGGATATCAGAGAATCGCAAATCGCAAATTTCCACTTTATGTAGCTCCAAATGTGGATACTCGGCCAGTTGCAAGAGAAAGTTTTTAATTTACAGTAGACTGAACAAATGTTCTTCGATCTGTCTGTTTCCTTCAACAAGTTAGGTTTTGAAGAATCTAGAGTCTTTCACAGGGACAGCTATGCCTGTTGGTCCTGTGACTTTATATTCAATAGTTTTGTCTCCTTTAGCATCTGGTTTTGCTCTCCCAAATATATGATAAGACTTCATGGCTAACAACATACTTAAAGGGCTATAAAAGGTCTTCTTCCATCAGACAATACCAATCATGTGAATGGCATATATAACCTTCCTTAGGGATAGCACCCCATGCCTGATAAATATGGATCTCTCTCTCTGTCCCACCTCTTTAAAGGAGGCTTTATCAGTCTACAATTTTGTCAACCTAATCTGCCTTGGCGGGAAACCTAGTGGGTTTTTGACATTGATTGGATTTGGAAAAGTCTCGCAAAATTAATGTACCCCTTCCTTTTGCAACAACTTTGTGTTCTGTCATTATAGTACTTGATTTTTGGCTTAATCAGATAATTCCCATATTACCCGATAAGAGGTACTTCCAAAGCCTGTAATTTTAATACCCTTACTCTCAGGAGTGAGGGTCGATGAACTTTGCAGCATTCTGCAGAGAACAGTTCCTCAACTTCACTCCTGGTTGTCTCCTGATATTGACTCCAGGCAATCTAGTTGGCCAAGAATGAAAATCTTCTTGAGGTGGGACCTTTATATTTCACCTTTACAGCCTAGTTGTGGTGACCTTTGCCTGGTTTCTTCCCTGCAAGCATTTTTGCAGAAATCCACATCATTATTGAAGATAGTGTTTCAAAATATCCACGCCAACATGTCTTTCTGCAGGGGCTATCCATGTCTTGTGACCTCCCTCATCAAAGAGACAAATCCACTCTCCATACATGAACCTATGACGTGAGAAAAAAAATTGCTTCTTTATTAGCCTTTCCTGCTTGTACAGCAATGCAATATCAGGATATTCAGAACTTTACAGATGAGACTAATCATTGGGATGTTGGTAAGAATACCTGAAACAAATCCAAGCAGTTCAAAACGAGTGCATGGTGCTCAGTTACATCGTGGAACCTACATGGGAAATTGAGTTCAAGAGAGGAATCCTTTACCAGGTCTCTTAGTCGAGGTGCCATGATGATCATTTAGCTCCTTCTCCAGGGATTTCTTCTCACGAGGTGACTGGGTTGATTTGTTAGGCTTGCCCTTTTAAGAATAAATAGGGTAGTCACTTGATCATGGGTAACTTGACAGTTGTGTTGCACGAATACCTTCTTATTCTCTGGTATTAGTTCTTGGGGATCATATAGCAGCCCAACTCAAGAGTTTTAACAAAGGAAAATCTAGTTTATGTGGAGGTGCTATGTGGTCCCCCAGACCCTCCAGTGAAGATGAGCGAGACATTGAACAACTGGGTTGAAAAGATAGTTACCAGATGTAAACAAATGCCTGGTAAGAAGTCTTCAGCTTTATTAGTGGTTCACAGTGGGTGATGTGTTGTCTGTTAGCAGATGAAATCAGCATTAGAGGTCCTGTGATGAGGATCAATTGACTTGAACTTGTGGGTCTCCCTTATATGGTCAGAGTCTGTACCTTGCACATTGATACACTGACCCTAGTGTAAGGAAGGCAAAATTTCTTTGGTTTATCATGTATTGGATTCCCTGTTCTAGTCTTAACAGGAAATCCCTTGGGCACCTCACAGCATATAACCAAAAATAGATTTTTCCTTCATCAAAGCCCACTTTTGAGCAATAAAAATAATGTATTGATCAGATTATAACAGATTTAAAATATGATTAGTGTACTGTATAGTATATGTTTATTTTCTCTGTTTTGAATGATAAAATTCCACATTTTACATTTCAGAATCGAATTAAAAGAATTCAACAAGCACTGATACGAAGTGAAAATCTGCAGCAAAAATTTGTCTTACATAAACTATATAAGGATATGGGTCCAATTCCTGTTGCAAATAATAGGTAAGAACCAACAAATCTATTTAATCTATGCACATCTTGTTAACATTAATCTATTATAAGGAATGTATGAATAAGGACCATAGCTTAATGTCAATAGATAAGTCTACTATAATATGTAGCTACCAAGTAGCAGCTGATGTTTCTCAACTATAACAGCCAAGTTTAAGCATGTTGTATCAACTTCATAAAGTTTCAAAATATGCACTTCTTGTGAATTTGTGTAAATTATTTAATACTGTACAATATAATGGCTGACTTCCAGACTGAAAATGTGCGCCAAGCTTTTGTATGTCTCACAAATGTTTGTACTGAAAAAAATTAAGTTTTACATGAATTAATAAATAAATGTAGGTAAAGCAGGTTTAGTTTATTGTTTTATAATTGTTAATACTTTGGCCCTAAATTTAACATAGCACATTTATTATTTTATTTGAATTGAGTAGTAGTACATTAATATATCAAATCAGAAACTTGTTAGGCAGCTATAATGAAGCTGAAAAATTAGTTCCGTAACTGGAATACAAACCACGCTATTTAATAGGAGTATTACTTTCGGCGTAGCCTAAATGACGAGCCATTAATTTTTAATGAGGGTTTACTACCAACACCGCTAGTGAGCGGGGGTAGGGGAGGGTAGCTTGCTACCCCCTCCACACCTGTGCTCAAGCTCACTTTGCTCTCGGCTCGGATGGTGGTCGGACGTGTCCGCTCTCATCCTCGCCGTCATATTGGCAGCCATTTAATTGCTTTTGTTTCTTTTTCTAGTTTATGTGTATGTGAAGTTGGCCTCTGCGACCATGCGCACCTGCCCTGCTTTTCCCGACCTCCCCAGTGGAACGTTCATGTCGGCGGTCGAGACTGATCCTCATGCCCTTTGTCCTTCTTGTAAGGGCCAACGGTGTGATAGTGTCAACAAGTGTAAGGAGTGGTCTGCCTCATAGTAGGAGAGGTTTTCGCGACGACGGAAGAAGTCCAAACTGGATAATTCTCGAAGGGAGAAAAACCCAAGGCCTCTTCTTCCGTTGCCCGAAGCTCCCAATCGGTCAGTCTTTCTCGAGAGACCATAGAGTGGTAGCGTAGACCGATTTATTGTTAACCAACCTCGGGTCTCAAGAGATGATGTTGCTTCCCCTAGTGAAGCAGCTAACCTCTCTGTTTCAGCTTTGGACGTCCTTGGGGCTTACGGGTTCACCCTCTAAGGAGGTTTTGCTTAACTACATCCGATTAGGTGCTGCTGTCAAGCAATCGTCGTCACCATCAGAGGTTGATCCTCTGTCTCTTGTTGACGTTGTGTTGTCAGAGGTATCCAATGTGGTTTCACCCATCTCCTCTTCCACTCCAGACTCTACGGTAGCTGACGGCTTAGTTTCCCCCATTCCTGATCAACCTACAAGGGGGAAACTAAGTCCATCGTCAGTCTCTCCTGTTAGTGAGTTCACTTAGAGATTCCTCTTCGGAGGACTGCTGAAGGTCGGCTTGCTGATCCAACGGCCCCCATAGAGGCCTTCCTTCACCTGTGGTGAGGAGGCGCGGCGCCTTTTTGGTTCAGCGTCTTCTAATGAATCCCCCGCAGAGGAGCCTCTAGACCGATCATCCATCACTGCACCTGCATTGGTTCTGGACCTCTCTGCAGATCATTTGCAATCTCCTTCGGTGGAAGGTCGTCCTTTTAAAGGATACGTCGACCTTCCACCCGACAGACCTGCCGTCGCCGTTCCTGCATGGGCCTAACAAGCCCTCATCAGTAGTTCGTCAGGCTCCATCACTACAGCGTGCTGATCTTCCTTCTTACCCTAACACAGGGCATCGTCAAGAGCGTACACGCCAGCATGCGCATACGCTCCAACAAGAGCATAGCTCCACCACACACCATGCGCGCCCTCGCCCGTACATGTGCCAAAGATCTCCTGCGCTTACGCGCCAACGTTCTGCACGCAAATTACCTGCGCGCCATCATTCTTCTGCGTGCCAGCGCTCTCCTACATCTCCTGCACGTGCGCATACGCGCCCTACAATATACTCTCCTGCGCGCTACGCTGAGCACCATCCTACGCGCCAGATAAAACCTGCGCACCAACTTTCTCCTGATAGCAGACCTACAGACAAGTCAGTCATGCTGCCTTCAGCCGCGTGCCCTCCCTTACCAATGCGCCAACCTTCTCCTGCATGCATCCACAAGGATATATACGTGCGCCATGCGCATGCTCGCCAACCCTCTCCTAGTGATGCCCGGCTGCTAGGGGACATTCTCCTGCGCGTGCGCGCCCTACAGCTGTTACAGATGTGCGCGAACACTCTCCCATGTGCCTGCGTGTACACCGTGATTCCCGTGCGCGCCACCAGTCTCCCGCGCGCGAGCCTACGCATCACAAGGACCAACGTCTGGCAAGGTCACCATCGCCTCATTCCCCTCCCCGCAAGCACATACCACCGCGCATTGTGGGAGAAGGGAAACTTCCAGAGGGGTTCAGGATCCCAAAGCTACCTCAGGCGAACCCACCAATTCCAATGACTCCTCTCAGGGATCCTTCAGTCCCTTTCCCTTCAAGGGGTATGTCTGACAGTGCGTCTGTCAGCCAACAGCCCTGGTTCGGTGCCCTGATCAGAGCCGTAACTCAGGCTTTCAAGCCTGTCGTCTCTGAATTGGGACACTGAACCATGGCTTCCTCTACCCCCACTGAAGAGAAAAAGAGGAGTTCTAGACGCGGTTACTTCCCCGAGGGCGAAGTTGACTCCACGCAGACCTTCGAGGCAAATTCCTTCTATTCCTCAGACTGCCTCTCCTTCCCTTTCAGACGAAGATTTCCTGTCTCCAAGGGAATCACGCGAGGAAAGACTTAACCCCATCGCACCAATGGAGGAAACCTCTCTTCGCACCGAGAGTTCCACACAGTCAGGGATTGGAAGGAACATGCCACCCTCTTCAATGTTGGAGTCTTACATCCTTCCCAGGAAGGAATTTAAAGACTCCAAAACATTGTCTAAGTCCTCCACTAGGGCTAGGATGGAGCCAGCTAGCCACTAAGGGAATGTCCGCGACTCTCCCCAAGAAGAGCCTTCGGGGATAGAAGCTGTAGAGACTTCTCTACCCTGTGGTAAATTTTGAAGTGTGGTTGATGTAGAAGGTTTGGGAGGTGAGGAACTTCTCTCGGAGTCTCTGTCAACAGAAGCGGGATATCTCAGTAACACTGCTTGTGCAGCCACCTCAGATCTTTGAGTGTCATGTGCATGCTCTGAGAAGTTCTAAATCTGTTGAGCACCTTCCTGAGAAGGCAGAAAGGTGCAAAAGCATAGGTGTTGAGGGCGTTCCAGGAATGCTGGAACGCGTCCTCAACCAGAGAGCAGTAAATCAGAATCTCCTTGTTTAGAGCTTTTGCAAAAGTCAGGATGTTTGTCTTGGAGGACCAGCAGTTTCCTTTGATTCTGCAAGAATCAACCAGTTGTCCAGGTAACGAAATAACCTGATACCGTTGGCATGGGTCCAGGATGACACCAAGACCTGCAGAGCTGTCGACAGACCGAAGCAGAGAACCCCGAACTGGAATACCTTCCTGTTGACAATGGGTGCTCTGGTATCTGAAAATAGGTGTCCTCGAGGTCTAACGTTATCAGGAAGTCCCAAGGTTTTACTGCCTGGATGACTGGAGCTGGTGTTACCTTCCTTTAACTTGGCCTGTAAACAAACTTGTTCAGAGCTGAGAGGTTGATGACTGGTCTCCAGCCTCCATCCACCTTTTTCACAAGAAAGAGTGGAGATCTTTCCTCAGCCTCCTGAAGGGCATCCTTCTTACATCTTTCGTAACTCCTACCAAAGGGCCAGATGTTTTGCCGAACCCCAGCAATATGATGATGTTGACGCCAGGGGAGGGGTAAAGTTGATGAATGACAGGAGATATCCTGAGCATAGGACCTGGACGGTACAGTCCTGTGCTCCGTGGAATCACCCCTTCATCCAACTGGTTTGTAGACATCCCCCCATTTGTGATCAGGTGGGGAGGAATGCCCACTCTAGCACAGGCACTTCCCCCTGCCTTTTCCCTTACCTTGGCTGCATCCCTGGATCTGTCAAGAGGGGAATGACTTGGTGGATTTCTTAAGAATGGGTTGAAGCTGTTGACTCCCTTTCTTCTTAGGTTGCAAGGACTAGTTCGATGATTTTGACTGCTCTTTAGTGGATGGTTGTCATGCCCAAAAAGATGCAGCCCTCTGCATCAATAAGTCCTGCATTTTTTTCTTTCCAGTCCTTTATTGCTGCCTCCCGGCATTTAAGTACCCAGTTTGCAGTTTGTCCATTGATTGGCAGCCTGATGCCTAAGGTATTCAACTACCTAGAACCAATTAAAACGACATCTTTTAACGCTTGACTTCTTTTCTGGGTTGGTCAACTCGTGTCTGCAAGGTAGCCAGCTGCACCAGTGGTCAGAACAGCTGACAGCATCTGAAGAAGAATGCCCCAGTTAGATGACTGCCACTATTGGATCGATCAGCAGTGACGACGGTAATGCTTAAAAAACCCTATAGTATTTACTGTATTTTATTTTGGAAGAAATACGAACTAGGGGAGAGGATTTGCCCGATTTAAGGGAGTCTCTCTTTCCCACCACCTGGTTCTCAACCTTTTCCGGAACTTCCTTGGCTAAAGTAAACCAAGAAAGTTTAAGATGAGATTTAGCATTGGAAGGAGCACAACACATACGATCAATGCAAGTCATTCTGCCCTTAAACCGTAGACTCCCAAGTACTCTGAGGTAGGTCTATTCACTTTCCCAATCTTCCATTGCCGGAGTCTTGGGGTCTTCGGGTGGAGGAGTGGTCCCTTCTGACTCCTCTGAATGGCCATTGGACATTTGTTTCCTCCAGTTTTTCTTCCTCCATTGAAGGAGAAGGATCTTCGAAAACAAGGTGAGAGGTGGAGACGGAAGACTACGGTTCGCTTGTCTGGTCCAAGAGTTACAATCTGTAATTGTTGTCTAGGATCCAGGTGCCTTTTTCTTCTTGGTAGGTCCTTATACTTTCTAAGGGTACCTGCAAAAGGAGGACAGTTACTGGACATCTGAAGCAGGGGTTCCTTCTGTTCGTAGTTCTTGTCAGTGCGGCCAAACAAATTCTATAGAAGAGTCTGTAATTCTCCATAAAAGAAATCTTGCGAATAGAGTGCTTCTGTGTGTTCTTGCCCTCACATCTTTAGGCAGTGTAACCAATGCTTTACTCTTATTTTGCCTGAAGTGAACATTTATCTTCGCCAGTGAAGGTGAAGAAATCCTCGGTAGAGGGACATCCTGTTTGTGACGAAGTAAGTGACCTGCATCATTCTCCTAAGATGGGGAATCCTTTGATGAGTTGTCATCCGAAGGAGTGCTGGAGGATCATGTGCACCAAACAACAGTAGGAATGAAAGAGATAATTGCAGTCCCTTCTGGAGAAGATGGATCAGACAGAATCTTCTCTTTACCACCTTTTGGAGATGGAGAGCCTGACAATCATTTAAGACCGTTGATACATGTAATTCTTTTTCCTGGAAGGGAAAAGGATCTATACGGTCAATGCAGAGAAAAATTTTTATCCTCGAAACAAAAGGAACACTGACAGCAAGACGAGTGCCAGTGTGTGAAGGGGAATGCCGATTAGACCTCTAAGGCGAAGGTTAATGAGATCGAGAAGAGCTCTTCCCGAAGCATGAGGGAGAAGAGCG
Source organism: Palaemon carinicauda (assembly GCF_036898095.1). Classification (NCBI taxonomy): domain Eukaryota; kingdom Metazoa; phylum Arthropoda; class Malacostraca; order Decapoda; family Palaemonidae; genus Palaemon; species Palaemon carinicauda. The sequence continues at coordinate 36,596,205 of NC_090768.1, read as the reverse complement.
GCTAGAAGGCAAAGGGGAAGAATATCTGAATCACAAAGGTGGAGCTCTCCTGAAGCGCGATGGTGAGGTTCTATCTGAATCACGAAGGTGAAGTTCTAGTGTGCGAGGGCAAGGCTTTTCTGGAAAGCGATGGTGAGGCCCTCCTGGAGCGTGATGGCAAAGCCCTCTTAGCTCAGCTTAGATGGCAATGGTGAAGCTTTACTGGATTGTGATGGCAAGGGGCAGAGTGCCTAGTTTGATGGCGAGACACAGGAGAAAGGTGGTGAGCCTTCTTGCAAGTACTGCCAAGCGACCTGGAAGACTCTACCAAAGAGCACTTGGTCGACAATGGTGACAATGATCTGGAGAAGCGTTAAGACTATGACGTCGGGAGCAATGATGTCACTTGGGGCGCAAAGACAATACACTCGCAGAAGGTCTAGACTGCGATGATGAGGAAGGCAACCTTCTGCGAAACTGTTTGCGATCAACCTCCGAAGAGGTAGACTCGTGAGAAGATTAACGAGAACTCTTAGGATATTGAGAGCACTTGGGAGGACTAGGAAGACGAAGGGCAGTAGCCCCTGCCGAAGCCTTCTGGGAGGTCTGAGAAGGAAGCCCATCTACCGTGGCAAGTTCTACAGATGTAGGAACAACTGTCGCCTGGTCCTGGGTGGATCCAACGGACACAATGTCCTGTTTCGAAAGCTTCGAGTTTGGGAAATGTTTTAGGTCCTCCCCTGACATGGATTTCTAAATACCAAGTGAAGGCCAGAGAATTTGTAAGGCTTCTAACATCTGCACAAAAGAAAACTCCCCCCAAGGAGGAGGAGGAGAAGCTGCCATTTTGTTAAGGGAAACGGAAACTTCCCATTCCCCCGGGGTTGTCCAAGAGTTAAGGTACCACCACTCTTACTCGAGCGGCCCCCGGAGGCTACTGGAGAGGAGTCAGAGTGGAGAGTTCTGGGGGAAGAAAAAGCAGGCCTGGACTTCTTTAACTTTGAGGAAGACCTCGAGGAAAAGGATCCCTTTTCGTCTTCCTTTTTCAACTGCTGCCAAATTCCCTCATTGGGAGAGCAGCCACTCCTTACACTCTACAAGGTTAGGCCTCCGTATACATATGGCCTCATCAAGATCAGCAAACCACATGAGGATCTACCTCAATACCACTCCACTTGCACAAGCACTCCTGAAAAGAAAAAGCAAAGAAAAGATTAGAAAATCTGCCAAAAGTTCTAAACGAGGAGAGTATGTCTACTCTCTCTGTTTGCTGAAATCAAAGTGAAAAGTTGTGAGCTGGCATATTCCAGCTTGCGGTATTATCGTCTCCTATAAATAAAGGACAATGGTTTGGTTTGTATTTGTGTAGGAACAAAGATGTTAACCTGTTCAATAAAAAAAGTATTTTGCACCAATTTAGAACTTCTGAAGATCCACTAATTAAACTAATAAATTTGGAAGATAATTCCAAAATCTAGTCACAGATGAACTACAAATGTTTAGATTATAGTGCAGCTCTGAGCTGTATGATGGAGAAGGCAATAGATTAATCTGCATACCTAGTATAGTACATGCATCAAGTACTGGATGGTACAGTACGAGATCTAATTAAAAAGGATCGTTAGAATTATGAAAAACTTAATGGAACAACATGCAAAATGAATGAAAAACCTAATGGAACATGAAAAGTGAGATAACTGAACAACTGTGCCTGAGATTAATATCCATATCAAGAGATATAATAGACTGCATGTTTTTGTCCATCAAATAAAGATTGAAGTTATCAGCTTAACCCCAGACTGAGAAAAATATAACATGACAATGAAAAAATTCAAAAATTTCATCTAGATAATGTTGGTTTGTTGTGTTAAAGATTTAATGTATGCATTATCTTCTATGTCTCTTCCTGAATAGGATAATTTGGCTATCATTATGATTTGTTTCCTTCAAGGTAACCTTTTACATAACTTTTTTAAAAAGTACATTAGCTATTTTCTGATTTATTACAGCCAATATCCTAAGCCGTTTCACAACTTGGAAGTCCAATTTGTATGTTATGAATAATTCTTATAATTATGATAGCAATAAAAAAAAATTTTGTATTTTCAGAGTCTGTTGTGTGTGCAATCGCTGCTTTACAAGTTGTGAGTTTATCATCTATCCAAATGGAGTCATGGCTCATCCCAAGTGTGCTCCAAATGAAAATGTGTGCCCTCTTACTGGCTCAGTCTTCTAAGAAGCAACTTTAAAAGCGCAAAGACTTTTTTTTCTATGAATCAAATTCATTAGAAAATCAAATACTGTACCCTATTATTTCATATCAAAAGATATTTAAAGAAAATAATAACTAAATGGGGTATTAAATAGTATTTTGGCTAAATATTATAGATTTTATAACAACTTGAGTTAGAATATAAAATACACTTGAGTTTACAAGACATGGGGATATAAAAAAGTCTACTTTTTTATTCCAAATCAATGTTGTTAAAAACCTTAATTAAATATTCTTCTACATGAAGAATGATAACAGGAAAATAGTTAAGATATCAATTGAAAATTTATGTATCGTTAATGGTGAGTAAAGTCGTTAAAAATGAAGGTTTTATTTATATTAATCAGTTAGGCAAACATAAACATTGGTGTTTTCCAGTTATGTTAACCCCTTGGCTAAATATGGTAAATAAGGATTTTTATGTTATATTATTGTAAATTTAAATAATTTGCTCCAGCATATCTTCTCCAAATAAGAAAAGGTGTTAGATTGATTTTTTTTTTTGCTTCTTCCTTATATTCAAGGAATAATAAGAAACACCATACTGGGAAGGAGGATAAAAGTAAAATACTTTCTTGATTCTTAGTTTAGTAGAGAAATTATATATGGATTGCTCAATTTTGCTCTATTTCAACCGTTTATTTACCAAAGATCTAGATATTATAAAACCATGAAGCTGTCGATAGAAAAAAAAATGGACGAGGCAATTTAAAGTTTAATTATTAAATTTCTCTATGATAAAGAATACTCTTGTTAATACATGAAACCAGCTTGATTTGATTGATTATAAAGTGATACCTCAGAGATCAAACATCCCTGAACTAACAATTCTGTCATTGACAAATTTTGACTTTTTTTTTTTTTTTTTTTTTTTTTTTTGTCCCAGAGATCCTATAAGGGTCAGGACATAGCCGAGGTGACAAACACATCCAAGGCAAGGAGATTAGCAAAGTTTATGCGTAGTTCTTGCCCAGTTCAGCCCAGCAAAGTACTGTATCATTATGTTAAAACTTTCTGCTAATATCTTTTAGTGTGTTTAGTGTTTATCAATACACAATAGATCCTACGAAGAGTACAGAAGTAGTATAGTAAGCCAAAGAGTAAGGTTTTGAGATCCACTATAGAATTTAAAAAAATAGGAGGTAATTAAAAAAGCAGAAAGGTGTGTCTGGGAGACCAACATTTCCAAAGAATATACCGGTACTGTATTAATGCATACCAAAATAACAGTATATGCACATTTTGAAAAATAAAGAAACCATCAAAGAAACTTATGTAACAACAAAAAGAGTGTCATCTCTATCTAAGCAAAGAACTAACTGTTGAAAGTTGAGAAATTGCTATTGATATGGATTAATGAAAAACAGTTGATGGGTGATCATTTCAACGAGTACAGTATGTGAAACGGTGAAGCAAATACATTTAGACTTTAAAAATAGCCTACCTAAGGAACAAGTGAAGATGCAGATTCTAATGAAGTTTATTTAACTAGCTGAAGGTAGTATGATAAATTTAGAGAGAGCTCTCCTGGTGTTGTAGAGAAAAGGGGAACTCCTGGTGTTGTAAGGTATAAGGAGACTCAGTTCAGACAAAGCAGCTGCTGAAAAATATGTTAGGAATTTAAAGCTACATTACCACTAATGGCTATAGTTCCCAACAAGTTTTAAACAGAGGAAACTAGCCTCTTTATGAAGAAAATGCCAGGAAGGACTTTTATCACCCAGAAAGAGTAGGCCTTTTCTGGACAAAAGCCAATGAAAGATAAGGGGACTCTGTTGTGTGGAAATGCAATAGACGACTTTATGTCAAGCCCTTACTTGTTTACCATTCCAAACACCAAAGCTTTCAAGAAAAACAACGTGACAAAGGACAATTTGAGGGTAATGTGGAGGTCCAACAGTAAATCCTGGGTAACAAGGCAGGCCTTTGTAGACTAAATGCATAGTGTGTTTGAGGCCAGTGAGAAAAAATAACTCCTGGAGAAGCAATTGGCACCAAGGTCACTCGTCCTCGACAAGGCACCTGTTCATCCTCCCATACAAGACTCCTCTCATTCAGCCCATGGACCAACAGGCAATTCATAACTAAGAGACTGTATACTAAAGGCATTATTCAAAAGAGTTTTGAGGTGACATACATAGTTAAGACTTTTAGAAAAACCACTTCAACATTTTCCATGCTCAAAACCTCATTGATATTGCTCAGGTGGAAGTGTCTTCCAGAACAATGAACTCTGCCGGAGGAAATTGTGGTCAGACTGTGAAGCAAAGAGGGACTTTGGCTTTGAGCCTGAGACTAAGTCTGTAGTTGAAAACAGTTTCTTTGGGCTTAGAAGTTGGAGAAGATTTTAAGGAGTTGGTGAAAACCATGACAGTACTGACAAGAGGAACTCCAAATCCTTTACGATGAGCAGTACCAGATAACATAAGAGGACTATGAAGGGGTCCTGCACTCATCTTGATAATAAAGGAAATGATGACTAATTGATCCGAGTAACAGTTAGTTTTTTTTTTTTTTTTTAATTATCATCCAGATGCAGTAGCCAGCAGAGCAGGCGATTTTTATCATGATAATGTATTAACTTAAGTCATTTCAGAAACTTCATTTATAGGAGGCAAAAACTAAGCTCTCTTGATCAGTTTCCTTGTAAAAGAGAAAAAAAAGGCCCTTGAGTGAATCACAACTAGCACCAGAAAAGGGGCACAAAAGAACAAGAATACATGAGGGGAAGTACTCCTGTTTTTGGTGAGGGACTCCCCTTCCAAGTGACACTTAACACCACCTCCTCACCTTCCACTCTGTTCACTACAGGTAAAAAGAAATTTAATGTTCATTTCATATTTCTTCCTTTATTCTATTACAGTAATAACTTCTTTCTTTTATATACATTCTCATGTACTGTTTAATATTGTAAACCATGTAAAAGAGCCCATAAGAAAATCTTTGAGTGGGAACCCAATTGCCAGTAATGCTAATTCCATTTGTGGAAAAATGTTATTTTTATTAATAAAATAAATTTTTGAATATACTTACCCGGTGATTATATAAGCTGCAACTCTGTTGCTCGACAGAAAACTCTACGTTCAAAATACGCCAGCGATCGCTATGCAGTTAGGGGGTGTACATCAACAGCGCCATCTGTCTAGCAGGTACTCAGTACTCAATGTAAACACAGAACCAATTTTCTCCTCGGTCCACTGGGTCTCTATTGGGGAGGAAGGGAGGGTCCTTTAATATATAATCACCGGGTAAGTATATTCAAAAATTTATTTTATTAATAAAAATAACATTTTTCAATATTAAACTTAGCCGGTGATTATATAAGCTGATTCACACCCAGGGGGGTGGGTAGAGACCAGCATTACTTGTTTACATTATTATGAGCTAAGTATTTTGTATTTCATTTTAGCAGTTATTCAAAATAACAAACATAAAATAAATAAGTACCTGGTAAGGAAGTCGACTTGATCAATTACTCTGCCTTTTTAAGTACGTCTTCCTTACGGAGCCTCGCGATCCTCTTAGGATGCTGAGCGACCCCTAGGATCTGAAGTATCAAGGGTTGCAACCCATACAACAGGACCTCATCAAAACCTCTAATCTAGGCGCTTCTCAAGAAATGACTTTGACCACCCGCCAAATCAAGTAGGATGCGAAAGGCTTCTTAGCCTTCCGGACAACCCAAAAACAATAATAAAACATTTTAAGAGAAAGATTAAAAAGGTTATGGAATTAGGGAATTGAAGTGGTTGAGCCCTCACCCACTACTGCACTTGTTGCTACGAATGGTCCCAGAGTGTAGCAGTTCTCGTAAAGAGACTGGACATTCTTAAGATAAAAAGACGCGAACACTGACTTGCTTTTCCAATAGGTTGCGTCGATTATACTTTGCAGAGATCTATTTTGTTTAAAGGCCACGGAAGTTGCGACAGCTCTAACTTCGTGTGTCCTTACCTTCAGCAAAGCTTGGTCTTCCTCATTCAGATGGGAATGAGCTTCTCGTATTAACAGTCTGATAAAATAGGATAAAGCATTCTTTGACATCGGCAAAGATGGTTTCTTAACTGAACACCAAAAAGCTTCAGACGGGCCTCATAAAGGTTTTAAAAAGAACTTAAGAGCTCTTACAGGACATAAGACTCTTTCTAGTTCATTTCCAACCATACGATAAGTTTGGAATATCGAACGATATTGGCCAAGGCCGAGAAGGCAGCTCGTGTTTGGCTAGAAAACCAAGTTGTAGAACATGTAGCCGTTTCGGATGAGAATCCGATGTTCTTGCTGAAGACATGAATCTCACTGACTCTTTTAGCTGTGGCTAAGCATACCAGGAAAAGAGTCTTTAAGGTGAGATCTTTCAGGGAGGCTGATTGTAACGGTTCGAACCTGTCTGACATAAGGAATCTTAGTACCACGTCTAAATTCCAACCAGGTGTAGCCAAACGACGCTCCTTCGTGGTCTCAAAAGACTTAAGGAGGTCCTGTAGATCTTTATTGTTGGAAAGATCTAAGCCTCTGTGACGGAAGACTGATGCCAACATGCTTCTGTAACCCTTGAAAGTGGGAGCTGAAAGAGATCGTTCATTCCTCAGATATAAGAGGAAGTCAGCTATTTGAGTTACAGAGGTACTGGTCGAGGATACGGATACTGACTTGCACCAGTTTCGGAAGATTTCCCACTTCGATTGGTAGACTCTAAGGGTGGATGTTCTCCTTGCTCTAGCAATCGCTCTGGTTGCTTCCTTCGAAAAGCCTCTAGCTCTCGAGAGTCTTTCGATAGTCTGAAGGCAGTCAGACGAAGAGCGTGGAGGTCTTGGTGTACCTTCTTTACGCGTGGCTGACGTAGAAGGTCCACCCTTAGGGGAAGTGTTCTGGGAACGTCTACTAGCCATCGAAGTACCTCGGTGAACCATTCTCTCGCGGGCCAGAGGGAAGCAACTAACGTCAACCTTGTCCCTTCGTGAGAGGCGAACTTCTGCAGTACCTTGTTGACAATCTTGAACGGAGGGAATGCATATAGATCTAGATGTGACCAATCTAGTAGAAAGGCATCTATATGAACTGCTGCTGTGTCCGGGATTGGTGAGCAAAATATTGGGAGCCTCTTGGTCATCGAGGTTGCGAAGAGATCTATGGTTGGCTGGCCCCAGGTGGCCCAAAGTCTCTTGCATACATCCTTGTGGAGGGTCCATTCTGTTGGAATTATTTGTCCCTTCCGACTGAGACAATCTGCCATGACATTCAAGTTGCCTTGGATGAACCTCGTTACTAGTGATATGTCTAGACCTTTTGACCAGGTGAGGAGGTCCCTTGCGATCTCGTACAATGTCAGAGAGTAGGTCCCTCCTTGCTTGGAGATGTACGCCAAAGCCGTGGTGTTGTCCGAGTTCACCTCCACCACTTTGCCTAGAAGGAGAGACCTGAAGCTTTTCCAGGTCAGACTTACTGCCAGTAGCTCCTTGCAGTTGAAATGCATTGTCCTTTGACTCGAGTTCCATAATCCCGAGCATTCCCGACCGTCTAATGTCGCACCCCAGCCTACGTCCGATGCGTCCGAGAAGAGAACGTGGTTGGGAGTCTGAACAGTCAGGGGAAGACCCTCTCTAAGGTTGATATAGTCCTTTCACCAAGTCAGACAAGACTTTATCTTTCCGGAAACCGGGATCGAGACCGCTTCTAGCGTCTTGTCCTTTTTCCAGTGAAAAGCTAGATGGTATAGAAGAGGACGGAGGTGTAGTCTTCCTAGTGACACAAATTGATCCACGGATGACAGTGTCCCTACCAGACTCATCCACAGCTTGACTGGGCAGCGTTCCTTCTTCAGCATCTTCTGGATGGATAGCAGGGCTGGGGGCTGATCGTCTTGTTCAGCAACGTCCTCATCAGAGGGTTCCTCATCCGAAACTGATGAGGAAACGGCAACGGAGTGGGCAACGTCTGACTCGCTGAATCCGGTCGCACTGGTGGATGCGTGACGGAGCCGGACGCAATATCATGGAACTGCTGCACAGTCTGTGAACTGTCAACAACCATGGGTGCGCGAGGAAGTACAGCGTCAACCCGAAACTGTCTAGACTGTCTGGGTTGTGCAGTCAACACCCTACCGGGTTGCTGAGGTTGACGCACTGCGTCACAACAAGTCACCTCTGCTGGTTGTTGAACGTCCTTAACGTCAACAACCATCTCCGAGCGTCGCTTAACGTCAACGTGCGACTGGCAACCCACACTGGGTCGCATCGGTGGAGGAACCACCTCAACTGGCAGACGCGAGTAGGTTACCTCAGCGTCAACAGAGCGCACAACCGACCGGTTGGAAGGTTGTTGGCCAGAAGGAGGAACTACCTCAACTGGCAGACGCGAGTAGGTTACCTCAGCGTCAACAGGGCGCACAACCAACCGGTTGGAAGGTTGTTGGCCAGAAGGTTCTTCTCCGCATTTAAGTCCTCTATCAAGGACGCAAGCTTGGACTGCATGTCTTGCAGCAAAGCCCATTAGGGTCTACGGGAGCAGGTGTGGCAACAGACGGGGTTAGCGACTGAGGCGGAACCATTTACCATCCCTGAAAGCCTTGTTATGTGTGACATAATAGTACAGCAAAACTTCAAAGGCTCGACAAAAGTTGAGAAGTTGACCTGTAAACAACTTGGAGCGTCTCCTGGCTAGGCGCCAGGGCGAGTCTACCAGAATTGAGAAGTCTATCTGGGCAGAGGCATGAACTCCCAAGCCGAGAACTTCTCTCGTGTCCTATCAGACTCTCGCTCTATAAGCCAGTTAAAAGAAGGGAAAACAAAGGCTGTATCCCTAAAACTCCTCCTGGTGCAAAAAACCAGTCGCCTAGCCAACGTAACGCTCTCTAGGAGAGCGAGAGAGCACTAGCTTAAAAACAACGGCTTTGAAGTAGCTAGGCCTAGTGTAAGTTCTGACGTAGGCGAACGAGGAGCAGCAGTTACAAGATCCGGACGAAGATCCTTAAAAAATCATCATGATTTAATTAAAGTCCATAGGAGGCTAAGCAGCTTAAGGCTCCTCTCCAAATGACAGAGTCCTCAAGGGAATATCAGTAGGAGGGAGAACAGCACTTTCTCATCTACAGGAACCTTGTCCGATAAAAGCTAGGTTACCTCAGTGAGTCTCTCACTGGTGCATTAGTAGCAGACCAGAAGGCAACGTCATGTAACTGCTTGACAGTCTGTGAACTGTCAACAACTGAACTGTCAACCACAACAGGTGCGTGAGGACATACAGTGTTCACTCGAGACTGCTTTGACTGTCTATACTGAGCAGTCAAAACAACTCTAGAATGCGGAGGTTGACGCACCGCGTCAAAACAAAACAACTTAGACTGTTGTTGTACCTCGCGAACGTCAACGGAAGGTTCCGTGCGTTACTGAACGTCAACATGCGGCTGGCAGGGTACACTGGAACGCATGGGTGGCGGGACTCTCTCAGCTGGAGTGCGGCAGAAGGTTGCCTCAGCGTCCACAGGACGCACAACCGTGGTTGGTTGTAGGCTAGAGGTTGGTGCAGTGTCGACCTTCTCCGCACGAAAGTCCCGCATCAATGACGTTAACTGAGACTGCATGGTCTGCAGCAAAGACCACTTAGGGTCTACAGGAGCAGGTGCGGCAACAGACTGTGTGACTGCCTGATGCGGTACCGCTTTGCCTCTCTTAGGAGGTGAACAGTCGTCGGAAGACTGCAGCGAGTCCGAACTGACCCAGTGGCTACAACTGGGCCGTTGGACTTGCGCGGAAGGGACCGACTTGCGCTTAATAAGCTGCGAGACCTTGGTCCATGGTTTCTTACGAGAAACCTCTTCCGCAGACGAGAAATAAATGGGCTCTCTCGTCTTTGTGTGGGTGGGGCGATCTTGGGTAGATACGCCCGAAACCACGGAGGGAAACGTCTGTTCGTTGATCAAGGCCTGACGAACCCATAAGTCGTTCGACATTACTTCTCCCCTGGGCTTGGGAGCTTGCAAGAGGTCCCGGACTAGGTGAACGACAGGCACGAACAGACGAACCCTCGGACGCAACACTGTAACACTTTGCGCATATCACTTTATCACTTTGATTTTCTGTTTTGCACTTATTTCACTGAAATCGAAACTTTTACTGATTTCTACCTGAAACACGCAATTCTACCCTCATTAAAAGGTAGTAATTGCTTAATACTAGCAAAAAACAGAAAACATATATAAAGATAAAAAATTCAGTGGCTGGGAAAGAGACTAAACACTAGTTCAAATAAACTACGTTTACAATCTCTCACCGCACATAGCCTGGGGACAAGAATAAAACCCTAGAAACGTTTTACCTTCTTCCCCGTACAGCGACTAGGGACGAGAGTAACAACGAGAACAACGTTACCCGCTTGAACGGAACGTTTTCTCTCCTCTCTCTCCCTCCGTCTCTATCTCTCTCTCTCTTTCTCTCTTGATTTCGCACCTAAGAGAAGAGCCCAATTATATATCGTCAAAAAAACATGTTATTTGACTAAAGGAAAAAAAACTGAAAGGTTTTCCAATAAAAAGTTCCTTTAATTTAGAATTTAAAACATTAAGGCTAAGAAAGAATGAACAAAACGTCAGAATCGATTTACTCTTACTGCAAAGTGAAACCGTGATACACTCTCTCTCTATCGTAACGATAGAGCGCATGTTGAACGTCCTGAACGTCAACAACTGCGTAGTCTAAAAAACTAAACGTCAGTTCATCTTTGAAAACAGTACGAAGACTATCAAAGAAATTCTTTCATAAAACATTAAATTTAAAAAGTTTTAAATTCTTTAAAGGCTAAATACGAAATAACGGGCTCAACGTTGATTAACTTCGGTTCCAAGTTAGGACCGCCTACTATCAGGAAAGGTCGCATATAAACAAAACATAAAAATTATCTTTATATGTTTATAAAAAATGGAAAGTTAATCGAAGAGGCCTAATAAAGGCGGAGAGATATAAAATATATAGATCTATAACGTGTTAAGCAAAATTACTAAAAACCTAAACACACTTCCGTCTAAGGGAAGGGTCGGCCATTTAAAAGTGAAAGAGAGTCCATACTCTCTTTGTCACCCTAATTGAATCTATCCAAAACGAGTTCAAGTTTTGAGATGAAGATAAAACACCTGCATAGCGAAAGCTCAAAACTAGAATAGTGTACTTCACCAAATAGTTGTGAAAACAAATCCAGTTAGTAACAGCGTATTAGTAGGTCTTGCCGGTAGCCCGACAGAGAGAAAATTGATTCTGTGTTTACATTGAGTACTGAGTACCTGCTAGACAGATGGCGCTGTTGATGTACACCCCCTACCTGCATAGCGATCGCTGGCGTATTTTGAACGTAGAGTTTTCTGTCGAGCAACAGAGTTGCAGCTTATATAATCACCGGCTAAGTTTAATATTGAAAATTGATTTTGTTCGAATGCAGTTTTGGAACTAATTATATTCTATCTCCGAGGTATCACTGTAGTTACTTCGAGGGAAAATATTGGCCTTAGGATAGATATAATATAATTGAATGTTGATGCTTTCTTTCTGTGATTCATTCATACAACAGTTTTAGCAAAAAATTCCATAAATTTATTTGGTGAAGCATAGTCTACTTTACTATCTAAATTTTTAAAAGAAAGTAACGTGTTAAGGTCTTATAACATTGGGAAATTAGTACAAGAGAGTGCAGTATGGGGAAAGGGAACACACACTCATCTTGGGATGAACTTTGTTTTCCCAAATAAAGTTAAGATAATAATTTGTTTTTTCTCCTCCCCAGTCTCTTCAAAAACGATTTAATTGAAGGGTTACTATGTCCTCTGTCTTGCAATCTAGTTATCTATAAGGGCAGCTAGGATTGCAGGAAGAAAAGGGTTTTGCAACAGTAGAGTCTAAAGTAAATAAGAATTTGATGCTCTATGAGAGGACATAAAATATGCAATGTGATGTGCATCATCAGACCCCTTACTGAATGGAATACTAAAACCATTAGCCCTGATTTGAGACATGTTGTTAGGGTTTGAAATAATGAAGGTTACTGCTTTAATTGAAGACTCGCAGGCCTTTTGAAATTTCAAAACTAAGCAATGAGCTTTGAACCTTCTCACTATTAAAACTTGATCTGTTAAGTACAGTACTGTAATGGAGTTCGGCGTTTCTGTGTCATCATGATCATCCCACTATAATTAACGAGCCTAGTCTTCCCTAGCTTTCCCTTGAACTAAAAGCAAGGTTCTTTTAAGCTTTGAACTTTAATTTAGTCGGCAGCCTTAAAAACATACTTTTCCATAAGAGGAACAACGAAGCCTAAGCACTCCTCACCAAGGGGAAATTTAAATAATGATACAGTTCCAGACACAAGCTAAGAGAATAATTGCCCAGAAATAAATTTCCTCAAACAATATACACAGTAGTTAATAACAAATCCAGAACGAGATATCTTCAAACACTAAAAACCCTACATTGAACAATCTGAAGTTGGGGCTGCCGTCAGCCAAAGTCGACGCAGAGACAAAAAAAAAGGCTCTGTGGCTCGAAGAAGTAATTGGTGGTTACTCTTAGCTGCACGATCATTTCATTACAGCACTTTATGAGAGGTATGATTATAATGAAAGGAAAGAAACCAGTTATATTTTTTTAGTTTGAAGGATAAATACTGATAAGACAGTTTCCGGCAAAAAGTAATATAAATATCAATGGTGGTCCATAGAAAAAGAATACCATCCATTATTAATGGAAATGTGGTCAATCTCCAAATAATTAGTCAGTATAAGTCAGTCCCATATTACTGATGGTATTAGGGAAATGGACTGTTGACACATACATACTAGACCAGTGGATTGTGGAGTAAGCTTGCCAGCTACTTTCTCACTCACCTCAACTCTGCTAACTTCTAGTGGCAATTTAGCAGCTGGGGCAAGTCAGAAAGTTGGAAATCAAACTCCAGACTTCATATGTGCCAGCTCTGGACTCTTATCACAGTGGTTTAATAATGATGAATTAACAACCAACTTTTCTTACTTTCTTCTATATTTGGATTACAGACTAACACCCTTCATGCACCTAATTGACTGTTAAAGATCACACATGAGCAATAACCCCGTAAGTGAAACCAAGATTACAATAAAGCAACTTGTACTATTATGAATAACTTTCCATGAGTTGGACAAGGCAAGACCAACACACAGCAGACAGTGCACACCCAAAACAGGATCAAAGACCATCTGTCAGAGCAAGGACAAGGCCTAGGAAAGAAGTAGGCCTACCAGTGAATTTCTTTGACTAAGGTGACATATGGACAGCCAAAAAAATGTAACAGATGTAGTTTAACAAAGAAAAATGTTGACAGCTTAATCTGCATGGATATTTTGTAACCTGCTTTTTATGAGATATTAAATACTGAATTGGTTGTCAATGTTGTAGAAAGCTACTGGGTATTATTTAAATTACCTGAAACTATGCAATAAAATACTCTACATCTACAAATGATAAGATATAATCCAGAAACTCTCTTAGAAGTACCTAATATAGTATAAAAATATGTTATTTTCATTAGTAAAATAAATTTTTGAATATACTTACCCGATGATCATGTAGCTGTCAACTCCGTTGCCCGACAGAAATCTACGGTCGGGATACGCCAGCGATCGCTATACAGGTGGGGGTGTACACAACAGCGCCATCTGTGGTCAGGTACTCAAGTACTTCTTGTCAACAAGACCTCAATTTTCTCCTCGGTCCACTGGTTCTCTATGGGGAGGAAGGGCGGGTCCTTTAAATCATGATCATCGGGTAAGTATATTCAAAAATTTATTTTACTAATGAAAATAACATTTTTCAATATTAATCTTACCCGATGATCATGTAGCTGATTCACACCCAGGGTGGTGGGTGGAGACCAGCATACATGTTAACAAAGAAGCTAAGTATCCCGTATTACATTTTATTAGTTATTCAAAATAACAATATAAAATAAATAAGTACCTGGTAAGGAAGTCGACTTGAACCATTACTCTGCCTTTATTAAGTACGTCTTCCTTACTGAGCGTAGCGGTCCTCTTAGGATGCTGAACAACTCTTAGGTGCTGAAGTATAAAGGGCTGCAACCCATACTAAAGGACCTCATCACAACTTCTAACCTAGGCGCTTCTCAAGAAAGAATTGACCACCCGCCAAATCAACCAGGATGCGGAAGGCTTCTTAGCCGACCGTACAACCCAAAAACAACAATAAAAAGTATTCAAGAGAAAGGTTAAAAAAGGTTATGGGATTATGGGAATGTAGTGGCTGAGCCCTCACCTACTACTGCACTCGCTGCTACGAATGGTCCCAGGGTGTAGCAGTTCTCGTAAAGAGACTGGACATCTTTGAGGTAGAATGATGCGAACACTGACTTGCTTCTCCAATAGGTTGCATCCATAACACTCTGCAGAGAACGGTTCTGTTTGAAGGCCACTGAAGTAGCCACAGCTCTCACTTCATGTGTCCTTACCTTCAGCAAAGCAAGGTCTTCTTCCTTCAGATGAGAATGAGCTTCTCTAATCAGAAGCCTGATGTAGTAAGAAACTGCGTTCTTAGACATTGGTAGCGAAGGCTTCTTAACAGCACACCATAAGGCTTCCGATTGTCCTCGTAAGGGTTTAGACCTCTTTAGATAGTACCTAAGAGCTCTAACTGGGCAAAGTACTCTCTCCAGTTCGTTACCCACCAAGTTGGATAGGCTAGGGATCTCGAACGATTTAGGCCAAGGACGTGAAGGAAGCTCGTTTTTAGCCAAAAAACCGAGCTGCAAGGAACATGTAGCCGTTTCAGATGTGAAACCTATGTTCCTGCTGACGGCGTGGATCTCACTTACTCTTTTAGCTGTTGCTAGGCACACGAGGAAAAGAGTTTTTAATGTGAGGTCCTTAAAAGAGGCTGATTGGAGCGGTTCAAATCTAGATGACATAAGGAACCTTAGGACTACGTCTAGATTCCAGCCTGGAGTGGACAACCGACGTTCCTTTGAGGTCTCAAAAGACCTAAGGAGGTCCTGTAGATCTTTGTTGGTGGAAAGATCCAAGCCTCTGTGGCGGAAAACCGCTGCCAACATACTTCTGTAACCCTTGATCGTAGGAGCTGATAGGGATCTAACGTTCCTTAGATGTAACAGGAAGTCAGCAATCTGGGTTACAGTGGTACTGGTTGAGGAAACTGCATTGGCCTTGCACCAGCTTCGGAAGACTTCCCATTTAGATTGATAGACTCTGAGAGTGGATGTCCTCCTTGCTCTGGCAATCGCTCTGGCTGCCTCCTTCGAAAAGCCTCTAGCTCTTGAGAGTCTTTCGATAGTCTGAAGGCAGTCAGACGAAGAGCGTGGAGGTTTGGGTGTACCTTCTTTACGTGAGGTTGACGCAGAAGGTCCACTCTTAGAGGGAGAGTCCTGGGAACGTCGACCAGCCATTGCAGTACCTCTGTGAACCATTCTCTCGCGGGCCAGAGGGGAGCAACCAACGTCAGCCGTGTCCCTTTGTGAGAGGCGAACTTATGAAGTACCCTGTTGACAATCTTGAACGGCGGGAATGCATACAGGTCGAGATGGGACCAATCCAGCAGAAAGGCATCCACGTGAACTGCTGCTGGGTCTGGAATCGGAGAACAATACAATGGGAGCCTCTTGGTCATGGAGGTAGCGAACAGATCTATGGTTGGCTGACCCCACAGGGTCCAAAGTCTGCTGCAAACATTCTTGTGAAGGGTCCACTCTGTGGGGATGACCTGACCCTTCCGGCTGAGGCGATCTGCCATGACATTCATATCGCCCTGAATGAACCTCGTTACCAGCGTGAGCCTTCGATCTTTTGACCAAATGAGGAGGTCCCTTGCGATCTCAAACAACTTCCTCGAATGAGTCCCCCCCTGCTTGGAGATGTAAGCCAAGGCTGTGGTGTTGTCGGAGTTCACCTCCACCACCTTGTTTAGCTGGAGGGACTTGAAGTTTATTAAGGCCAGATGAACCGCCAACAACTCCTTGCAATTGATGTGAAGTGTCCTTTGCTCCTGATTCCATGTTCCCGAGCATTCCTGTCCGTCCAATGTCGCACCCCAGCCCGAGTCTGATGCGTCCGAGAAGAGACGGTGGTCGGGGGTCTGAACAGCTAACGAAAGACCTTCCTTGAGAAGAATGCTGTTCTTCCACCACGTTAGAGTAGACCTCATCTCTTCTGAAACAGGAACTGAGACCGTCTCTAGCGTCATGTCCTTTATCCAGTGAGCAGCAAGATGATACTGAAGGGGGCGGAGGTGGAGTCTCCCTAACTCGATGAACAAGGCCAGCGATGAAAGTGTCCCTGTTAGACTCATCCACTGCCTGACTGAGCATCGGTTCCTTCTCAGCATGCTCAGGATGCACTCTAGGGCTTGGTTGATCCTTGGGGCCGACGGAAAAGCCCGAAAAGCTCGACTCTGAATCTCCATACCCAGGTAAACAATGGTCTGGGATGGGACGAGCTGGGACTTCTCTAAATTGACCAGGAGGCCCAGTTCCTTGGTCAGATCCATAGTCCATCTGAGATTCTCCAGACAACGACGACTTGTGGGAGCTCTTAAAAGCCAGTCGTCTAAATAGAGGGAGGCTCTGATGTCTGCCAAGTGAAGGAATTTCGCAATAATCCTCATCAGTCTCGTAAACACAAGAGGTGCCGTGCTTAGGCCAAAGCACAGGGCTTGGAACTGGTACACAACCTTTCCAAAGACGAATCTTAGGAAAGGTTGGGAGTCTGGATGGATGGGGATGTGAAAGTATGCGTCTTTCAGGTCTAACGAGACCATCCAGTCCTCCTGCCTGACCGCTGCTAGGACCGACTTCGTCGTCTCCATCGTGAACGTCTGCTTGGTGACATAAGCATTGAGAGCACTGACGTCCAGCACCGGTCTCCAACCTCCTGTCTTCTTGGCTACAAGGAAGAGACGGTTGTAAAAGCCCGGGGATTGATGATCCCGGACTATGACCACTGCTTCCTTTTGTAGCAAGAGCGACACCTCTTGTTGCAACGCTAGCCTCTTGTCCTTCTCCTTGTAGTTGGGAGAGAGGTTGATGGGAGATGTAGTTAGAGGGGGATTGAGGCAGAACGGAATTCTGTATCCCTCCCTTAGCCACTTCACAGACTGAGCGTCTGCACCTCTGCTCTCCCAAGCTTGCCAGAAGGTCTTGAGTCTGGCTCCTACTGTTGTCTGGAGAGGAAGGCAGTCAAAACTTGCCTTTTGCGGACTTGGAACCCTTCTTGGACTTGCCTCTGTGACTGTCTGCACGGGTACCTCCTCTGCTGGAGGCTCTGCCACGAAAGGGCGGGATGAACCTAGAAGCAGGTGTATCAGCTGCTAAAGGGCGGAAGGGTCTAGGCACGGAAGGTAAGGGTTTAGCCTTACGTGCAGAAAAAGAGGTCATGCGTATCCTTCTGGATAAGAGAGGCAGCCATCCCCTTAATCAACTCCTCCGGAAACAGACACTTGGAGAGAGGAGCAAACAGCAACTCTGACTTCTGGCAAGGAGTGATACCAGCAGATAAGAAGGAGCACAGATGTTCTCTCTTCTTGAGGACCCCTGATACATATGAAGCCACAAGCTCACCAGACCCATCCCGTATTGCCTTGTCCATGCTGGACATGATCAGCATGGCCGAGTCCTTGTCAGAAGGGGAAGTCTTCCTGCTTAAGGCTCCCAAACACCAATCGAGGAAGTTGAAAATCTCGAAGGCACGGAAGACTCCCTTCAACAAATGATCAAGATCGGAAAGTGACCAGCAGATCTTCGAACGTCTCATAGCCAACCTGCGGGGAGAGTCAACCAGACTTGAGAAGTCGGCCTGGGCAGAGGCAGGAACCCCCAAGCCAGGTTCCTCTCCCGTGGCATACCAGACGCTCGACTTAGAAGCCAGCTTGGGAGGAGGAAACACAAAAGAGGTCCTTCCCAGTTGCCTCTTGGAATGCAACCAGTCCCCCATAACCCTCAAAGCTCTCCTTGATGATCTGGCGAGAACAAGCTTGGTAAAGGCAGGCGCAGCAGACTGCATGCCCATAGCAAACTCGGAGGGCGGAGAACGAGGGGTTGCAGACACAAAGTGTTCAGGATACAGTTCTCTGAACAAAGCAAGGACCTTGCGAAAGTCTAAGGAGGGTGGCGAAGACTTGGGTCCTTCAACATCAGAGTGAGGATCATCCAGATGAGCAGCTTCATCCTCCGATACATCCTCATCCGAAAGGTGAGTTGTGAGTGGCAAAGGCAGAGTAGCAAGCTGAGCGGTTGAATCCTGCAGAACGGGTGCACGCGTACCTGCGGATCCATCATCATGCCTCTGCTGGACAGACTGTGAGCTGGCAACAACAAAAGCAGAGGGCTGGTGTGTGGGAGGGTCTGCGGTGGGCTGAGGAGCATGCGGTGTGGTATGCAGAGCATGCTGTAAGGCATGCGGCTCATGCTGCATGGGATGCGGCTCATGCTGCATGGGATGCGGCTCATGCTGCATGGTATGAGGCTCATGCTGCATGGTATGCGGAGCATGCTGTAAGGTCTGCAGAGCATGCTGCATGGGCTGAGGAGAATGCCGCATAGTGCTGGAACCCGGCAACTCCTGATGCGGCAGCTCACGCATGTTAGCAGATGGTGCAGCAAGAACATGCGTCTGGCAGTGAGGACTGCGCATCGGTGGAGGAGCTCTCACAGGTAGTGTGTGGGAGCAGGCAGCCGCAGTATCTGCAGAGCGCACAACCTCTGCGGGTTGTAGAATAACAGGAGGTGTGTTAACCTTCTCTGCATGATACTCCTGCATAAAAGCCGCAAGCTGAGACTGCATAGTCTGCAGCATGGACCACTTAGGGTCTACCTCCCACTCTACCTCTCTTGGGAGGTGTGCAGTCATCAGAGGACTGCGGCGAGTCCGAACTGACCCAGTGGCTACACCTGGGCCGTTGGACTAGCTCGGAAGGGACCTTACGTTTGAGCGGTCGTGAGACCTTAGTCCACCGTTTCCTCCTGGAAACCTCTTCCACAGACGAGGAATGTAAGGGCTCATTCGTCTGGGAGTGGAAGGGACGATCCTTAGCAGATGCGTCCGCAACCACTGAGGATACATCCGTGCGCCGATCAAGGCCTGCCGAACCCTTTGGTCCTTCGACATTGCTTCTCCCCTGGGCTTGGGAGCTTGCAAGAGGTCCCGGACTGGGAGGACGACTGGCACGCACAGATGTATCCTCATGCGCAACACTGACACTGACACTATGCACAGCACTAGCACTAACACTTCCCACTGCACTCTTCGCTTTCAGCTCTCTGACATCTGCCAAGAGCTGATTGCGGTCACTAACCAACGACTCCACCTTATCACCGAGAGCCTGAATGGCACGCAACATATCAGCCATTGCAGGCTGAGCACTCTTAGCAGGTTCGGGAGTCACCACCACAGGAGAAGGAAAAGGTTGAGGGGCATGGGGAGAGGAAAAATCCACAGAGCGAGAAGAACTCCTCCTATCTCTCTCCTTCTCTAACCTACGTGTATATCTGAGGAATTCATTAAAATCGAATTCCGAAAGCCCAGCACATTCCCCACATCGATCTTCCAATTGACAGGATTTTCCCCTACAATTGGAACATACGGTGTGAGGATCAACAGAGGCCTTCGGAAGACGCCTATTACAAGTCCTAACACTACATTGCCTGTATTTAGGAACTTGGGAATGGTCAGACATCTTGAATTTTAGAAGTAGTCAAGGGGGAATTCCAAAGTAAAGCAAAGATCGTTAACCAATGAATCAAATTAATTCCAAAAGCTTGCTAAGCTAAGGATAAAGCTTCCTGTACAGCGAAGGCTAAATTTCAGAGCAAATACTTCACCAATTCGTGAACAAAAGACTCCAAAATCAACAGCGTATCGATGTAGGTCTTGCCGGCGGCACGACAGAGGAAAAATTGAGGTCTTGTTGACAAGAAGTACTTGAGTACCTGACCACAGATGGCGCTGTTGTGTACACCCCCACCTGTATAGCGATCGCTGGCGTATCCCGACCGTAGATTTCTGTCGGGCAACGGAGTTGACAGCTACATGATCATCGGGTAAGATTAATATTGAAAAATATAATTTATGCAGCATTAGTAAAAAAAAAAAAAATATAGCCCTCCACATACCTTCATTACCAATATTTCTCGTGAATGAATAAATCAATTGCAACAAGGGGGGAATTTGCTGAGGTAGTTTAAACGTACTTGGAGAAATTATTACCTTGTCTCCCTCTTTTCTTCACAGATGTACAAACCAGTTTCCCAAGAGTCTCTTTGCAGAACCTGGACGAGAGAAAGACCAGATATAACTAATATTTGGTGGGATAATATTATATTCTCAGAAATGAAAGGTCACCACCAACCATAGTACAGACTAAAATATAATGCAGGTATATAACCTAGCATATTGAAATATAAAACAGAAATAGCTTATGCTGTGCAATATTAGATGGCTTAACAAATAAACAATTCCAGTTCCATTTATCATCATCATCATCATTATTCAAAATAAGTATTCATTCATTCGGGGCCAACACACCATGAAATTGATGTTATGAAAGAAATGAAAACTGAAGATAAAAACATGATTTGAAAGATAACTGCCCCCCCCACCCAAAAAAAAAAGGGGGGATAATAATATATAAAGTGCTGATGATACCCAAGATATGCTAGAAATAGTTACTCTATAATCATACTGTAGTTTTCTATTTGCAGTATGCACTATATTGCAATATACTGGCTACTGTATAATTATATATACAGTAGTATGATCCAGCCAATGTGTTGCCTTTCTGGTAAGCAACTGGCTGTGCGGTCCAGCTGGCATGATGCCAACTGGACTGGGAAAAGGAAAGACATATTGTATATATCCCACCCAACTTATTTGCTGTGACCCCCCTTACAAAATTAAAACATAAGAGTTTCCTAATCATGGAGGCTCGAGGATAAGGGCTCTGCCCATTAAGATGGGGTTAGGAGTGTAACCTCCAGTCCTTAAAATTTTAATATTGCAGGGTAATCTGAAGACTGATTTCTAATCAGAATATTGAAGAATTAAATTCTTTCAATATGAGATTGGGTTCCACAAATATTTGGGTAGGATTTTCAAATATATTGCATCACTGAGCGAAATCGCTACAAAATTAGGAATGTCCGCCATCTTGGGAATGGCGCTGGGGTGGTGGTCAATAGTAGTACGGGAACGGGGGTAACCTTGTTACGGCCCCCCTACTATTCTTTTGCCACGTCCCACTCGAAGCGTAAATGCTATTAGGGGTGCAGATTGCTATGTGGCGTGTCAAGAATGCGTCCACTGATATTATGCGATATCCTTGAGAAAATTTTAAGGATATTTGCTCCAGGAGTTACAATTCTGGAACCTGAAGTTTAATTCTCTGGGAATATCACTGTAGTATAATATATCCCTTAGGAAGCTACCTTAGGAACTTCCATCAGGACGACATGGCTTGAGCCCAAAAATGTGACATATGTAGTATAACAAAGAAAAATGTTGACAGCTTAATCTGCATGGATATTTTGTAACCTGCTTTTTATGATATTGAATATTGAATTGGTTGTCAATGTTATAGAAAGCTACTGGGCATTACAATCTATTTAAATTACCTGAAACTATGCAATAAAAAAACTCTACCATCTACAAATGATAAGATATAATCCAGAAACTCTCCTAGAAGTACCTAATATAGTATAAAAAAGGGATTTTGACGTAGGAAAAATCTATTTCTGGGCGAGGGACCTGTGCCGCCCAGTGAATAAGCTCCATTTAGCACTTATTCTTAGGTAATTTACTGCTAAATATACCAGAGAAAAAATGTAAAGGAGTGCTAGGTTAACTAGCTCGCTCACCTATTGGTGTCGGTATAAAATCGGGCGTATAATCCAGAGGTCCCGCACTATTTAGATTCATCCACGACAGAAACCCCAATAGAGGAGAGCCGTTCAACCTCACTCGGTACTACTAACACTGCATCCGCTCAGAACCCAACTCCTTAGCACCCAAAGTTTGGGGACTCCAAGGGAGAGGAGCTGGGAGGGTTCACTGGGCGGCACAGGTCCCTCGCCCAGAAATAGATTTTTCCTACGTCAAAATCCCTTTTCTGGGCTCGAACCTGTGCCGCCCAGTGAATCTATACAAGAGAAATGTCACCAAACTTGCAAAATAAAGGAAAAAACATAAGCGTAAGGGAAATACAGGATGCTTTAATCAGAGATGAGTACCAAAAAACAATTATAAGGGTATCTTAAATATGAACATAAATCCCATAAGGTAGGTATAATAACGCCGTGAGTGATAATATATACAGATACTCAGGAGTTTAAAAATTTACAAATATAATAACAGTATTCAGGTGCGAGACCAACGAATACAATAGGGTATAAATGAGGCAGGTAAGAGGGAGAGTTAAAGGGACAAGGCATTAACCTGTGAGTTACCTGGGAGTAACTACGCTCCCTGCGGCTACTGTAGAAAATTTTAGGGCTTCCAAATGTTTAAGGTAGTGTTTCTTGAACACTGACGGTGATTTCCACCCTGTATACCTGGAAAGGTCCATAAAATTCATGTGGTGAAAAAAGTTCACCGAAGTAGCAACCGCTCTGATATCATGTGCAAGAGGAAAAGAGTCAGGGTTAGCTTGTTTAATAAAATACAAAATTTGTTGCCTGATCCCTTTAATAGTACCGCCTTGTTCTCTAACGAATAGAGGCCCCGAGGAGTTAGAGGAGGTCCGGGATAAATAAGACCTAAGAGTAGTAACAGGGCACAGAGACGGATCTTGCGTGAGGGGAACAATTTTCCAGGAGGACCATCTGTTCTGAGGGTCTTCGTTCTTAGCCAAAAAGAATTTGTTAGGGGAAAGAAGGACCTCTCCCGAAGGCAGGAACTCAATATGACCCGGGTCTCTCGACAAGGCTGCCAGTTCAGAAATTCTTGCCCCGGAAGCCAAGCTCACCAGGAAAAGTGTTTTCCTGAGAAGGGGAATGTAATCACAAGAACTGTTAATGGTATCAGAAGCCAATTTGAGTACATCATTAAGGAACCAGGTCACCGGGGTAGGACGAGTAACCGGTTTCAGTCTGGCACAAGCTTTCGGAATTGGAGCTAACAAAGAGTCGGTTAAGTCTATGTTAAAACCCACTAGGAAGATCTTTTTCAGAGCAGATTTAATAGTGGTGATAGTATTGGCTGCCAGACCTGATTCTAATAAAGATCTAAAGAAAGTGACTGTAAGGTTCAAGTTCATACAGTTCACGTCTGAGTCTATCAAAAATTTTGCCAACTTTTTAACTGCAGAGTCATACTGGCGGATGGTGGAATCCCGTTTATCCGATTCTAGGAACAAGGTGTTTTGAGGATCAATATTGGCACCATGCATGGCCGCAAACTTCATAAAGTCCATAAAGTTAGGGCGCTCTGAATGTTTGAGAAAGCGTACACAACGCGTGTTTGTACTATCTGAGACAGAACCGGATTGGGTATCGGGTGAGGGTATAGTCTCAACTCTCGCAGGAGAGGATACCAGTTGCTCTTGGGCCAGTTGGGTGTGACCAAGGCTACTTGTCCCTTGAAGGATCTCAGCTTGTCTAGAACTTTCAGCAAAAGATTCACCGGGGGAAAGAGATAAATCTTTTCCCAGGTGTCCCAATTCTGTGACATGGCGTCTGTGGCGTAAGCCTGAGGGTCTAGATTGGGAGCCACATATACTCTCAATTTGTGGTTGGACTCCGTGGCGAAGAGGTCCACTTGGAGACCGGGAACCTGAGAGAGAATCCACCGAAATGACTTTAGATCGAGTGACCATTCCGACTCTAGAGGGGAGGTCCGGGACAGGGCGTCTGCCACTACATTCCGGACTCCCGCCAGGTGGACAGCTGAAAGATGCCAACGGTTCAAGGCTGCTAGGGAGAATATGGCTACTAGAACATGGTTCAGAGGCCCTGACTTTGACCCGCCTCTGTTGAGGCAGCGGACCACCACTTCGCTGTCGAGGACCAGACGAAGGTGTTGTTTCTTGGGAAGAGCGAGACGTTTCAGGGTTAGAAGAACTGCCATGGCCTCCAGCACATTGATGTGAAATTGGCGGAACAAGGGAGACCAAAAACCTTGAACTTTCTTGAGCTGAGAATAGCCGCCCCAACCTGATAAGGATGCGTCCGTGTGAATGATTAATTTCGGAGGCGGAAATCGAAGGGGAACTGACTTTGACAGACTGTTTGCTCTTGTCCAAGGAAGAAGTCTTTCCCGTAGAATGGGAGGAAGGCGGACTTTCCTGTCCCGGAGCTTCCGGTTCGCCCTCGAACGCCAGACACGATTGATATCTTTCAATTTTGCCTTCAGAAGAAGATCCGTCACTGAGGCAAACTGAAGGGACCCCAGAATCCTCTCTTGGAGTCGTCTGGAACTTACTTTGTCTTTGAGAAAGCGTTTGGTGTTCCTTGCAATCTCTAACCTCTTGGGTTTGGGAAGACACAGAGTATGAGATATAAGATCCCATTGCAGGCCGAGCCATTGGAACTTCGATTTTGGAAGAAGACGGGACTTCTTGAAGTTGATCTGGAAGCCTGGAGATTGAAGATAATGGATGACTTTGTGAGTGGCTTTTAGGCAATTTTGGGAGGTGTCTGACCAAATGAGCCAGTCGTCCAGATAGGCTACTACTTGAATCCCTTGATTTCTGAGTTCCTGAACAGCGACTTCTGCTAACTTTGTGAAGATCCTTGGGGCGATGTTGAGCCCGAAAGGCATCACCTTGAAGGAGTAACTTTTGTCCCCTAAGCGAAAGCCTAGGTACGGACGGAAGTGTCTCGCTATCGGGACGTGATAATAGGCGTCTGTAAGATCGATAGAGGTGGTGACGGCCCCACGGGGAAGTAAGGTCCGCACCTGAGAGACGGTAAGCATTCGAAACTTGTCGCATTGAATGGACAAGTTGAGAAGGGATAGGTCTAGAATCACTCTTCTCTTGTCTGAATCCTTCTTCGGGACACTGAACAGCCGACCTTGAAACTTCAGGTGTTTCGTTTCTTGTATGGCGTTCTTTTGTAAAAGATCCTGGACAAATTCGACCAGGTCCGGAGTGGAATGTTGACGAAATTTGTTCGGAGGAGGAGGTCCTTGAATCCAACTCCACCCCAGTCCCTTGGAGATGATACTGAAAGCCCAGGGACTGAACCTCCATTTGTTGCGGAAGGCATAGAGCCTCCCCCCTACCTGCTGCACCTCAGAATTGGTTTGAGGAGTTGCCTCTACGTCCGCCTCGGAAGTTCTTTCCTCTGCGAAAGGCTCTTCCCCTGCCTTTGTTCTGGTTAGAACCACGGTGGTAGCCTCTACCTCTACCATAACTCTGGGAAGAGCTATGAGCCTCATACGACTGGTTAAAGGCAGGAGAAGTGGCGGAGGCACCGGAAAGCTGGCTCTTAGGGAGCAGAACGGTGACATAGTCGTCCGAAGGAGCCTGAGAGGTGGAAGGCTGTGCAGGGGCAACAGGAGATGGGGGAAGAGGCATCCGGAAAATGGACGAACCACTCTGCTGTTGCCTGAACTGGGTGGAGGTGTATGGACGGAGCTTCTTCCTACCCCGGGCTTGGTAATTTGCAGGGTCATATTTACGTTTAGGAGTCAAACCCCAACGGGCTTTAAGGCTCTGGTTGACTCTAGTGGCCTCCGCCAAGACTTCCTCTACAAGATCCTCAGGGAAGAGGTTTGAACCCCAACAGGAGGACCGGATAAGCTTATTAGGTTCATGCCTAATAGTCGCCTCTGCCAGGACATGTTTGCGACACCTGCGTTTAGCAGTAGCGAAGTCATACAGGTCATAGTATAATGACTGCAACGTAGCCTTGTTGAGAGACTTAAAAATACTCTCAGTATCGTAAGTCAAGGCTATCGACTCCGTGGAAGTGGCCAAGTTCAGAGTACGGCCAACGCGTAGGCGGGAATCATACTCCTGTTTAATGAGGGATTCCGGGAGACGGGGAAGCCGCTCACTAAACATTACTGAAGCACAGTCTGCTGCTAGCTTGCCAGAGGTAAAAGTGGTATGGACGTTGTCCCAACACTCAATGCCTGAAGGAAGAAGGAGGGAGATTGGATCCACCTCTCGGATGGGAGGCAAGGGCTTCTCCTCCAGAGCATATTGGAAGGCAAGCTCTGCTACCTTATTGACACATGGAGTCACGGTGTTTTTGTCCATTAAGAACATTGTGAAGGAGCTCTTATAAGGCGTCAACATGGTGTTGGTGCAGCCGATGTCATTCAGGAATCTGGCCCACACAGATTGGGCTTGCTCTTTTGGGAAGATGACTGTCTCCTTGGGGACCTTGTCTAACCGAACCAAAGCTTCCTCGGTAAGCCTGGCATAACCATGAAATGGAAATGCCAGACCAGGAGGAAAGAATTCAAAGTCCTCTAGGGGACGAGTGCCAAGACCCTCCAAAGTTAACATTCCGTCTGAGAACGGGGAATGAAGAGCCATACGCCAAGGGTTATTCTTGGCAAACGGCGGGAGCTTAGAGGCATCCGGGATGAGAGAGCTTTGGACTCGCTCCGGAGCACCTTGCTCTAATGCCCCAAGTCTCTGACCGATGTTAGAAAACATCGTGTCCATCTTAGACTGCATCTCTGATACCAACTTAGCCTGCATCTCCGACACGATGCGAAGCATGGCTGATTCGGAAAGGCCCGGGCTAGCAGCAGGTGTGGCGGAATGAACTCCCGGGTCGCGAGACTTAGAGGAGGAGCCAGAAGCCTTAGATGACAGGTTTGTATTCTGTTTAGAACCATGAGAAGCCTTATGAGGCTTACGAGCTTTAGGTAAGGTTCTAGACTTATTCTTGGGGGGAACCGAGTGTGATCGTTGGGACGAATCACGGTCCCCAGATAAACCATGAAAGGAAGAGCGATCAGATGAAGAAGAAAGAGAGGGGCTGAGGATAGGAATCTCAGCGTCGGAAACACCTGCCTCACTTACCACCCTACCTGTATCTGGATCATCCAATAACATGGGTTCCACGTCAAGGTTCATGGAGGCAACATTGTCTTCTAGATCTCCGGGGGCGTCCGACGGATCCTGCTCTGGATCAATGAACCCCGCTATGGTGGCATCAATGTGGGCAATGATGGGAGCTGCAACATGCCTAGCCACAGCGGCTGAAGACTTGGCGTTGGGGTAAATCAAGGAACAGTAGTCCTCGGAGAGGACGTACGGCCGCTTGGACTTCACGTTCCGGGCAAAACCACCAACCCACACTTTCAGTGTGGCCCGAGCCGCAGACTTTTGCTCCGGGGATGCCTGAAATAATAGTGGGAATTAAAAAGGGAAAGCTCCCAGTGGTCCTTCAAGACCATAGATATCTTACTAAATAGTGTATGTATGCCAAAAAAGGTAAGATAAATAAGAAGGCAACATAGCCAACGGGACTCACCGAGTCAGATCCAAGGGTGGTAACGAGGTCAAAACAGACCACACAGTTATCCGGGTGCCATACCACGACATCCTCCAGCTGCACTCCGCAGAGGGCGTGAGACCGACAGACGGTATGGCCGCAGGGCTGATGTAGAACAGCTGCACAGGCCGTCGTCTGACAATGCACCATCTATAAAAAGAATAGTATATGAGAAACTGTAATTCTCTTAAGTAGGGGCGGGTCCGGAGGACCCGGGCCTAACATAAGCCTAACACAAGATTAGAGCTTAATTGTAATATTCTTAAGTAGGGGCGGGTCCGGAGGACCCGGGCCTAAACATAAGTCTAGCTTAAGACTAAAGTATAGCCATCCATTCCGGTCGAGCCGGGAGCATAAAAAAGGATGCAACAACAAGAAATTAAGACACATGGTGTCTGATTTCCCGGGGCGAGGCTAAGCCCCGGGCCGGGAAATAAAAGTATCCAAAACCAATTCGTATAGGAACTCCGGGATAGTGATCTGTCATATAATCATCATAGGAACTGTTATAAATTAATAGGGGGGGCGGAACTGTAGATAAGAACCGCCAACCGAACCCAGAGGGTTTCATATAACATAAACCAGTGTGATAAGTGAATATAAAATAGGGTGCACCGGGATCCAACTCTGTTGACCGGTGGCCAACCAGACTAGACAGAGACGAACCCGCCGGGACACCCGGAGGACAAAGTCCATAAACACTGAACTACCCCCTCTAAAAGGAGGGAAGGCAACGGTCCCCTAGGGGAGGGGGGGAGAGAAGCCTAGCCGCCCACCTAGCGAGAGGGGGAGCATGGGGGAGGATCACGTGATACGGAGCAGCAGGGCTACCAACTGACGATCCCCAACCAGACAGATCAAACTGAGTAATAGCACAATATTCATTATAATAGTAATAGCGTTGATAATATAAAATAAACACATAAAAATTTTTGGGCAAGGCATGCAACATAATAATTAAATCACAAAAGACACACCTGATGGCTTAAAAAATAACATTGCCGCCTAGCAACGAAGGTCGGCAGCCATAACGATACGTAAATGATATCGGCCCAAAAAGTGAACCACGAGGGTTCTAAACGCTAAATAATGAATATCCACAATAACAAATAAAATTTAATAATAAAAATAAAACATATAGTAACACCGCGAGTGAAACTAAAAGCTCTCAAAACAGGAGTACCAACTGTAAGTGGAATCAAGCAAGATCGTTATGAACGAAGAGAATAAACTCCTATAATTCAAATATTAAACGATCTAGGTTGCTCAAAACACAGCAAAACCAAGCTTGGTACTTAACTTAGACGGTGTCTCCTGGGAAACCGACGAAGAATCCATAATCCAATAAAAATAAGTGGAAAAACGAGAGCACAACAAAAAAGCGGGTTACAACACAAGACGTGCTAAAAGGAGTTGGGTTCTGAGCGGATGCAGTGTTAGTAGTACCGAGTGAGGTTGAACGGCTCTCCTCTATTGGGGTTTCTGTCGTGGATGAATCTAAATAGAGCGGGACCTCTGGATTATACGCCCAATTTTATACCGACACCAATAGGTGAGCGAGCTAGTTAACCTAGCACTCCTTTACATTTTTTCTCTGGTATATTTAGCAGTAAATTACCTAAGAATAAGTGCTAAATGGAGCTTATTCACTGGGCGGCACAGGTTCGAGCCCAGAAATATATTATTTATGTAGCATTAGTAAAAAAAATATAGCCCTCCACATACCTTTATTACCAATATTTCTTGTGAATGAATAAATCAATTGCAACGAGGGGGGAATTTGCCGAAGTAGTTTAAACATACTTGGAGAAATTATTACCTCGTCTCCCTCTTTTCTTCACAGATGTACAAACCAGTTTCCCAAGAGTCTCTTTGCAGAACCTGGACGAGAGAAAGAGCAGATATAACTAATATTTGGTGGGATAATATTATATTCTCAGAAATGAAAGGTCACCACCAACCATAGTACAGACTAAAATGTTATTTTCATTAGTAAAATAAATTTTTGAATATACTTACCCGATGATCATGTAGCTGTCAACTCTGTTGCCCGACAGAAATCTACGGTCGGGATACGCCAGCGATCGCTATACAGGTGGGGGTGTACACAACAGCGCCATCTGTGAGTAGGTACTCAAGTACTTCTTGTCAACAAGAACTCAATTTTCTCCTCGGTCCACTGGTTCTCTATGGGGAGGAAGGGCGGGTCCTTAAATTCATGATCATCGGGTAAGTATATTCAAAAATTTATTTTACTAATGAAAATAACATTTTTCAATATTAATCTTACCCGATGATCATGTAGCTGATTCACACCCAGGGTGGTGGGTGGAGACCAGCATACATGTTAACAAAGAAGCTAAGTATCCCGTATCTTATTTTAGCCGTTATTCAAAATAAACATAAAATAAATAAGTACCTGGTAAGGAAGTCGACTTGAACCATTACTCTGCCTTTTTAAGTACGTCTTCCTTACTGAGCCTAGCGATCCTCTTAGGATGCTGAGTGACTCCTAGGTGCTGAAGTATGAAGGGCTGCAACCCATACTAAAGGACCTCATCACAACCTCTAATCTAGGCGCTTCTCAAGAAAGAATTTGACCACCCGCCAAATCAACCAGGATGCGGAAGGCTTCTTAGCCTTCCGGACAACCCAGAAATGTTTCAAGAGAAAGATTAAAAAGGTTCTGGAATTAGGGAAATGTAGTGGTGGAGCCCCCACCACTACTGCACTCGTTGCTACGAATGGTCCCAGAGTGTAGCAGTTCTCGTAAAGAGACTGGACATTCTTAAGATAAAAGACGCGAACACTGATTAGCTTTTCCAAAAGGTTGCGTCGAAAATATTTTGCAGAGATCTATTTTATTTAAAGGTCACGGAAGTTGTGACAGCTCTAACTTCGTGTGTCCTTACCTTCAGCCAAGCTTGGTCTTCCTCATTCAGAAGGGAATGAGCTTCTCGTATTAACAGTCTGAAAATAATAGGATAAAGAATTCTCTGACATAGGCAAAGATGAATTCTTAACTGAACACCATAAAGCTTCAGACGGGCCTCGTAAAGGTTTTTAAAATAGAACTTAAGAGCTCTTACAGGACATAATACTCTTTTTAGTTCATTTCCAACCATACGCTAAGTTTGGAATAACGAACGATATTGGTCAAGGCCGAGAAGGCAGCTCGTGTTTGGCTAGAAAACCAAGATGTAGAACATGTAGCCGTTTCGGATGAAAATCCGATGTTCTTGCTGAAGGCATGAATCTCACTGACTCTTTTAGCTGTGGTTAAGCATATCAGGAAAAGAGTCTTAAAGGTGAGATCTTACAGGGAGGCTGATTAAAGTGGTTCGAACCTGTCTAACATAAGGAATCTTAGAACCACGTCTAAATTCCAACCAGGTGTAACCAAACGACGCTCCTTCGTGGTCTCAAAAGACTTAAGGAGGTCCTGTAGATCTTTATTGTTGGAAAGATCTAAGCCTCTGTGACGGAAGACTGATGCCAACATGCTTCTGTAACCCTTGAAAGTGGGAGCTGAAAGAGATCGCTCTTTCCTCAGATATAAGAGGAAGTCAGCTATTTGAGTTACAGAGGTACTGGTCGAGGATACGGATACTGACTTGCACCAGTTTAGGAAGATTTCCCACTTCGATTGGTAGACTCTAAGGGTGGATGTTCTCCTTGCTCTAACAATCGCTCTGGTTGCCTCCTTCGAAAAAATCTCTAGTTCTCGAGAGTCTTTCGATACTCTGAAGGCAGTGAGACGAAGAGCGTGGAGGCCTTGGAGTACCTTCTTACGCGTGGCAGACGTAGCAAGTCCACCCTTAGGGGAAGAGTTCTGGGAACGTCTACTAGCCATCGAAGTACCTCGGTAAGTTATTCTCTCGCGGGCCAGAGGGAAGCAACTAGTGTCAACTTTGTCCCATCGTGAGAGGCGAACTTCTGCAGTACCTTGTTGACAATCTAGAACGGAGGGAATGCATATAGATCTAGATGAGACTAATCTAGTAGAAAGGCATCTAAAAGAACCACTGCTGGATCCGGGATAGGTGAGCAAAGTATTGAGAGCCTCTTGGACATCGAGGTTGCGAAGAGAACTATGGTTGGCTGGCCCCAGGTGACCCAAAGTCTCTTGCATACATCTCTGTGGAGGGTCCAATATGTTGGAATTATTGTCCCTTCCTACTGAGACAAACTGCTAAGACATTCAAGTTGCCTTGGAAGAAACTTATTACTAGTGAAAAGTCTAGACCTGTTGAACAGGAGAGGAGGTCACTAGCGAACTCGCACCATGTCAGAGAGTAGGTCCCTCCTTGCTAGGAGATGAACATCAAAGCAGGGAGTTGTCCGTGTTGACCTCCATTACTTGTCTTGAAGGAGAGACCTGAAGCTTTTCCAGGTCAGACGTACTGCCAGAAGCTTCTAGCTGTTAAAATGCATTGTCCTTTGACTCGAGAGCATAATCCCGAGCATTCCCTACCGCCTAAGGTCGCACCCCAGCCTACGTCCGATGCGTCTGAGAAGAGAACGTGGTTGGGAGTCTGAACAGTCAGGGGAAGACCCTATAAAAGGTTGATAAAGTCCTTTCCTCAGGTTAGACCAGACTTATCTTCCGGAAACCGGGATCGAGACCGCTTCTAGCGTCTTGTCCTTTTCCAGTGAAGAGCTAGATGAAACCGAAGAGGACGGAGGTGTAGTCTTCCAAGTGACACCAATTGAACCACGGATGACAGTGTCCTAACCAGACTCATCCACAGCCTGACAGGGCCGTATTCCTTCTTCAGCATCTTCTGGATGGATAGCAGGGCTGGGGATTGATTTTCTTGTTCAGCCATGTCCTCATCAGAGGGTTCCTCATCCGAAACTGATGAGGAAACGGCAACGGAGTGGGCAACGTCTGACTCGCTGAATCCGGTCGCACTGGTGGATGCGTGACGGAGCCGGACACAAGATCATGGTACTGCTGCACAGTCTGTGAACTGTCAACCATGGGGATGCGAGGAAGTACAGCGACAACCCGAAACTGTCTAGACTGTCTGGGTAGTACAGACAACCCCTTATCGGGTTGCTGAGGTTGCCACACTGCGTCACAACAAGTCACCTCTGCTGGTTGTTGAACGTCTTCCCAGTGACACACTGAACGTCCACAACCACCTCCAAGAGTAGCTTAACGTCAACGTGCGACTGGCAACCCACACTGGGTCGCACCGGTGGAGGAACCATCTCAACTGGCGGACGTGAGTAGGATACCTCAGCGTCAACAGGGCGTACAACCAACCGGTAGGAGGGTCGTTGGCAAGAAGGTTCTTCTCCGTAAAAAATCCTCTATCAAGGACTAAGCTTGGACTGCATGTCTTGCAACAAAGCCCAAGGTCTATGGGAGCAGGTGTGGCAACAGACGGGGTTAGCGACTGAAGCGGAACCATTTACCCTCCCTGGAAGCATGTTATGCTTAAATTAAAGTCCATAGGAGGCTAAGCAGCTTAAGGCTCCTCTCCAAATGACAGAGTCCTCAAGGGAATATCAGAAGGAGGGAGAACAGCACTTTCTCATCTACAGGAACCATGTCCGAGAAAAGCTAGGTTCTCTCAGTGAGGGTTTCACTGGTGCAAAAGCAGCAGACCAGAAGGCAACGTTATGAAACTGCTTGACAGTCTGTGAACTGTCAAAAACTGAACTGTCAACCACAACAGGAGCGTGAGGACATACAGCACTGGTGTATAAGTAGCAGACCAGAAGGCAATGTCATGTAACTGTTTGACAGTCTGTGAGTTGGCAACAACCAAAGTTGTGTGGGGAAGCCTCAACTCCTGACTGACTAGTTAGCTGCGGGCGAGTGGCGGTAACCACAGTGTGTAGCGGAGGCTGACACACCGTGTCAAAACACGGCAGCTTGTGGTAGCTCACGCACGGCAACGGAGTGCTCTGTGTGTGGGAGTCATCATACATCTGGCAGGGTTGACTGTGCATGGGTGGAGGAGCTCTCACAACAAGAGTGTGAGAGCAGGAAGCCATGCCGGGCGCACAACCGTGGGAGGTGTAGGCCCACGGGTGCATCGTCAACCTTCTCCGCAGTCGGAGAGTGGGAGCTGGCAACAACAAAAGCTGAGTGTTGGTGCGTGGGAGGGGCTGCGGTGGGTTGCAGAGCATGCTGTATGGTATGCAGAGCATGCTGTATGGTATGCGGAGCATGCCGCATGGGTTGCGGAGAATGCCGCATAGTACTGGAACCCGGCAGCTCTACAGCACCTTCCCACTGCTGATGCGGTAGCTCACGCATGTCAACGGATGGTGCAGCAAGAACATGCGTCTGGCAGGGTGGACTGCGCATCGGTGGTGGAGCTCTCACAGGTGGAGTGTGGGAGCAGGCAGCCGCAGTATCTGCTGAGCGCACACCGAGGAAGGTTGTAGATAAACAGGTGCATTGTCAACCTTCCAGCACGATACTCCTGCATGAAGGAGCAAGCTGAGACTGTATAGTCTGCAGCATGGACCACTAGGGTCTATGAAAGACGACAACAAACGGAGCTACTGTCCGTTGTGACTGAGGGTCTAAAACAGCTGGTGCGGCAACAGACGGAGTTACTGCCTGTTGCGGTACCGCCTTGCCTCTCTTGGGAGGTGTGCAGTCGTCGGATGACTGCAGCGAGTCCGAACTGACCCAGTGGCTACACCTAGGCCGTTGGACTTGCGCGGAAGGGACCGACTTGCACTTAAAAGCTGCAAGATTTGGTCCATGGTTTCTGCGAGAAACCTCTTCCGCAGACGAGGAATAAATGGGCTCTCTCGTCTTGTGTGGGTGGGGTGATCACGTCGGCAACGTGTGTAGATACACCCGAAACCACGGAGGGAAACGTCTGTTCGTCGATCAAGACCTGTGGAACCCATAAGTCCTTCGACATTACTTCTCCCCTGGGCTTGGGAGCTTGTAAGAGGTATCGGACTAGGTGAACAACTGGCACGAACAAACGAACCCTCGAACGCAACACTGCAACACTTTGCGCATATCACTTTATCACTTTTGATTTTCTGTTTGCACTTATTTCACTGAACTCGAAACTTTAAGTGATTTGTACCTGAAACACGCAATCCTATCCTTCATTAAAAGGTAGTAATTGCGAAAACAGTTTTACAATGTAACAGAAAAACATAATGAAAGATAAAGAATTCAGTGACTGGAAAAGAGACTAAACACTAGATCAAATAAACTACGTTTAAAATCTCTCACCGCATAAAGCCTGGGAACAAGAATAAAACTCTAGAAACGTTTTACCTTCTTCCCCTATAGCGACTAGGGAGAGGAGTAAAAAACGAGAACAACGTTACCCGCTTGAACGAAACGTTTATCCTCCTCTCTCTCCCTCCGTCTCTATCTCTCTCTCTCTCTCTCTCTTGACTTAGAACCTGAGAGATGAGCCCAATTATATATCGTTAAAACATATTATTTGTTAAAGGAAAAAAACTGAAAGGTTTCCCAAATAAAAAGTTCCATTATTAGAATTAAAACCATTTAAGCTAAGAAAGAATGAACGAAACGCTAGAATCGGTTTACTCTTACTGCAACGTGAAACCGTGAAATACTCTCTCTATCGTAACGATAGAGCGCATGTTGAACGTTCTGAACGTCAACAACTGCGGAGACTAAACTAAACGTTAGTTCATCTTTGAAAACAGTACGAGACTATCAAAGAAATTCTTTCAAAAACATTAAAATTAAAATAGCATAAATTCTTAACAGGAAATACGATATGACGGGCTCAATGTTAATTAACTTCGGTTCCAAGTAAGGACCGCCTACTATTAGGAAAGGTCGCATATAAACAAACATAAAAATTAATTTTTATAAGTTTATAATAAATGGAAAGTTAATCGAAGAGGCCTATAAATGGCGGAGAGATATAAAATCTATAACTTTGTTAAGCAAAATTACCAAAAACCTAAACACACTTCCGTTTAAGGGAAGGGTCGGTCATTAAAAGAGAAAGAGAGTCTATACTCTCTTCGACACCAACACTTCCGTCTAAGGGAAGGGTCGGCCATTTAAAAGTGAAAGAGAGTCCATACTCTCTTCGTCACCATAATAAATCTATCCAAAACGAGTTCAAGTTTTGAAATGAAGATAAAACCCCTGCATAGCGAAAGCTCAAAACTGGAATAGTGTACTTCACCAAAAAGTTGTGAAAACAAATCCAGTTAGGGACGGCGTATTAGTAGGTCTTGCCGGTGGCACGACAGAGGAAAAATTGAGTTCTTGTTGACAAGAAGTACTTGAGTACCTACTCACAGATGGCGCTGTTGTGTACACCCCCACCTGTATAGCGATCGCTGGCGTATCCCGACCGTAGATTTCTGTCGGGCAACAGAGTTGACAGCTACATGATCATCGGGTAAGATTAATATTGAAAAATATAATGCAGGTATATAACCTAGCACATTGAAATATAAAACAGATATAGCTTATGCTGTGCAATATTAGATGGCTTAACAAATTAACAATTCCAGTTCCATTTATCATCATCATCATCATCATTATTCAAAATAAGTATTAATTCATTCGGGGCCAACACACCATGAAATTGATGTTATGAAAGAAATGAAAACTGAAGATACAGTAAAAAGCATGATTTGAAAGTTAACACCCCCTCCCCAAAAAGGGGGGGGATAATAATATTGTAAGGACATTGAGACAAGCGTCACCAAGATCAACTGATACTTTATTCAAATGTGCATGGGAGTATATTACAAGGTGCGGACGGAAAGGTAGGATGGCGCTGGCACCAAATCAGATTGAATTGCCCGCCAAAATATATGTTTTTTCTTACACTTACAAATATACGAATTATGAGTTGACAGAAACATGTAATGAAATGATACATATGTCAAAATGTAGCTCTGATAGAGCGGAATACATATACATGGGAAACCATGGTGTGGCGAAAGGAGAATTCAAATAAATAAACAGTTTGTTGATTTTCTGGACGACGAAGGGAGCGGTGTCCTTACAAGTACTCCCCCCCCAAGACATCGGGCGGCGTAGAGGGCTGATGATCAATCTTCATATCTTTTCGGGCGTCGGAGGGTTGCTCTTGTTTTTGAACGGAGGGGCGCGCCGGCGGTCGGCGTAAGGCTCTCTTCCTCTTGTCGTCGTTTGATGATTTTTCTTTCGATGGGCGCCTTGTTTTGAGGTGGAACTCTGGATCTGCCAGGTCCGGCGGAGGCGGTGTCGCTTCCTTCGAGAAACGCTGGTTTCACGCGGTCTATTGAGACCCAGTCCTCTTGGCCATGGACGTCGAGAAGGAAGGCTTTCGGTGTCTTCTTAATTACCCGGTAGGGGCCTCGATAAGGTCTAGTTAGTGGTTGTCGATGAGCGTCGAGACGGACGAAAACGTACCCGCAGTCATCCAGGTTTTTTGGCTTGAAGTGCTTGGTTCTGTCCTGGTAAGTTTTGAGACATGGCCTGAACTTCCTGGCGATGTCCCTTAGGTGATCCAGCTGCGTGTCGTCAGTTGATGAGGGAAAGAATTCGCCAGGAACTGCGAGCGCCTCCCCGTAAACCTTTTCGGTGGGCGAAGGTTCGCCGTCTGCGCGAGGGGCGGTGCGAAGGCCGAGGAGTACCCAAGGAAGTCGGGATTTCCAGTCCCCGTCGGTGCAGCTCGCCATCAGGGACGCCTTGAGGGCGCGGTGAGTTCTTTGGACCATGCCGTTTGCCGCGGGGTTGTATGCCGTTGTGCTGTGGAGCGTCGTCCCCATCAGGTTCGCCAAAGCAAGCCATATTTCTGAGAGGAAAGCTGGGCCTCTATCTGTCGTGATGTCGTCAGGAACGCCAAACCTGCTCACCCAGCTTGACAGGAGGGCTTCGGCGCATGCTTGAGTCGTAGCTTCGGTCATCGGCGATGCCTCCAACCACCTTGTGGAGCGATCGATGATCGTAAGCAGGTAGCGAGCAGATCCAGAAGGGGGCAATGGTCCCACGACGTCGAAGTGTATGTGACCAAAACATCTTTTTGGCTGGGGGAAATCGCCTACCCCCGATTCGGTGTGACGGCTGACTTTGCTTGACTGGCAGTTGATGCATGACTTCGCCCATTCTCGGGCGTCCTTTTTTATCCCTGGCCAGACGAACTTTTCAGACAGAAGGCGAGCGGTGGTGCGTCCTGAGGGGTGTGAAAGTCCAAGGATGATATCGAATATTTTCCTTCTGCAGGAGGCTGGTATCCAGGGACGTGGGTGGCCGGTGCTGGTGTCGCAAAGAATAGTTACTCCTGCTGGTCCGAGGGGAATCGCACTTATCTTGAGCGCGGATGGCCCCGTCAGGTGATCCTGTGCTTCTCGGTCGGTGCGTTGTTCGGTTGCGAGATTGGCGTAGTCGATTCCCAGGTGGATTGCGTCAATTTCAATCCTTGAAAGGGCGTCCGCGACTGGATTTTTCTTTCCTGGGACGTAACGTATGGTGCACCCGAATTCGGCTTTTGTTGCGAGATGACGTTGTTGTCGGGAGGACCATGCGTCAGTCGATTTCGTAAAAGCGTGTACGAGGGGTTGATGGTCCGTCGCGATTGTGAAGGGAGTGCCCTCCAAGATGTGCCTGAAGTGGCGGACAGCGAGGTAGACGGCGAGGAGTTCCCTAACGAAGGTGCTGTATCTTGTTTCGGCGGGTTTCAATTTCTTGCTGAAGAATGCCAGCGGTCGAGGAGACCCATCGACGAGTTGCTCCAGCACAGCCCCACAGGCGACGTTGCTGGCCTCGGTCGTTAGTCGCAGGGGCGCGTTGTCGTAGAAATGAGCCAGGGTGGTGGCATTCGCGAGGGCATCCTTCGTCTGAGCGAATGCCTGTTGCTGGGGCAACCCCCACTCGAGTTTTTTCGCTTTTCCTTTCAGGACGTTGTCGAGGGGTGACAGGGTTTGTGCGAAGTTGGGGATGAAGCGCCTGTAGTAACTGACCATCCCCAGGAACTCCTGAAGTTGGCGGATGGTCGTAGGTATCGGGAACTTTCTGATGGCGTCGACCTTCGTTGTCATGGGTTTTACCCCGCACGAGGATACGCGGTGACCAAGGAAATCCACTCCTTCCGCACCGAACGTGCATTTGTTGAAACGTACGACCAGGCCGTTCTCCTGTAGGCGTTTGAGGACGGTGCAGACGTGCCTCCGGTGTTCCTCCTTGGTTTTTGAGAATATCAGGATGTCGTCGACGTAGCAGACGCAGAAAGGTAGGTCACCCAGAATGCTATCCATCAGTCGTTGGAAGGTCGCGCCAGCGTTGCGTAGACCGAAGGTTGAGTATGCGAAGGTGTAGGATCCAAACGGCGTTACAATGGCAGTTTTCGGGATGTCTTCCGGAAATACGGGGACCTGGAAGTACAGTAAGACTTGAGGAGGTCCATCTTGGTAAAATACTTCGCGCCGTGCAACGCGTTCGTTAGGTCCTGCATGTTGGGCAGCGGGTAGTGATCGGGCGTTGTGATGAGGTCGAGGCGCCTGTAGTCGCCGCAAGGTCTCCAGGACCCGTCCGGCTTTTTTACCATGTGTAGGGGCGATGCCCAGGGGCTCGATGCTTTCTTACAGATACCCATGCGTTTCATGTCCTCAAAGGCGCGTTTGGCATCCTTCAGTTTCTGGGGCGGTAGGGGGGGTAGGCGGCGGAATTTGGCGTGAGTAGGAGGTCCTGTCGTTGTGATGTGGTGGTAGATACCGTGCTTGGACGGGGAACCTGGCGAGTGTCGGAGCTCGGGCTTGAAAACCTCGGGAAATTCTTGTAGGAGGTCGGCGTAGGGGTGCGTCGTTACATTGTTGCAGGGCCGTGTTCTAGGGCGCGGGACTGGCAGGTTCCCGTGTCGATGAGACGTTTGTTAGCGACATCGACGAGGAGTCCGTGGTGGGCGGGGAAATCCGCACCGAGGAGGGGGCGATTGACGTCAGCGATGGCGAAGGGCCAAGAATACGAACGGCCCATGATAGATATCTTGAGGGTCCTAATCCCATAGCACTGTATGGGAGATACGTTGGCGGCGATGAGTGAGGGAGCGTTTTTGTCGGGACCAGGGTCTAGGTCAGACTTGGAAGGTGGGAACGTTGACTGCATTGCGCCGGTGTCTACCATGAGTCTACGGTTGGAAATGGTATCGAGGATATAGAAACCATTCTTGTTTTGGTTACCTGCGGCTGCGATGGTGGCAGGTGGATGCTTCTGGCGTCGTCTTCCAGGGAAACTGCATGGTGCTCTACATTTCTTGGCGTCGCTGCCGAACTGTTGGTGGTAGAAGCACCATGCTGGGTTAGTCCTAGGGTTCGGTCGTGTTGGTTGCGGCGGTTTCTTTCTTGATAGAACGTTGATCTCGTCGTCCTCAGGGGCCGTTGCCGAGGAGTCTATGGAAGAGCAGCTGCTGAAGGAGGAGAACGAAGACGGTGTTGACGATGATGCTCCGAGGCGAGATGCTTTGGAGGCCTCGTGGAGCTTCTGAGCCTTCGACAGGAGTTCGTTCATCGGGAGCGTGTCGGCGTCTGTCAATCGGGCCCTTACGTCCTGTGGTAGGCGTCGAAGAAAGATCTCGCGAGATAAGCTAATCTCACGTCGTCGGCCAATGCTGTCTGTTTCGGGGAGCAAAAGCAGGCCGGTTAACTCGTCCCACGCCTCGACAGGAGAGGTGTCACCCATGGGCTTGTCGGCGAGGTCCAGGACTTTCTGTGCCTTTGCTGAAACGGAGAGGGAGTAGATACCGATGAGTTTCGTTCTCAGGTCGTCGTATGAAACTTGGCCGGCCTGAGCATCGAGCCATGGGGAAATCTTGTCGAATACCTCTTCAGGTATGGAGGTGAGAACGATGTCAGCCTTGGCGCAGGAGTCGCTGAGTCTAGCGACACGGAAGAGTACTTCTGCTCTCAGGAACCAGGAAGCGGTGTTGTGTTGGGAAAAGGGCGGCAGTTTGACTTTGGGCGTGGAGGCGAGGCCGTTGGGTGCGATGGGCGTGTTGCTTCCTGCATCGTGGCCAGACGACGAGTCGGCGAAGAGGTGAGAAGTTGATATGTCGGTTAAGCTCATCCTACTGCCTTACATGCACCGAAGTGTGGGAGAACCAAAGGCAGGCTCATGCCTAAGGTAACGGAGTATAGAGAAGGTAGCACGGCCGTAATAAGTCCGTTAATGGCAAAGCCAAAACCGCTGATGCTACTTTCAACTGCGGGGTCACCAGTTGTAAGGACAGTGAGACAAGCGTCACCAAGATCAACTTATACTTCATTCAAATGTGCATGGGAGTATATTACAAGGTGCGGATGGAAAGGTAGGATGGCGCTGGCGGCAAATCAGATTGAATTGCCTGCCAAAATATATGTTTTCTCTTACACTTACAAATATACGAATTATGAGTTAACAGAAACATGTAATGAAATGATACATATGTCAAAATGTAGCTCTGATAGAGCAGAATACATATACATGGGAAACCACGGTGTGGCGAAAGGAGAATGCAAATAAATAAACAGTTTGTTGATTTTCTGGACGACGAAGGGAGCGGTGTCCTCACAATATATAAAGTGCAGATGATACCCAAGATATGCTAGAAATAGTTACTCTATAATCATACTGTAGTATTCTATTTGCAGTATGCACTATATTGCAATATACTGGCTACTGTATAATTATATATAGTATGATCCAGCCAATGTGTTGCCTTTCTGGTAAGCAACTGCCTGTGCGGTCCAGCTGGCATGATGCTAACTGGACTGGGAAAAGGAGAGAAATATATTTGTATATATCCCACCCAACTTATTTCCTGTGACCCCCCTTACAAAATTAAAACAGAGTTTCCTAATCATGGAGGCTTGAGGATAAGGGCTCTGCCCATTAAGATGGGGTTAGGAGTGTAACCTCCAGTCCTTAAAATTTTAATATTGCAGGGTAATCTGAAGACTGATTTCTAATCAGAATATTGAAGAATTAAATTCTTTCAATATGAGATTGGGTTCCACAAATATTTGGGTAGGATTTTCAAATATATTGCATCACTGAGCAAAATCGCTACAAAAGGAATGTCCGCCATCCTGGGAATGTCGCTGGGGTGGTGGTCAATAGTAGTATGAGAACGGGGGTAACCTTGTTACTCTACTATTCTTTGGCCACGTCCCACTCGAAGTGTAAATGCTATTAGGGGTGCAGATTGCTATGTGGCGTGTCAAGAATGCGTCCACTGATATTATGCGATATCCTTGAGAAAATTTTAAGGATATTTGCTCCAGGAGTTACAATTCTGGAACCTGAAGTTTAATTCTCTGGGAATATCACTGTAGTATAATATATCCCTTTGGAAGCTACCTTAGGAACTTCCATCAGGACGACATGGCTTGAGCCCAAAAATGTGACATACGTAGTTTAACAAAGAAAAATGTTGA
Organism: Palaemon carinicauda; assembly: GCF_036898095.1. NCBI lineage: Eukaryota > Metazoa > Arthropoda > Malacostraca > Decapoda > Palaemonidae > Palaemon > Palaemon carinicauda. Next base: position 36,554,084 of record NC_090768.1, on the reverse strand, counting down.
CAGCTTAATCTGCATGGATATTTTGTAACCTGCTTTTTATGATATTAAATATTGAATTGGTTGTCAATGTTATAGAAAGCTACTGGGCATGACAATCTATTTAAATTACCTGAAACTATGCAATAAAAAAACCTGACCATCTACAAATGATAAGATATAATCCAGAAACTCTCCTAGAAGTACCTAAAATAGTATAAAAATATATACTGTAATTTATGCAGCATTAGTAAAAAAAAAAATATAGCCCTCCACATACCTTCATTACCAATATTTCTCGTGAATGAATAAATCAATTGCAACGAGGGGGGAATTTGCTGAGGTAGTTTAAACTTACTTGGAGAAATTATTACCTTGTCTCCCTCTTTTCTTCACAGATGTACAAACCAGTTTCCCAAGAGTATCTTTGCAGAACCTGGAAGGGAGAAAGAGCAGATATAACTAATATTTGGTGGGATAATATTATATTCTCGGAAATGAAAGGTCACCACCAACCATAGTACAGACTAAAATATAATGCAGGTACATAACCTAGCATATTGAAATATAAAACAAATATAGCTTATGCTATGCAATATTAGATGGCTTAACAAATTAACAATTCCAGTTCCATTTATCATCATCATCATCATTATTATTCAAAATAAGTATTCATTCATTCGGGACCAACACACCATGAAATTGATGTTATGAAAGAAATGAAAACTGAAGATAAAAAGCATGATTTGAGAGATACCAAAAAAAAAAAGAAGGAGAGATAATAACAAAGTGCTGGTGCTGTAAAAACATCCGACTGAAGATAGGGATGGGATGAAAAACAAGAGTGAACAAGAGTTGAAAGATCATGAAAAAGTTAATTAAATCCAATTATGAAAACCTTATGTTAAAAGAAGCGTTCACAATCCTAGAACAGGAACTAAATGAAAACGAAGATAGAATCATCACTAGAAGAAAAAGAAAATCTAAATTAGTTAAAAGATAAGAGAAGAGGCTCTTGAGCAAAACCGGTGTAGCAGGAAATTTTTCCCCCCTGACTGAAATTCCCCCCGGGAAAAATTGCCTAGGATCGATTTCCCCCCCGGGAAAAGCAGCCCGGGCTGTTATTCCCCCGGGGGGAATTTCAGCCCTAGGATATTTTTCCCCCCCTAGGCCATTTCTCCCCCCACCCTCCCTTACAGAGAAACTATTTTCATGAATTAAATAATCAACGGTAAGTTTGACAAAATATTAGGATATATATATATATATATATATATATATATATATATATATATATATATATATATATATATATATATATATTGTGAAAACCTTACTCTTCTTTCATACTGTCCAGCGCGAAATAAAAAGTACACTTGATGCTAAGAAGCACTATGGATGAGAAAGGAGATGATACCAATTCAGTTGTGTTACCAGAGATTATGTGGGAACCGAGTGGGAAACCGGGGTTTTTAGGTTGGGGAAATGTCATAAACGAGTGATTTACAAGGTTGGGGAAATGTCATAAACGAGTGATTTACAGCAATAATAATGGTCAGAAATGCTAAATAAGAACAAGATAACCAGTTGGTAAAACATATGGATCATGTAAGTGGCTGAACATAGGCCAATCATGATCATTTAACACATTTGAGATTTGTAAAAGGGTACAGAACCTAACAAACCAACCTAACCTAACCTAGTAGTTCCCAGGTCACAACCCCTAGCCGGGGGCAAGCCCCCGGACCCCCTTCCCAGGTCACAACCTCTTGGACTATCCCAATATCAGCCTTCATCAATAAATTCTTTAAACAAACAGGCATTATTTTTTTCGTTGCATTTGGAGATTTAAAGTTACTTCTGCACAAATTTCTTGAATTGAGGATATATATACTAAAGAATTTGATTGTTCCCTTACATCCTTCGAAATCAGCAAGCTTGTTTTCTAAGCAATATTGCATGGAGTTTGATACGGATTCACCAAGAAACTGAGCAGCACGCTAAAAATTCATTGTTCTTTTTCATCCAAGCAATATGTTGTGACCTCAATTTATTGCCTAAATGTAACCTTTCATTGTCTTGCAATTTGTGCAGCTTTTCTATGAAATCCCATTGAATTTGATTTCCATGGCAAACCAAAAAAAAAACAAAAACAAAAAAAATAATGGTTACTTCCACCAAGCAGAGGGGGAATCTTGGCCCAGAGGGGGGAATATTATCCTGGGACAAAGTTCCCCCGGGGGCTTATATATCCTGGGCCATATTTCCCCCGGGGGGAATTTCGGACGGGGGGAAAACCAGACCGTTACACCTGTAGTAGAAAGGAAAATAGATCTTAAAGTTTGAACACAAATGTCGGTCCAAAATAAAGAATATTAAGAAGGAAGACATGGAGACAATAAAGAATATTGAAAAGGGTAATATAAAATTACTTTGATTAGAGTAAAAGACAGAGGAAATAGAAATTAAGAACATGACACATTTAAACTACGAACAGCCCAAGCCAACGACTGTGAATGTAAATGTTGCTAGAGCTAAGGCGAGTTATAGCAATCTGCCATAAAAAAATCTGGGGAGGCTAAGAACGCCGGATCAGGGCAGAAACAATTTGCAGGATATGGGGCGGAATCAACTAAAGTGGCCCCCAAGGTCAGCCATGATTTTGGCAGTCCTAATCACATTCAGAAGAAAAAAATAATCAAGACAAATTCCACAAAAGTTATATTAATAAAAATATCTATAGTAAATTTAAATTGGAATCTGAGTAGATATAAAGTTTACCTTTTGGCATTTTCAGAAATACCATAGGTGTTAATTGACCTTTTAGATTGGCAAACTTTTAGTAATTTCACTCTGATTAATCTAACGTCCTGATATGGAGTTGGGAGCAGATTAGGATCTTGTATGTTATGTCCCTTAATGAAGATCATACCCTACAGAAATTATGGAATAATTAAGTGACAGGCTCTACAGGGAAAAAAAAACTTAGCTGCTTCTAATATATAATTGGTCTTAATGATGATTAGTCTTGCACAATTAATGTCATCATCTCGTAGGCAAGTTATTTGATATCTAAATATCTAGATATAATTTCTTGTATTTCACTCGTGAACGACCTTTATTCTGTTTGCAGAATAAAGGTCGTTCAAGAGTGGTTAAATAGTCTCAACTAAAGCTGAACGACCTAAAGGTAGTTATTATCGGTATGCTATAGCTGTTACAAAAAGAAAAGGAAAATGCATATCGATAACCAAGGAATTTTTTAATAAAATTCTGAACTGTTATCCTGGTCTATCTATATTCATTTAACGAAATTACACACAACAATACATGTACACTATAGCGTTCCTTCTTCCATCTTGCTGTCCAACCTCTCGCCTTTTACCTCATGGGTTAACAATGGGGATTCCAACATCAACCCACCCCCAAGTTGCACTTTAGGTCCTGAATGTCTTCAAAGGCCCTAGCACTTGGCTTTTATAACCTTATTTCATAAATCTTCTCATATTGCGAGTATTAACATAATCGGGGAAACTTTGAAGTAGTTTTCCTTCTTGCTTGAGGGTACACTCGGCAACACAATTCTATCTTATTTCTCTTCCTCTTGTTTTGTTAAAGTTTTTATAGTTTATATAGGAAATATTTAATTTAATGTTACTATTCTTGAAACATTTTATTTTTCCTTAAGTTTCCTTTCCTCACTGGGCTATTTTCCATGTTGGAGCCCCTGGCCTTATAGCATCCTGCTTTTCCAAATAAGGTTGTAGCCTAGCAAGTAACAACAACAACAACAACAACAACAACAATAATAATAATAATAATAATAATAATAATAATAATAAAAATGGTACAGATTTACACATGTCAATAACAGTGGTAAGAATGATACTAAAAATAACAACATTGATGATGATGAACTAATTACTGTGTCAAAGAAAATAAAAAATATAAAGAACCTAATTTAAATATCTGGAAAATATGAGTAATAACAGAGCAAAGATAATGAGTAATAAAATAGAAATTATACGAAAATAAAACAATCCAATCGTACGTATATTAATCCTTTATCTTTATTTGAATAGCACCAACAGTACTCATCGTCCGATGGGTTGAAACCAAAGTGCCTCAAAAAAAAAAAAAAAAAAAAAAAAAAAAAAAAAAAAAAAAAAGTCCATATACAGTAGTTCTATACTACACAGTATTTTAGAGGTTTTGTTCCAGCTGTGACCAAGTTATGGAATGATCTTATTAATCAGGTAGTCCAATTTGCGGAACTTCAAAAGCACAAACTTGCAGAAATTTGTTTCATGTTGAACAGGCTGACACAAGTCTCTTTTTATAGTTTTTTATATGAAAAATGTGTCAATGTTGTTACTGATCTGGAAATATTTTATTCTAGTAGTTCATTACTTCTCTTGTAGTCTACTTATTTCCTTTCCTCACTCAGTTATTTTTCCCGTTGGAGTCCTTAGGCTTAAAGCATCCTGCTTTTCCAAATAAAGTATAATAATAATAATAATAATAATAATAATAATAATAATAATAATAATAATAATAACCTGCATTTTCAGAAAACCAATAATGAAATTTCTTGAATTAAATCTATCACTGGTCAAATACTCCAAAGATACATGATAATGGCATTTCTCATTTTCCAATCACATTTTTGTGGAATTAGCTAGAAAATAAATATTTGTGTAGTTTAAGCTTGAAGAGTATTTCGGGAAGATGCCAAAAATGAAGTGTGTAATCCAATCTAAAGAGAAACGAAAATACATGAACTACAACGAAGGGTTAATTTCTCATTACACATTTTCTCTTTTATTTATTAATCATCACTTTACCATAATGTGAATTGGATTGGAATTACGACTCTGAGTAAAAAGTGTTGAAAATTACCAATATACTGAGCAAAGGAAATTGCATTAGTGCCCACGTTGTACAGACGTCAGCTATAATCACTGAGCTGTGTTAGTGGCAGAGGAGGAACTATGCTACTTCGATAAGAACCAATTATCAATCAAAGCAAAATTTAACATTGGTCTAGTAATATATTGTACACTCAACGGCCCATAATCATTTCAAATAACACATATATTGTTACATTTAGATATTCTCAAAAGTTAATGTTGCAAAGTTGTTAATTGCAGTAACACTAATACCCGATGCAGCTTTTGTGATGTTACCACACTTGCGTTATCAGAAAATTCCCAACAACAGGGGCTGATCAGCACTCGGCTGCTCCTCGTGCAGATTAAGTGTTAACAATGCGGTTTTATGAGAGAGAGAGAGAGAGAGAGAGAGAGAGAGAGAGAGAGAGAGAGAGAGAGAGAGAGAGAGAGAGAGAGGGGGGGGGGGGGTGTTACAGCCTCAGACTCTTACTAGCAAATACAACGCTGAACTAATGAATAGAGCGAGGAATGATAGATACATTAACTATATTTTTTTATTACATATAACTACCTGAACACGAAGCAAGAGAGAGAGAGAGAGAGAGAGAGAGAGAGAGAGAGAGAGAGAGAGAGAGAGGGGGGGTTACAGCCTCAAACTCTTACTAGCCGATACAACGTTGAACTAATGAATAGAACGAGGAATGATAGATACATTAACTATATTTTTTTATTACATATAACTACCTGAACACGAAGCAGGAGAGAGAGAGAGAGAGAGAGAGAGAGAGAGAGAGAGAGAGAGAGAGAGAGAGAGAGAGAGAGAGAGAGAGAGAGAGAGAGAGAATGACTATAACACGTTCGATTTATCGAGATTAATAAAATAGTTTCAAACTATTATCTATAACTATTGTTTAATTTTATATTGTAAATTTTGAGTAATCAAAACGAGGGCATTTCATGAATTTTAGTTCTTAAACTACTAACCAGTTGAGAGCGAAAATAAAATTAAGTAACAATAAATAAAAGAAAATATTTTAGTCCGGGGTGTATAATTTAAGTATCGTAGCTAAACGGGCTGCCTCAGAAACAAGAGCCCGTGCTGTCATAAGGTAATAATCGTCAACAATCATTGAATCTTCTATGAGTGACAGCATTTTACGACATTCTAAAACAAATGGATTTAAGTAAATCCATATTCGAACCCTCTTTAACGATAGAGTAAATCATTCATAACGATCCCAACCAATGAATGGATGTAATGAGCCACTAAATATATAACACACACTACTACATACATATCAGCTATGTATAAATCACAGAAATTTTCATTCTTCTACAAGTCTATAAATGATACACTTAAAAACAATAACATTTTCCCATATGTTTTGTGTGTAACAGGAGAATTGTAGATGTAACAATGTTAACGCTTAAATTTAATACCATCCAGCAGGACCAACCTCCGACATCACAATAATAAATTCTGTCAATTCCAGTTTCAGGGCAGTGGGTATTGTAGTTTCCCAAAGGCTTATGTCTAAATCCGTTTTTATATTACTGTGATCTTTTACTGTATGGGTACACTATTTCTTAAGTATTTCTGTCCAATTATATATATATATATATATATATATATATATATATATATATATATATATATATATAATATATATATATATATATATATATATATATATATATATATATATATTATATATATACATATATATATATATATATTATATATATACATATATATATATATATATATACATATATATATATATATATATATATATATTATATATATAAATATATATATATTATATATATATAAATATATATATATATATATATATATATATTATATATATATACATATATATATATATATATATATATATTATATATATATATATATATATATATATATATATATATATATATATATATATTATATATATATAAATATATATATATTATATATATATATCTATCTATCTATCTATATATATATATATATATATAAATAAATATATATATATATATATATATATATATATATATATATATTAGTTCATCAAACTTAACTAGACTCCACAAGGCACTAGACGATGAACTAATATATATACATATATATATAAGTTCATCGAACTTAACTAGACTCCACAAGGCACTAGAAGAGCTGGAAGACCCAGGCCTACATGGCTGAGGAATGTGAAGCGCGAAGGAGGATATGATGAATGGAGAAGATATACTTTGACAGGATTTTGGGGATCCAACATACTACTCACGTTTGGAAGGTAGGCTACACTTTGCTTATTTGGCTAATAATAATTGAATCAATACTAATACTTTAGAAAATGGGAATGAAAAAAGAAAGCAGACCAACAACAGCATAGGAATCTTTGAATACTACTACAAACAGATTCATGATAGTGAAAAAAGATGAAATCGAGAACTTCTTGTCGAACAGGTTCAATGGGAATCACGTGAACTGATGAGACTAATTTTACGATCTTGGAGAAAATTTTCATTCCATTTTATTATATACATTTTCCTCTATTATAGCCTTATCTTCTAATATGCTATTTGAACACTGAAAAAATATTGTAAATTAATTCTTGTAAACATTTCGGTATATCAGTAAATATTTTTTTCTTAATTGTATTCTTCAGAGTTCGAATTAGACATCCGGCTAGTTGCATTGTTTTATTCTTTTCCTTCATTACAACCAGTGAAGTGATTTCGTATGCAACTTTTTCATGTATGGATTATCATTGCTAGTTCGGATAGTTCGGACAGTCAATGTCAAGGTTTGACTTATTGCAATATCAATGAGGTTTAAATGTTAATTTTTTCGACAGTGAACATAAAAATGTAACCCAGAGATATAAGAGTATTTTCACTGATGAATAAAATTTACCTTTTATTTCTAATTTCGAGGAATAAACCCAAAACGTTCCATTTCATTGCCGATTTTCCCTCGAGCGTCAACCAGCTATCGAATAGAGACCACCAATGGCATTTCCACTAATATATAATAAAATAATGTAACATCACATTCGATGTACCCTCTAACCACGGGAAAATCAAGATTGATATTATCTACAGATCTGTTCTTTCACAGGGAGAAATTGAAAAAGAAATCTTATTATAATTTAGTGAGTGGTCAAAGCAGAGTCCCTCTAATCCAGACGACCTTGGGATCTACCCTGATCTTACCCTTACTCACCACCACACTAGGGCCGACTGGTAGATGTATGATAAATGTGATTATATGCACTCATAACTAATAAGGTTCTTTAGCTAGGAAAACTAACAGTTAAGATGCTGTTCATATATGTAGTCAGCTATAACTTTAAGGAGCTCAAATGGAATTGTGTTTGCTACTGATCATGAATCGTGTCATTCGCAATGGAATTATATGGCATCTTGACTAAGGTTCTAGCTGTAAGGTTGTCTTTACAACCGGCATTCGAAGTCAAGACATCTGACAAGTGGGAACTGGGTAGTGAGGCGGTCATCTTGTTTACTCTTACGGTGTTTTGGTGAGATAGTATTGATGTAACTTTCTTTTAAATCATTGTGAAAGGGTGAGTATTAATGCCAATAGTTCTAGCAACTTTAATTTAATACAATAAGTGTTAGTGTGGCTGAGTGTCAGCTATTTCGAGCAATTACATGGGTGAGTGTAATGAAAGAAAGTTCTTAGTGGTTATTCATAAAACATGAAATTAATGGAATCAACAACGCGTAAAATCGTGAAATCATAATTTTCTTGGAATTTATCGATAAGTCCAGATTCTATGCAGAAAGAAATGTGCTTTTCAAACGCGTTCACAGACTAGGTTAGGACCAAGACAGCCAAATTTGGCAAGTTTAATTTATTTATTAAAGCCATTTGGACGAAATTAATTAGGTTTTAAGAAACCTGGTCAGTTTAATACGCCATATATGTTAAAGCACTTTGATATAGTGCCGTAAAATAACTAAAGTTTATTTACGGAATCGCATTCTATGACGGTAAAAACCATTTACATATTTTGAAAGGATTATTATTCACTAAATCTTAAAGCACGTTCATTGCTTTCCTTGCGTTTCATGTCACTATCATAAAGAATAATGATGGGAATAACACAAAGACCGAAAAAGAGCAACATGGATACAAGCTAACTAAAATTGAGGATATTCCATGTAAGAAAAAGAAATGGACGGGGCAGGAAACAAAATGAGAATAACAGATAATAGATGGGTGTTAAGAATATAATAATGGGTTCCTAGACATTGCAAAAGAAGCAGGGGAAAGAAGCAAAGACGATGGATTGATGAGCAAAGAAAATTTGTTGGTATTGACTGGCATAGAAAGCATAAACAGACGCAAGGGTAGGACATGTCTGAGACCTTTGTCCTACAGTGGACTAGTTACGGCTGATGATTTTATACACACACACACATTATATATATATATATATATATATATATATATATATATATATATATATATATTTGTTAGAGTATTTTTGGATTTAATAGTCCCGCCCCCTTCTTCCCCCCTAGCAGTGACGCCCCCCACCCCACCATACCGTACCCTGAACCGTTTTTCCTTACAGGATGATTCCAGATAATAGATAACATACATAGCCACCTTTATCTCGAAGCTTTTATCAAGGATAAACCACAAATGGAGAGAACAAACATTCATACCAACATCCACTCCATAAGCCTAAACAGAAATGCATTCTGTTTCGATTCCCTTCCCAGATATGCTTGAGCTACACCTAATTTTGTTAAGCACAAGTTTCTCATGATGAAATTCATGCCGGTAATTAATTCTGAAACAAATCGGACCTGGAGAAAGGAGATTTTCCTACCACATTTTAGATGTTTGCATAGTAATCAACCACTACTGAGAGAGAGAGAGAGAGAGAGAGAGAGAGAGAGAGAGAGAGAGAGAGAGAGAGAGAGATTAAACCCGGAGTGTCTTCTCTGAAGATTTATAGATAGGCCTAAGATGGGTATCATTTCAAAACCTCTTTCGTTCCAATTTTTTTTCATTTTTCTAAAAATCGTTCTACGAAAAATATGCACTACAATCGCTCTATGATTATCTATATACCAAGTATGTCATTACTTTCATTTAAATAATGAAAGCTTGTAAACCATAAGAAAAAGGTTGATTAGAAAGTGTATGGCAAAGCACAAACATAGTTATCGTGTTGAAAAGTCTAATCACACAATTCAATCAACAATTATCACTGTATATTTGAAAATCAACAAGTGGAAATATTGGTCCCGTGTAAAAGTAGTGAGAGCAGCCGATCACGTTACTGAAGCATGGATAAGTTTTTTTTTTTCTTTTTTTTTCCCTTTTTGCCTGAGGTCAGCTTCCACAAGAACCACATGTAAGGGACGGGAAAGGCCAGGACCAGCACTCTAAATATATCTACAGCGTTAAATACTGTATTTCATTGTAACCAGACTTTAATTTTGATAGATCGGATTAATATAATAAACGTTAAGATCATATGGTAACATGAAATAAATATCTTCACCATAACTTGCATTGTCCTTAAAAACTTTTCCGAGTTTATTTTATTCGACTCAATCTAGCATATAAATTTCTGAATTAAATATATGTCTTACTAAAGCATGATTTGCATAAATCAATTTCATTAAACCTTATTGTCTTTTATTACGACAAAAAAATTTTCACATATCAACTCGACCTCGTCATAACTGAATTACATGTGTAGTTTTCTTCAATGATTTACCTTAAACATACTAATATGGTACAGCTCCAATTCTGTTATAATCTACTAGATTCAGGGCATCTTACTGCAGTAAAATTGTGCATTAGAATTATCGTACCCGATGCATTAAAATCGATCATTTAAGAGAAATCTCTCATAATAAATGCATGTCTAACAAGTTTTAATAACAAGACAAAGTCTAATAGTAAATAGCTTTGTCAACTCCGTAACTATAAAGATTCGAGTCTCTGCTTTGCAAAATAACCAATGCCTACAGTATGTCTTGGAAATAACCTTTGAACTTTCCAGCATAAATGACATGTCTAGTATATAAAATTGCAAAACCCAAAGTTAAAATTAACCGAGTTAATTAAACAAATTTCCTCATCTCCAGCCAGGTTTTATATTTCCTAATTGTTGTTTTTTTATTACTCAGGTCCACTTACGTTGAATTTCATACAAATATATACCCTGTAACCTGTAAAAATAGGGAATTTCAGAGCCCTGATTTAAAAGATACAACGTTTAACAGACTACTAGTTTCCTCCTATGCAATTAGGTTTTGTATCAACCAAAATGTTATTTTAATTTATTACGCAGGTTCACATATGTCGAAACATATAACCTGACTGTGACTTATTTAATATCTCAGCAAAGCTAATATAATGAGAACAATTATTACAAACACAGTACACTATTGTACTTACAACAGCCTGCTTGTAATAACAACGTCGAAGCTCCTGTGGCAATATTACTTTTCAGTGGCCTGTGTTATCAAGTACAGTCTGCTTTGCAAATGGAGCTGTAAATTATGCCTATTTATTTCAATGTATCCATTGAAAACGACTAAGACGAACAATAGATCTTGATGCACTCTGTGTCACTAGTGTGGGATGACTGAAAGACACTTCGAGAAGTTACGGGCAAGTATTCTTTGAACGGGAACTTTTACTCAGGAAAGGAGGCTTGCGTGAATAGCGGTAACTACTCGTTCTTCCATCACTCTTAACTTGTTAACGTGTTATAGTGTCTTAGGTCTTAAGCTTTTTATTAATGCGTGCTTTCGTGGAATATCAGTGACCGGAGGGTAAACATCTGAAGTATAATTTTTTTCTCCAAGTTCTTTGAATTCTAAGGTGAGTTTGCAATTGATCACTTTGATGAATTATGCCACGAGACGTTCAAGTACCATTCTTAAAAGGTACAGTTATTTTTGTATGCACCTTCCCCGTGAAATTTTTTTTTTGTTAATTAGTTTACGTATATAGTGTCCCTAGCCTTGAATAATGACCATAATCGGAATTTTTCTTGTTTAGAGAAAGCAAGTTGGCACATGCACAAAGGTTAAGTTACCAGTTAATAAATGATCAATCGCTATGAAATCACCATTTTAAGCAAATTTAGCACAACGTGTGAAAATTCTGGATGCTCTATCTTGTTGGTGGTAAAAGATTTACCGCCGAAGATTATACGAAATATAGAAAGAGATGGTCCTGCAGTGTGCGATTGTGGGACCTAAACCGAACAACAAAACAGCAAAGAGTACTTTATCTTCGGGAATATTATGGAAAATATATATTAACGACAAATAAAAGTTGCATATATTAATCCCATACAATTAAAATTAAGGTAATAAAATTCACAAGCTTCACGTAAAATCCCCGAGAAGAAAAACGTGTCCAAAACCCTTAAAAACATTGCAATTGTTAATACAAACTATATACAGCAACGACACCAAATGCAGCCATTTCTAGTCCGCTGCAGGACAAAGGCCTCATACATGTTCTTTGTCATATCTGAGGTTTGGCCATTTTTATCAACACGCTAACCACTGCGGATTGGTGATGGTGAGACACTTTAGTCTGATCGCTCACAGCAAACCAACCTAGTATGGATGGCACTGACTAGTACAGCTTAGCTGATCATGGCGATACACAAACCCTTTCACCTCGTTAAGGACAACCCAGAGAAGCTATATACGTCTACCTTATATGGAAACGTCGTCGTAAATTTTGCTGGTACAACCGTAGAGATGATGGCGATTGGAATACTTGGCATGGATAAAGGTGCAGTTAAAGAAAGAATATTGGGAAACTGATACCACAAATTGTGATCTCCAATGTTCAGTTAAGATTATGATGTGGTAAACACATTAAAGGTTTAAAGACCACTCGTGAATGACAGAGGCAAGGGACAGTGACATTGCCCTATCAAGCAGGACAATGCCCTAGAGACTGACCACATATACATATGATCAGCGACCAAGAACCCCCCTCCACCCAAGCTAGGACCAAGGAGGGCCAGGCAGTAGCTGCTGATGACTCAGTAGATAGACCTAGAGGCTCCGCCACCCCCCCCCCATCCTTAGCTCACAAGAACGGTAAGGTTGCAGCAACCAAAGAAACTAACGAGTTTAAGCAGGACTCGAACCTCAATCTGGCGTTCACCAGTCAGGGACGTTACCACATCGGCCACCACAACTTCAAGTCACTCACCAAGATAAAGGAGAGGATAAACAGGATATTTCAGAATCCTGTTGCATGTGGACTGTCCATAATCATTATAAAATTTAATTCGTAAATTCGAAATTCCCGATAATGATGATAAAGTTGTAATGGGGAACGTATGACACGTGACAGATACTGTGTTCACTTGCTTCTACTGTCAGAAATATGGTCATAATGAGAAGGAATCCGAGTTTAGGCAGGATAGCAAATTCTGCGAAAAAAATGTGCTGGTGATCATGAAACGAAAGAATGTTCATTAGGATTTCGCTAAGTGTACTGTACGTATTAACTGTTTAAGGTGAATTCTGGATGCTGCAAAGCTTTGGGTGTGGAGTTGAACAGCGTAGCATTAAATATAGATCACAAAGTTAAACACTTAGTTTGAACGAAAGTATATAATAACTTTTTTCTTAGGGAAGACTTTTTTTATTTGATATAATGTAACTGCTCGCTGACAATTAAAATTCATATACACTTTTCCTTCAGATGTGGACAGCTATGTTCATGTTCTGGAAGACAGTTGCTAAAAGATAACAGAAAATGTAATAGCGCAGTGCTTCCTTTATAAGAGACATTTCTGTCATTTTCCGTTGATTTCTTACATTTCTATGTTGTCTTAGTATTAATTAGTCTCTCTTAAGTCATTTATGCAACTTAAAATGTCTACAATACATTATAATATAAGTGAAGTTATTGTCCAAATCTTATCAAATAAAATTTACTGGATATATTCTATGAAAACCAAGTTTTGGGTATGCGTGCTAACTTTTCTAAAATCTATTTTCAGTTAACTGTCTGGCACTATCAAAATGTCGTTAATAGCACTGTACAGGGAGGTTGCAAATACTAAAAGAACTCAAGGACTGAAGAAGGCATTTCCCCAAATCACTGATGTTCAAGAAGAAATTTGTTTCTACACTCAGACTTCAAATGACATTGGTGAATGGTAAGTTGATAAAATGAAATTACATTTTGTCAGTACTAATAATGTTTTTACATACTTACTGCAGGCAGCATGCATAGTGGATTTAGCAATTAAAATCACTACGAATTTATAATTATGGATTTAACGAAGCAGTTAATTTACAATTTTTTTGTGGGATGTCTTTTGTTAATTTAAAAAGATGGGTTATAATTTTATTCAATACTTACGGGGTAAGTAAATTGGATAATTTAAACGGGCAATACTTCAACAATTAAAAGACAATTAGGAATACATTCTAAAATAGATTTTTATATACATATCAGTATGACCGACATTAAAACCTAAAACACATAGGTAAGTCCTGGGAACTAAAAATATCGTGAAAAGGGGCTAAATATTTGTAAAAAAAAAAAATTATTTGACAATACAGTATATAAAGAATTTCCTGGAAACCCTACAGGATATCTGTATTTATGTAATCTGGCATGACCACTTTTATGATATTGTAGTAGTTTAAAGAATGCTCTCTCATCACAATAGCTTTAAACAATCAACTACCAAATATCAATACTGTAGCACAAGTACGTCCTCACCAAAATGCATTTTCTTTTGCTCTTGTAACATCTGAATATGTCCAGGGATAAAATAAATTTGAATTTATCTTCAATACTTTCTAATATTTAATTTACGTGTTAAGATTCTTAACAATCATGGGGCTGGTCATCCAGCAATAATAATTTTTATGTTGTATTTTACTGTTGACAATGACTGCATCAACAGCTCAGGAATGTAAAAAAAACTTTCATCACTTGCACTGGCAACACGAATCCAGGAAAATTAGTCACTTAACATCGGCTCATGAATGGAGAGGCAAGGGACAATGACATTGCACTATCAAGCAGGACAATGCCCTAGAGACTGACCATATATACATATGATCAGCGTCCAAGCCCCCTATCCACCCAAGTAGGACCAAGGAGGAGCAGGCAATGGCTGCTGATGGCTCAGCAGAAACGTATACCTATAGGCTCCCCCAATCCCCCTTCCTTATCTCACAAGGATGGTGAGGTTGCAGTGACCAAAGAAACTAACAAGTTTGAACGGGACTCGAACCCCAGTCTGACGTTCACCAGTCAGAGACATTACCACATCAGCCACCAAACCCAACACCCATTTGAATTTTCCAATAGCCTTTAAAACATAGACATAATTACTTACTATGGCTTGTATAGCTTACAGATCAATTATACATATGTTGAGCATTTTAACTTTCAATAACTTATCTTTATGTTTATTCTTTTCATCTGTAAGAAATTAGCATGAGCATACTGCATCATAAAATTACATTTATAATTTCATAATTAATATTTTGTTTTCATATAAAAGTTGTCTCAAAATTAAGAAGCTTGTGTCTTTGTACTGTACTGAATCTATAAATCTCAAACAGAAAGCTTGACTTCGGGCATTGCTTTTAAAGTACCGATAAACCTAATGATGAAAATCATGGCTACCTTTCTCTCTTTTCAGGGACAGCGTGGAACACTTACAAAGCGTCCTTAGTGGGAACATCAGAAGCATCTTGGGAGACCCATGGTTAAAAGAATATGGTTTGCGTAAGAAATCCCAGTTATGCACCCAGAGTCCAGCCGAAACCTTAATAGAGATTGGTCCTAGGTATGTAAGAAGCAAGATATGTTTGCACTCTTCCTAATGAAAAAAAGAAAAAAAAAAGATTACTACTGTATATACTGAATACATAAAGCACAAATCATTGCTTTCCTAGAGCCTATCATTTTGGGAAACAGTATGATAGACTAAGATCTTATCACCCCAATAGATTTGCCCTCCAAAGCTGTGAGAGTACTCCCCCCAAAGTTTAGTAATTTATGCTGTACCTTAAATTTCTTACTTGTCCTCTTCAATACTCATTTTCAACAATTACCTCATTGTTCAGTTCTACTTTTCAGATAAAACATTCTATCTTAATTTGATTTCTGATTCACCTTTTATTTATCATTCTGAAATTTCTGTGACTACTTATTACTCCATCCTTATTAATTTTTGTGCATTTGCAGTTTATTATTCTCACACAAAACCTTTTACATTTACTGGCCTTTTTTTCTAACTGTTCCTGATCTCTTCTTTTCAGACTTAACTTCACAACAGCCTGGGGAACAAATGCTGTGAGCATATTTCGTGCTGCTGGGATGACAACAGTACTTAGGGTGGAAAAGTCTCATCGCTATATGATTAAAGCTTCAGTAGAAATTTCAAGTGAAACGCGGAAAGAAGTTAGTTTAAAATCTATAGTACCTGCAATTCATAGTTCTAAAATGTTCAAATTTGGAATTTTTTCTCAAAGAAGTTTAAAGAGACCAGGAAGTAAATACTGTACAGTAACTAAATGTAATTGTCTTGATACCATGTATTTAAGCTGGAATAAGAAATTTAGTAGATACAGTAAATTTGATTGCAAAATTTGTAAAATTGCAATAAATTTGTTAAATTTACTTCCTTGGGGCTTTTCAATTCTAGTACCAAAATTAATAACCAGTGATTATCATTAGATTAACTCCAATATGACATACTACATAATATTATGTAACTGCCATTACAGTACCATTTAATTACTTATTTCTAGATAGTGATGAAGCTTCATGATCCTATGACAGAACAAGAATATAAAGAACCCCTAAAATCATTTGGCGTAGAACAGCAGCCTGAAAAGTGGTTTCAGATAGACGTGATGGAACGTGGCAGAAAGGCTCTGGAAGAAGCTAATAGGAATATGGGTAATTCTTAAGTATTTAGATTTGACATTAAACTGTGATTGTTAATGATCCTTAAAAATGGCTTAAAAGAAATAGATTTTATTTAAATTTTCAAGCAGAATAGTTTTTGATATATTACTTGTATCAAAATGAATAACATCTAAGATGTAATCATCAAATATTAATATAAAAAATCTCGTCTATTATCCATAGGTTTAGCTTTTGATGACTGGGATCTAGATTACTACACTGAAGTTTTTAAAGAAAAAGTACAGCGAAACCCAACTACCGTTGAACTCTTTGATTTAGCTCAGTCTAATTCAGAGCATTCAAGGCACTGGTTTTTTAAGGTACGTACAATTTGTGGCATTAAGACTACAAAATTCTTATCTATGGTGTTTTAAAAAAGACACTTAAAAGTAATGCATTTTTTAAAAATATTTTTTTATAAGAGAGCTATATTATCCTTTATCTTATCGTAATATGATTTTTGGTACAGGTAGTAAATACTCTTTTTCCCTATACCAAAGCTTACTGATAGCTTTGGTATAAGGAAAAGAGCATTTACTTCATTTCCCTTCACCCCTAAATGCATCATACAGGTATTCATAAGTTAGATACCCTGAACAAAAGTCATATTCAGACAGCAAAGACTAAAGAACCAAAAAATCATTGCTCATTACCCCATAATGGCAGATAATTTCATTTTTTTCTAGAGACAAAAGAATAAAAGATAAAAGGTTACAATTATAGGACTCGGCAGTTTAAGAAATAGTAGTACAGTACTAGATTGACTAATATTCTTTTTAAGTTACACTAACAACTAAACCTGGTCCATTATTCTTGGTGAAAGTTAGCTATTGAAGTCGAGCAGTCTCCTTATTGCTGTTGCTGCATTTTAGTACAGTCATGAAACCTGTGAAAGTTGGACTACACTTCTATTAAAATGGAAACGGGTATTGTCAACTATTGCATTCAGCTGAATGTTGAACCAATCTTGCTGAGGCAAAAGAGGAGCTATGAGGGTCATCATCTTGATTGTTAATGATCACAGCCTTGTTAGGACCCATATGATGAGACTGAAGGGGGCAAAGGCATAAATTCCTAAACCATGCTATGATTCATTGCACTTGTCTCCAGTATACTGCATCTGGTTGGGTTTAGCAATAAACCAACAGTTTGTTATTTATAAAGAGTGTGTAGCATTTGACAAGTGGAGTATCCCTTGATCACCAAAGTGCCCTACACGTACAGGACTGATATTCACGGATCATTCCAACGAAGAGACTTTTAATTTCCTGCTTAAGACTTTGGCTTTGGCCCATACAAAGATTTCTAAGATCAAATAGCACAATGACCCGAGTGGCTCGTTGATTCCAAAAGCAATGGCATTTATATTACTGGCCATGATCTCGACAATTCTGCTTTCAAAGGATGTCCTGTTATATTGAAAGCTAAGAAAAATAGCCTTGAACTATATAACAAGTTGATGAGAAGCTGCTGTTCCAACTAGGTCTTATAACTCTTTGCTTTAAAATCAGGAATTGAGCTCCCCATCTTTGAGTTGATGTGTTGGAAAAAATAAAAAAAGTTTGGTCACTGTACTACCACCATTGAAAACCTAGCAAAACATGTCACTTCAACTGGATAATACTGTATTCAGGCAATCATGTCACCCTCTAAGAATTGGTAAGCTGGAACTTAAGGGAACAAATCAAGCTGTTGTGAAACACTAGTTTTCCCAATGATACCAGATGGGTAGTGGTTGGGGACATGTGTGAAACTTCTGTAAAAATGGCTATTCTCTGAATCCTTTCTTTTGAAAGCCAAACAACTTCCTGTTTGTATTAAACCAAAACTTAATAAATTGCCTTTGTCCATAGAATCTAGTCTGATTTACTCTAATACACCAGCAACCAAGGATAGTGAAAGATTAAAGTGCGGAGATGTTCTGTTGCAGATCCTTTATTGACAATACGAACAACCAGATAAATCCAGACTTTTAAGCCTGTGAAATTTTGAGTGGACTGAGGTAATTTACTGACCTACTGACCTTATCCTTTAGGACTAAGATTAAGCCATTGTAAAGGCTCAAAGATACCTGTCTCACCACCCACTGACCTTTTTTCTAATGGCCTTGACCTTTGAACTGAATGGTTGTGGGTACAAAAGTAAAAATCAACTGCTTTAGATAACTATGGGTTTTGCACTTAAGAAAAGCAGGTCAATATCTGTTGGAAATTAGTAACCATACTCTTGGCTTTCATGCACTTCCAAGCTCTTCAGATTCTTGAGAGATTTTACCCTGACTGGAGGAAATGCTGTTAGTAGTGAGGGAACATCATTGTTATATGTGCCTCCTCTTCTCGTAGGTGACTTGACTAAATTTTAGTCCTGGTGGCTGTAGAGGTTAATTACTTGTATAATTCTTTGACTATGGATTAATTTTTGTACAAGAAATTTCATCCCAAACAGCAAAAGATAATGTAAAAACCATGATGTTGATAACAATGATGGTGATGAAGGCTTAAAGCATTACTTAATGTGAATACTTATAATGTAAAAATTTTAATCATTATTCTACCATTTTACAGGGAGATTACACCATTGATGGAGAACCTCTCAAACAGTCATTACTTGATATGGTGATATCTACAAACAATCATCCCAACACCAATAAAAATAATGTCATTGCATTTTCTGATAATTCTAGGTGAGTCACATTTGATTATTTGTAGTAATTCTTCAGTTGTCATAATCTGATGATATTGAAGAAATATTATGATAACATTTTAACATTTTTAAATTTGGTATAATATACTGTAGTATAATATGTTAATTTTGAGTGACAAAAAAATTACTATGACATTTTGTTATGTATCTATAAGATTAAGATATTATTGCCCTGTGGCCCTTTTATTAGGATAAGAAATGCACATATCTCACACACTTTTTTGTTTGGACTGTATAAATAATTTACTAGATCTTTTTCCACTATAAAAAGCATCCTTTCAAAACTGACGTTATATAATAGTTTTATTTCTTATATAAAGGAGGTAAATTTATGTAATATGGTAATTCTCAAGACAATATCTTTTTCTTTCTTCTGTGTTGAAAAGCTCTCTACATGTTGTGATTTAGCACATTAGTCAAGATATCAGTAGTATTCACACACTTTGATCACTTTTATCCTTATGCTGTGGTGCCCTCAATTATTCAATGAACAACATGGACTTTTACTAATCAGATTTTGCTAACAGATCCCTTTTTTTAGCATTCATTTCCTGAATCTCCATAAGCAGTACAGATGGAATAAATTATAAAACATACATGGTATGAATTATTTTTCTAAGATTCATGTGAATAATTTTTATAAGGAATATATATTATGTACAGTATTACTTAATTAGAGGTCCCCTTTTTTGTTTTTGTATCATTTGTTGATGTCAGCTACCCCCCAAAATTGGGGGAAGTGCCTTGGTATATGTATGTATGTATGTTTGTGTATTACTTAATTACGGTATATGTATTCTTTTTACAGTGGGATAAAAGGGTGGAAAACAACTGCCCTTACTGTGAGTAACCCTGTTAAAGCATCAAGCTTTGTGCAGAAAACAACTATGCGTCATTTGATCTTTACTGCGGAAACTCACAATTTCCCTACTGGTGTTGCTCCTTTCAGGTAAGAAAAGTATATGTACTGTATATTTTATTTTTAGAACATTTACAAATACAGTACTGTACTCTGTTTTTATTATGAGTTATAATTTAACTAGGAAATAGGTTATCTAAAATTAAAAATGTTATTGATACAGTGGAGCTACAACTGGAACTGGTGGTCGTATAAGGGATGTACAGGCTGTTGGGCGTGGAGGTCATGTAATTGCTGGCACTGCTGGCTACTGCTTTGGTAATTTACGTATACCAGGTAAGTCTCTTTCAAGGTTTTTTAAGTGATTTATACAGAAGCTGTAATTTAATGAAGTAACTGAATAAGTGTAAAACTATTTCCATTAGTTTAATAATAAATTTAATGTGTTTGCTATTTGATTATGTCATGTCTTCGAGAGCTCTAAACACACCGATTTATCTTAACTTGAGTACCAGTACTTCCTTTTTATATACAAAAACCATTCACGTGCACTTCAGCTATAAATCTCGGCATTTTATAGATGCAACTTATCAAACCCTCATTGCTCTTTGTAAGTCTTTTAACTGTGCTTTAGGTCTGTACAGAAGAACAGGTCTTGTATACGCTCAACAATTCTAGAACAAACAATTATGGCCCCTTTGACTTCTCTGCCAGCTTCAGAGATCAATGTTAGTGGTAGCTCATAAGAGGTGGCATGATATTCAAAACAACAAAGTAATAGAAAACTTTATACAGTACTCTAAAAAAAGGATATCTATTTTGAATAAAAATTTAATTCTTTCATACCTATACATGCTAAGTATGAAACTAGAATAAGCTAGGTAACATATATATATTGGAATACTGTACAGTCAGCCCTCCATCATCACAGGGGCTAGGTAACAAAGATACCCATGATGAGCTAAAAACCTCGTAATATTGATGGCCTAGGTTAAGTAAACTCAGAAACTCCCGGAAACCAATGACGACTTCCTCTGATAGGTCGAACACCCTAAATAACTCACTGTACTGTACCACATTTTTTTCACAAGGTTTCGATCATGTTATTATGGTTTATATTAGATTACAAAGGCAATTGTACATTTCTAACACAGCTTCAGAACAAGGTACGGCAACTCATAACATGTACAGTACGTCATCACTACAACACCCCATGTAAAAGTAACAAAAAACACTGCTGCTCGTAACTATCAATACTCAATGAAGCTGTAGCATATATGACTGTAATATGTGTACAGTACTATCACTACAGTATAGCTTAATTAGCTAAGATGAGACAACACATCACTCATAAGCGATCACTGTCTTGGTCTTGATGAGGTCACGTCGCAACCCAATTAGTTCTTCACCTAATACTTAGCCAGTAATTCATTTTGTATACTAGACAGTACTGTAAATACAGTACACTGTTAGTAGTTCTTTTTCAATGAACGTATGAATATCCTAAGATAATTAACAGTAAACATACGATAAAAAAGAATGACAGTTCACATACACCAGTCAACATTTACAAAGTATGTGCAGTGAAATTTTGTGATGCACAATACAATCCTTTAGGTACAGTAGTATAGTTTAGGTGTAAATAGAAACATACAGTAGGCAGTACATAACAAATCCTAAATTAACACTTGTGGGAGATGTTTTTGTGATGGACACTGGGAGAGTGAAATAAAGTAGTCAGTCTGAGAAGTGGCATTGCTCAGGAGGGAAACAGTGCAAAGGCTAGGTGGAAAGAAGTGAGGATGATTTGAAAATGTTATGGTGCTAACAGCAGTCCTAATCGCAAGGTCCACTAAGAATCAAAACTTTATTTGGAATATTACGCAGATCTCAATACTGTACAGTACTATATCGGGAATATCGAAACTGCAACGATAAAATCCGCAATGACAGAGGGTTGACTGTACTGTAAAGGATCTTACTTTAGATTCCGAATATCATGTCAAATCTTTCATATATTATGATACACCAGTTTTGTTTTACATTCACAGGTTATTTATGTCCTTGGGAGCTTGATGTGTCTTACCCACCAAACTTTGCATCACCACTTGAAGTTGCCATAGAAGCATCAAATGGTGCTTCAGATTATGGCAATAAATTTGGAGAGCCTGTGATTTCAGGGTTTGCTCGCTCCTGTGGCCTTCTAATAGGTAAGCAATATTCTTTATCATATTGTGACTTGTATCTGATAATTTAGACAGAACTTTATACCCTACAATGTAGATGAAAATGAAGTGAACCCCAATTTTATTTACAGGTGATGCTAATAATCAAGAGCGAAGAGAATGGGTAAAACCAATCATGTTTAGCGGAGGGATTGGAACACTAGATGATGAAATGATCTCAAAATTACCACCCAAAAAAGGTAAGTTATTCAATAGATTATTTAGAATTTCTTAACTTTGGTAGGAATTAATGAATGCTTTAATCTGGAACTACAGTACTAATATTATGGCATTATGTTTCTGAGGGAGGGTGAATTATCTTAAGAGTTGGTAGGAATTCCTATAACTAGTGCTTTCCTATACATAGTTTATGTATATTCATTTCAGTAACATATTCATCATCATAAACTATTTAATCAATTCCCTTTTTAGTATGAAATTTGTAAAACAGCTGTCTTGTTTTTTTAGGCTTCCTTGTTTCGAAGATTGGTGGGCCAGCATACAGAATAGGAGTTGGGGGAGGTGCAGCTTCATCTGTACAGGTATGTTATCGATTCAGTCTTGGTAGCTTAGTGGATAACGTTTCCAACTCACAATTAGTAGGTTGGAAATATGAGCTATTCAATGACCAAAAGTTTTCACTAGTTTTCACAATCTCACTATCCCACTTGGGGAATTGGGGATTTGGGGGCAGGCTTATAGGTCTATCTACGGAGTAATCTGTAGCCATTGCCTGGTCTTCCCTAGTCCTAGCTTGGGTGGAGATAGGACTTAGGCATTGATCAAATACAGTACGTGTATTGTTGGTCTTGGGACATTGTTCCATTTCTTGCCTCTGCCACTGATAAGTATTAAAATGAAAAGAGAGTTCAAAATGATGGTTTAGCTTTAGAAACAAATTCATGTCATTTTTATTGGAACATGAGCGTGTTCAGCAAGCCCAGAGACCCGAAGACTATCGCAATGTTAGTATGCATCATCTCAAATTTTGATAGTGCATTAGTACATGTATGTTTTACATTAAATGAACTTATGCAAAGAATCCTATAATTGACTCTTATTTGGCAAATATTTTAAATTTCCTTTCCACTTGTTCTGAAAAAAATATACTGAAATTCCAAGATTGGAAAAAGGAGTGTAATAAATAATTTCATTTTGAATCAAATTTTAGGTACAAGGAGATAACACTGCAACAAGAGATTTAGGTGCAGTTCAACGAGGCGATGCTGAAATGGGACAAAAGCTCAACCGTGTGATTCGAGGGTGTCTGGAAATGGAGCGGAACCCAATTCTTTCAATTCATGACCAAGGAGCAGGTGGAAATGGTAAATTTATAAGTTATACTGTAACTAAAAGTGGTGATAGCTAGTTTCAGCCACTTTAATTTTCTTATTAATTTCCTTTAATTTTGTTATACCTTTGGGTTCTTTCGTTGGCAATCTGCACTTATGCATGTACCAATATCTTTATATTTTTCTCAGCAAATGTGTTGAAAGAACTGATGGAAGGTGCTGGTGGAGATATATACAGTAAATCTTTTAGTGTGGGAGATCCCAGTCTGTCAACATTAGAAATCTGGGGGGCAGAGTATCAAGAATCAAATGCCATCCTTATTCCTGATGATCAACTTGGTGATCTGGAGTCTCTTGCTGAACGTGAGAGGTGCCCCATTGATACTGTTGGTGTTATCACTGGGGATCAAAAGGTAAGACATACAGTATAATTTATACTGTTGTGCTATTTATTTTCTGCTACATAAAATATCTGTAGAATATGAACCTCTTGTTTGGTGCTCAATATCTTTTGATCATTTTCTAATATACCGTACCCTAAAATTATTGGTTGACTGGACACACTTAACAAAAATTAATCATGAGAATTAGTCCATTATTTTTGTATTTAGTCTTGTTAAATGATGTAATACTTCTAACGTAAAATATTCATAGAATTCAAGGATTTTTTTTGATTCAGTATAGTGCTGTGGTCATATTCTCAGTATCTAAACCTTGAGTTCTTATTCATTCACGAGTTTAGGGGTGGGTATTAAGAATTACAGGTATAGGCTATGAATCTATTTTTAGCATTCTAATAGTGAACTGATAATTCTTATTGCCTAAGTACAATGTAAATCACATTACACATAACATAGCATCCTTGATTATTTTTGTAGGTCGTAATTTTCTTTTTTTTTTTTCTTATATGAGAGATGTGACTTTACTGTAGGTATATTCATAATCTGCATTGTTTTATAGCCAGTATGATTCATTGACAGTAAAGAATGATAAAGTTGTGCTATATTCAGTTAAAACTTTTAAAGTTTTATGGCTACTCCTTCTGCATGTGTGCTGCTCTAAAATTAATTAGAACTTTTTCCTTTTGTAAGTTAAGTGTGAGTCTTTTAACTGTACACTCCTGATATAAATTGTATGAACTGCAATTTTATGTTATGAATATATAGTAATTAATATGCAACCTAAAATCATAATGAAATAAACAGGTACGACTGATTGAAGAGAAACTGGATATCAAGTCTTCCTTAGAGTGCCCTCGGAAAGCAACAACCAAGATGAATCCAGTTGATTTAGAATTAGATTTAGTCTTAGGAAGTATGCCAAAAAAGGTAAATAATAAAGTTTTAATTTTTTTATCTTTAAGCATTAAAGCTTTTTTCCTTTTTCAATGGTTTCTTTATTTCTTAAATACACATGATATCCTGTACAGCAGTGTATTTAAGAAATGGATAAACTTACATTGAATTTTGTTTACTTCAACAAAATGAAATATTACACCAAAGAAAGTTCTTTCACGCTAATTCATCCTCTCCATCTGTTTACATTTTTACGTCGTTCCATTTACAGTACTGTATATCTTACTATATTTCCTATTTGAATTTCTATCAAGCCTAGGCTTTATCAATAAATTCCTTCCTTCCATGGTTTCCTAAGCATTCGTACATCTATATCTACCATTTCCCTGATTGACTGCTAATTTACTTGATCTGATCAACGAGGTGAATTACGACAGCAAAGTCTAAGCACATTAAATACCAATTTGTTCAATATTTAAAAAAATATTTTCAAAAGCTCAATTGCACCTCAAGTGACATTAAGTAAATGGTAAGAATTGTGAGTTACAGTATTTATCAAAAGTTACTTATATATCGAGAAAGTTATAAGGTAACTCAGGCTTCATGAAATGATCTTTATTATTCCACAGAAATTCCACTGGACCAAGTCTCGTGCCAATGTAGCGCCATTAAAACTTCGAGGGGATCTGACTGTCATGGAAGCATTAAAACTAGTGTTGATGCTTCCAGGAGTTGCAAGCAAGCGTTATTTGACAAATAAGGTAACAAAATTAAATATTAAACAAGTAATAATGCATGCTTTGAAAATCATACATACAGTACTGTACTGAAAATTTCATGTTACAGAAAGAAAATTTCAAACTTTCAGCATCGTTATTTATTCTCGGAGGAAGGCAACATATATACACATGCTATGGTGGCAATAATCCTATTTGGATGTAAAATAATGCTGATTGATCCTCCTAATTTGATTTGTGAAAGAATTTATGTTCCCTGGCACTTGTACAACACAAAAATCATTGCTGTATCATAAGTCTATTGCTATGAACATGCACTAATGGGTGATGAGAGATTCATCCTCATATTTTTCTAATCTTCAATTAAATCAGCACCAGAACATACTCTGCCCTGTGGCTTCACTTTTTCAGTTTTTTTTTTTTTAACAACCCTAGAATTCTTTATCCTATTCTTTTAAGTAATCTCAAGTAAACTCTTATAGTCTGTGTATCCAATTATTAGTTGTTATGGTAGATGTCATTGGTAATGTCATCGCAGAGAAGAAATGTTCCGACATTCATGCATTCTTTAGAGTTTATACTCGGTAAAGTTTGCTCTTAGCAAAGCCACAAACTGAGAAAAATAATGACAGAATTGAGGGGCCATTATGAACAAAAATGGGTATCTATCATCCATGAGAAATTGATATCTTTTGAAAAATTATGAGTCTTCAATTACTATAAACAAAGTAATAGCCTTTGGTAAGGAAACACTGTGCATTAGGAAATATAAAAGAATATTTCAGAATTATATTCTTGAATAATTAGTTTCAATAGGTAAGGATTTTTGCAGTATCAGCGTAATAGAAACTGATATTACAAAATAATGTTTGTTTTGTATAATATTATCTCTCTTAACCCTTTTACCCCCAGGCTCTTTGGAAATTTCCAACCCTTAACCCCCAGGGGGTTATTTTTTTCCCAGCACATTTTGCAGTATATTTTTTTTAAGTTGCTCTAATAGCCTTAATTTTTGTCATAGAGAGGTCAGGTTGGTCTCATTCTCTTGAAAAATGCCTGAATTTTCTCAAAAAATTATCAAAAATATGAAAAAAAAATTTTATAGCATTTTTTTTGCAAGGACGTACCGGTACGTCCATGGGGGTAAAGGGGTGGGTTTTGTGAAACGTACCAGTACATCCTTTGGGGGTAAAAGGGTTAAGGAATGTTTTCATCCTTATGATAGATTTAAAAATTATTACTTTAATCATGTACAGGTTGACAGATCAGTTACAGGACTAGTAGCCCAGCAACAATGTGTAGGTCCTCTTCATACACCTGTTGCAGATGTGGCAGTGATAGCTCACTCTTACTTCCATAAGGTATGTAAGTGTAATTTGTGATAGCAATATTTGGATATTTCCATAAACTTGAACTGAAGGTGGTTTCTAAAAAATCTAATAAAATCTAGTAGTGGTGAAGAGATTGCCTTGTTTAATTATGAGTTTAAAGAAATTACTCAGGATACTATTTACTGTAGTGCTATTATTATAAAAGTTCTACTTGTATCAGATTTAAGGTAACTGATATACTGTAATAACTGAACCACTATATAAATGAATGGTCTTTACTGTATATAATTTGGCAAGAAAAATTACATAATGATAAGTAAATCTTTAGCTAAGCGAGGATATTGGTCTTGAATATTTTTGTCTGTACAGTTTACAATTAGAGTACAGGACTTTATTTAGATAATCAATTCCAGGAAGGTGGTGCTACAAGCATAGGAGAGCAACCTATGAAAATCCTAGCAAACCCATCTGCAGGAGCCCGAATGACAGTTCTTGAAGCCCTTTCTAATCTTGCGGCCTCTCCAATAACCGACATTAAGGTATGTACACAGTAAGTTAATTGAAATTATATTTCATTAAAACCAAATTTAAAGCATATCCAAAATCTAACAAAGACCGTCAAAAAGGAATCTCATGGTTATTTTATTTTTCAAAGAACAAAAAGGAAAATTTATGAAATACTTGTACAATAGAAAGGAAATGTATCATGAATAGAGAAAGAATTAAGAATAGAAGATTTATTAGAGAACAATCATTTACACATTAAGTAAAAAGCAGATACGGAAATAATAAATGTAACCTGAGGTGGACATTGGATGCTCTCTCTCTCTCTCTCTCTCTCTCTCTCTCTCTCTCTCTCTCTCTCTCTCTCTCTCTCTCTCTCTCTCTCTCAAGAAGAAAAGAGCTAATGAAGCTCACTACTATCTAAGGTTGAGAGCTTGTTAATAGCTTGAGTGGTTCATTATCATCCCAACTGTAATCAACTAGCCTAGCCTGCTCTCGATTTTCACCGGAACTATATATTAGATTGATTTTATGTATGGATGGAACTCCCAATCTGGTCAGCTATGATCTGAACATATCTCTTTATGAAAGGACTATAATTACCCAGAAATAACTCCCCTGACCAATTTACGTAGGAATTACCAATATACACAGGAGAAGACATCTTTTATGATTGCTAAGAGCCCAAATAACACAACCCAATCTGGAGGAGGTAGACAAAGAGTCAACTATACATGGGGTCGTCGAGAAAACAAAGACAACACATCTATGGTATACCTAAGGCAAGGCTATTGCCATTAACTACTAGATTGTCTCAGTACTGTATTAGAAGCCTAGGCTTATTGAAAGGAAATAAACTGGGAAATTTTTAGTTTTTGGATAAACTTCAATACAAGCCAGGACCAAGAAAGAAGCGATATGAGCATCATAGGATGTTCTTAGAAATAATAGGGAACTTATTCTTGACAATATACAGAAAACTGTTATTATTTACCCATAAATTACGAGCTTATATAGTAAACAATAAAAGCAAAAGTGTATGGAATATAAGGCTGAATTCCATAGCATTATTAATTTCCAGCTTTTCCAGCAGTCAATCTTGAGAAACCACTACCACTAATGTAGCCATCACAGGAATTTAGGCATTAAATATGCATCTCAAACATTTGGTCCTTCAAACATAATATTTAGAACTACAGTAACCCCAATTCCCAGAGTAGTTGAAATAATATCACGAGCTGAAGAGTGCCCATTTTGGGTAGCAAATAATTCCTCAATGTTTTTGTGCTTTTATTGGTGACAAGCCATAAATTGTCAAAGTCACTTTCTACAATGCAAAATTCAAATGGCTCGAAAACCCATGGAAATAGTTTTTTTTTTAATAATTTAATTATTTGTGTAAAGAGATTTATATGATTATCACAATTTTTCTTTTATGTTGTAGTTTATTTAAAATGATATTTTAATTATAAAATAAATTTTTGAATATACTTACCCGGTGAATATATAATAGCTGAGCCTCCGGCGGCTCGACAGAAAAACACAAAAACTCGCGAGCGATCGCTATGAAGGTTGCGGGTGTGCCCACTAGCGCCAACTATCGGCCAGATACTGCATATACATGTAAACAGACCCAATTCTTCTCATCCCGCTGGGTCTCTATCGGGGAGGAAGGGGGGGCCTTTAATTTATATATTCACCGGGTAAGTATATTCAAAAATTTATTTTATAATTAAAATATCATTTTTAAATATTTAACTTAGCCGGTGAATATATAATAGCTGATTCACACCCATGGTGGTGGGTAGAGACCAGAGTTAATTAAGTTTACAGCGTATATGCTTAGAGTTTTTGACAGTTATATCATAACAAAACCCAAATATATATAGGTACCTGGTAAGGAAGTTGACTTAGACGATTACTCTGCCTTGTTAGTCTGTCTTCCTCACGAAGCCCAGCGATCCTCTTGGGATGCTGAAAGACTCCCAGGAGCTGAAGTATCAAGGGCTGCAACCCATACAACAGGACCTCATCAAACCCCTAATCTGGGCGCTCTCAAGAAATGACATTTGACCACCCGCCAAATCAAAAAAGGATGCGAAAGGCTTCTTAGCCTTCCGTACAACCCAATTAAAAAAACATTTCAAGAGCAGATTAAAAGGATATTGGAATTAAGGGAATGTAGTGGTAGAACCCTTACCCACTACTGCACTCGCTGTAACGAATGGACCCAGTGTGTAGCAGTCCTCGTAAAGAGTCTGGACATCTTTTAAGTAAAATGACGCGAATACCGACTTGCTTCTCCAAACGGTCGCGTCCATAATACTTTGCAGAGATCTATTTTGCTTAAAGGCCACGGAAGTTGCTATAGCTCTTACTTCGTGCGTCTTAACCTTAAGCAAGCATCGGTCTTTTTCATTCAAGTGAGAATGAGCCTCTCGTATTAAAAATCTGATAAAATATGACAAAGCATTCTTTGACATAGGCAATGATGGTTTCTTAACTGAGCACCATAATGCCTCAGATCCACCTCGTAAGGACTTAGTACGAGCTAAGTAGAACTTAAGAGCTCTAACTGGACACAGCACTCTTTCAAGTTCGTTGCCTACGATCTCTGACAGGCAAGGTATATCAAAAGGACGAGAAGGCAGTTCATTTTTTTTTGGCCAGGAAACCAAGTTGAAGTGAACATGTGGCTTTTTCTGTAGAAAAGCCGATGTTCTTACTGAAGGCATGAATTTCACTGACCCTTTTAGCCGAAGCCAAGCACACTAGGAAAAGCGTCTTGAGGGTGAGATCCTTCAGGGAGGCTGAATGTAATGGCTCAAACCTGTCTGACATGAGGAACCTTAGGACCACGTCTAAGTTCCATCCAGGAGTTGCCAAACGACGTTCCTTAGAGGTCTCGAAAGACTTAAGGAGATCTTGGAGATCTTTATTGTTGGAAAGATCTAAGCCTCTATGACGAAAGACCGAAGCCAACATGCTCCTGTAGCCCTTAATCGTGGGAGCTGAGAGGGAGCGAACATTTCTCAGATGTAAAAGAAAATCTCCGATTTGGGCTACAGAGGTACTGGAAGAGGACACAGATGCTGACTTGCACCAGTCTCGAAAGACTTCCCACTTCGACTGGTATACTCTGATGGTAGAAGCTCTCCTAGCTCTCGCAATCGCACTGGCTGCCTCCTTCGAAAAGCCTCGAGCTCTTGAGAGTCTCTCGATAGTCTGAAGGCAGTCAGACGAAGAGCGGGGAGCTTTGATGAACATTCTTTACGTGGGGCTGACGTAAGAGATCTACCCTTAGAGGAAGACTTCTTGGAATGTCTACCAGCCATTGAAGTACCTCGGTGAACCACTCTCTCGCGGGCCAGAGGGGAGCAACCAACGTCAACCTTGTCCCTTCGTGAGAGGCGAACTTCTGCAGTACCTTGTTGACTATCTTGAATGGTGGGAATGCATATAAGTCCAGATGAGACCAATCCAGTAGAAACGCGTCTATGTGGATTGCTTCTGGATCTGGGACTGGTGAGCAATAGATTGGTAACCTTTTGGTCAACGAGGTGGCAAAGAGGTCTATGGTGGGTTGACCCCAAGTAGCCCAAAGACTCTTGCACACGTCCTTGTGGAGGGTCCATTCCGTGGGTATCACCTGACCCCTCCGACTGAGACAGTCTGCCAAGACGTTCAAGTCCCCCTGGATGAATCTCGTCAACAGGGAGATGCCTCGATTTCTTGACCATATGAGAAGGTCCCTTGCGATCTCGTACAGCGTGAGGGAGTGTGTGCCTCCTTGCTTGGAGATGTACGCCAAAGCTGTGGTGTTGTCTGAGTTGACCTCTACCACTTTGTTTCGAAGAAAGCTTTCGAATTTCATCAAGGCCAAGTGGACTGCTAAAAGCTCCTTGCCGTTGATGTGCATGCGCTTCTGACTTGAGGTCCACAGACCCGAGCATTCCCGACCGTCCAGGGTCGCACCCCAACCCAAATCCGACGCGTCTGAGAACAACACGTGGTTTGGGTTCTTGACTGCTAGGGATAGTCCCTCTCTCAGACTGATATTGCTGTCCCACCATTTCAGGCATGCCTTTACTGGTTCGGAGACTGGGATTGATACCGTCTCTAACGTCTTGTCCTTGTTCCAGTGAGAGGCTAGATGGAACTGGAGAGGCCGAAGGTGTAGTCTCCCTAGCGAGACAAACTGCTCCAGGGATGAGAGAGTCCCTACGAGACTCTTCCAACTCCTGACTGAACAAACGTTCTCTTTTCAGCATTAGTTGGACTTTGAGCAGGGCTTGTTCTATTCGGGTGGTAGACGGAAAGGCCCGAAAAACTGGACTGCGAATCTCCATCCCCAAATATAGAATAATCTGGGATGGGATCAGTTGGGACTTTTCTAGGTTGACTAAAAGTCCCAACTCCCTGGCCAGACTCAACGTCCAATGTAGATCCTGCAGACAGCGATGACTGGACGATGCTCTGAGAAGTCAGTCGTCCACGTACAGGGAGGCTCGGACTCCCGATAGATGGAGGAATTTTGCCACATTCCTCATGAGCCTCGTAAACACGAGAGGAGCAGGACTGAGGCCAAAGCACAGGGCTCGAAACTGGTACCCCACATTCCTGTAAACAAACCTCAGAAACGGTTGGGAATCCGGGTGTATAGGAATGTGGAAGTATGCATCCTGAAAGTCGAGAGAGACCATCCAGCCGCCTTCCATTAATGCTGTCAAGACAGCCTGGTAGACTTCATCGTGAAGTTTGTCTTGACAATGAACACATTGAGCGCACTTGCCTCTTACGTACTCCTGCAGTGAACGTGGCTGCCAGATCATTGGAGCCATCCCTGATAGACTTGTTCCTGCAGAGAACGTGGCTGTCAGATTATTGGAGCCATCCCTGATAGCCTTGTTTATGCATGACATAATTGTACAGCAAAACTTCAAACGCTCGAAAAAACTCCTAACAGGAGATGGTCTAGCTCTGAAGCCGACCATAAAATCTTGGAGCGTCTCATGGCCAGGCGCCAGGGAGAGTCTATGAGGTTTGAGAAGTATATCTGGGCAGAGGCAGGAACTCCTAAGCCGAGAACTTCTCCCGTGTCATACCAGACTCTCGCTCTATAAGCCAATTTAAAAGGAGGGAAAGCAAAGGCTGTCTCCCCCAAACTCCTCCTGGTGATCAACCAGTCGCCTAGCAAACGTAAAGCTCTCTTAGAAGAGCGAGAGAGCACTATCTTAGAAAACAACGGCTTCGAAGTAGCTAGGCCTAGTGTAAACTCTGACGTTTAGGCGAACGAGGAGCAGCAGTTACAAAAAGATCCGGACAAAGATCCTTAAAAATCAGCATGATTTATTTAAAGTCCATAGAGGGCTGAGCAGCTTTAGGCTCCTCTCCGTCTGACAGAGTCCTCAAGGGAATATCAGTAGGAGGGGGATCAGCAACTTCCTCATCTGAAGGAACCTTGTCCGACAATTGCCGTCTCAAGCAAGGGAGAGACCTGCCGTGGTGGCAATGCTTGACAAGCAGAGTCCACACGCAAAGGAGCAACAGTAGCAGTCAAGGACGCTATGTCATGTAACTGCTTAAAGGACTGACCAGCAACAACAACAGGTGCGGGAGGACGCTCGACGTCAACTCGAGACTGCCTTGACTGCCTAGACTGAGCAGTCAAAACAACTCTTGACTGCGGTGCTTGACGCTCAACGTCAAAACAAGTCAACTACGCTGGTTGGCGAACGTCCTAAACGTCAACAAGAGCAAGCGGCAGCGGCTGAACGTCCACAAGCGGCTGAGAGTCAACACGGGACTGCATCGAGTGAGGCTCTACAAAAACGTGATTGACGTGACTTTGTAACGTCAACGTCAACAGGATGAGCAAAGGCTCGTTTGGGCGGCTGACGGCCAGGATCTCGATCAGCTAAGCGGCGAGGATCATCGTGAACCTGCTCAGCAGAATAGTCCTCCATAAGAGAGGCAAGCTTATTCTGCATGTCTTGCAGTACAACCCATTTAGGATCAATGGAAATGGGTGCGGTAAGAGACGAGGGTAACGTCTGTGACTGCAAAACCTTGCCTACAATAAGACTCTCGGAGCCTGTGTTACGCTTCTGTTTAGGCGTTGAGCAGTCTTCCGATGACTGCACAGGGTCAGAGCTGTCCCAATGGCTACAACCAGGACGCTGGACCTGTCCTGAAGGGACTGACTTTCGCTTTAAGGGTCTCGAAACCTTGCTCCACGGTTTCTTACGCGATAAGCCTTCGGATGACGAGGAGAAAATCGTCTCGCTCGTCTTATGGTAGGGGCGGTCTTGATGAGACACGCCTGAAACCATAGAGGGAACGTCTGTTCACTGATCAAGGCCTCTCGAACCCATAAGTCGTACGACATTACTTCTCCCTGGGGCTTGGGAGCTTGCAAGAGGTCTCGGACTAGGCGAACGACAGGCACGAACAGACGAACCCTCTGTCGCAACACTGATAACACTTTGCGCAATTATCACTTTATCACTACGAATTTCTGTTTTGCACTTACTTCACTGAAATCGAATTTTTCAATAATTCACATTAGGCATGAATAAAACTGATTTCTACCTGAAGCACGCAATTCTACCCTACATCAAAAGGTTATAATTGCGAAATAAGTCGTATAATGTAAGCACATTAATACAAGCAAAAAACAGTAAACATATATATCGAATAAAACGGAAATATATAAAGATAAAAGGATCAGTGACTGGGGAGGAGACTAAACACTAGTTCATTCAAAACTACGTTTTCAATCTCTCACCTTACAGTGCCTTGGGACGAGAATAAAAACTAAAAACGTTTTATCCTTTCTCCCCGTACAGAGACTTGGGACGAGAGTAAAAAACTGACTCGAGAACGTTACTCGCTTGGGACGAGAATAAAGATCGGAACGTTCTCTCTTCCTCTCTCTCTCTCTCTCTCTCTCTCTCTCTCTCTCTCTCTCTCTCTCTCTCTCTCTCTCTCTCTCTCTCTCTCTCTCTCTCTTGATTTCACACCGAAGAGAAAAGCCCACTCACCTTTCGCAAATAAACAGGTTATCTGACCAAAGGAAAAAACTGAAAGGACTAAGAAATTGAAAATTAACAAGTTCCTTTAAATTAGTATTTAAAACATTTCAGTTTGAAAGAAGAATGAACAAAACGTCAGAATCGATTTACTCTTTCTGCAAAGTGAAACCGTGATTCTCTCTCTCTCTATCGTAACGACAGAGCGCAAACTGCGTAGCATAAATAAACGTTAGTTCATCTTTGAAACAGTACGAAGACTATTCAAAGAAAATCTTTCATAAAATATCTACTAAAAAATATTCATTTAATAAGTTTTAAATCATTTGCTCTGTAAAAGTTATTTACGATTGAAAGGGCTCAACGTTGTTTAACTTCGGTTTCCAAGTTAGGACCGCTTACTCTCGGATTAGGGGAGGAATAGGTAAGGCCGCATATAAACAAATCATTAAAATTTATCTTGATGTTGTGAGCTCGAAGGACATGATGGTGGGTTATAATAAAAGATTATCACTAAAAGAGTCACTTTAATGGAGAATGTGGGAGGCAGCAGTACACAGTTCCTTCGGCCATGAACTTGCCGGTTACACTATATGGACAAAAGAAAGCGGCGTCACGCCACGCACATCATGACAAGAATTATGGGTAAAAACAAATGATTGTACCCAAGCGCATAATCAACAACACTAATGCATCATAAATAAAAGTTTAATATTCTAACACCCCCTCATAAACTTTTATTCTCATCAATCTGCAAATTACTACACATCAAACAAATATATGCATCATGGTAATCAAAAACAAACAAAATACAAAGCTATCAAAGGTCAATATTACAAAACCATTATTGACACAAATTAAAATAAATCAACTTTGCTTTAGTTACTGGTTTTGTAAACATATCGGCTTTATTTTCACTTGAGGGGACATACACTAAATCAACATTTTTACTCATAACTTCATTACGGATAAAATGATAGCGTATGTCTATATGTTTAGACCTTTGATGGTAAACAGGGTTCTTAGCAAGTTTAATTGCCCCTTGGTTATCAACAAATAATATGATGGGTTTGACTTCAACATTAATCATATCAGTTAACAACTGCTGCAAAAATTTTGCTTCTTGGATAGCAAAAGTCAATGAAACATACTCAGCTTCACAAGAACTTAAAGCTACATTGCTTTGTTTCTTACTCTTCCAAGAAATAAGAGCACTATCGGCGTTCATTTGGTAACAATAACCTGAAATACTTTTACGATCTTCAGAACTACCCCAGTCTGAGTCGCAGTAACCAGAAATCTCAATAGTATCGTAAGACCTCTTAAAAACAAGGCAATGTTGTTTAGTACCTTTAAGAAATTTTAGAACATATTTACACATAGCCAAATGACTTTGAGTTGGCCTAGCCATATACTGTGAAAGTTTAGACACAACAAAACTTAAATCAGGCCTAGTACAAGTCATGATATATATCAAGCTTCCAACAATGTTTCTGTAAAGAGTACTATCAACTAGTTCAGGACTTTCCTCAAAAGTACACTTATTAACACTTAGATCACAAGGAATTGACTTTGGGTTGCATTCATCCATTTTGAACTTTCTCAAAACTTTCTCAAGGAACTTACTCTGGTTCATTTTTATACAATCTCCATCAAAAACAAACTCAATACCCAAAAACCATGAAAGTTTCCCTAAATCTTTCATCTCAAATCTATGACATAATACACGTTTAGTGTCAAACAGAGCTTTCTCATTACTACTGGCAATGATCATATCATCAACCCAAACCAAAATAATTACATGAAAGTTATGTCTTTTATTGACATACACACAATGATCACTTAATGACTGCTCAAAATCATTTTGAATTAAGAAATCATGGAGCATATTATTCCAATTTCTGCCTGATTGCTTTAAACCATACAGAGATTTATTCAGTTTCCAAACCAATTGTTCATTATTACTTCCTGTCTCAATGTAACCTTCAGGCTGTTGAACAAATATTTCACAATCAATATCAGAATTAAGATAGGCAGTTTTAAAATCCATACAATGCACAATTAAATCATATTGTACTGCCAATTGCATAAGTATTCTAATTGAGGTCATACGCACAGTAGGAGAAAAAGTATCAGTATAATCAACACCTTCAATTTGGGAATACCCTTTTGCAACATAGCGAGCTTTATATTGCTCTTCACCATTTAACCCTTCTTTAATGGCATATACCCATCGTCCACCTACAATACAACGGTTGTTTGGTAAACTACACAATTCATAAGTATTGTTATCTCTCAAAGATTGAATTTCATCATCCATTGCAGCTATCCATTTGTGAGCCACATGTGAATTTAATGCCTCTCTATAGCTTTCAGGAATTTCAGTTACTTTACAACAATAATGAACAGAATAGCCCAGTAAATCAACATTATCAGGATCAACATATTCTTCAAGATATTTGGGAGCAGTTCGCTCCCTACTTGGGTAACGGGACTCTCCTTCCCTTTCAGTTTCAGTCAAATCTGTATTAATTTCACTATGCTCATCTTCAACAAGGATATGTTTAGAAACAGGATCACTTTGATTATCATTAACAGTTGTTTTCTTTTCATTGCAAATGACATTCTCATTATCAAAATCAAATTCACTATCTTCTGATTCACCATCTTCCTTTAGACTTTGGGATTTATCAAAATTGAATTTATCAGTAAAATGTACTAACCTAACCTTTCTCAAACTGTCAGTTCCTGGATAATATACAAGATAAGCAGGACTGTATGAATCATAACCAACAAATATTCCCTTTTCACATCTTG
Organism: Palaemon carinicauda; assembly: GCF_036898095.1. Lineage (NCBI taxonomy): Eukaryota > Metazoa > Arthropoda > Malacostraca > Decapoda > Palaemonidae > Palaemon > Palaemon carinicauda. The sequence goes on along the minus strand of NC_090768.1, from coordinate 36,516,439 downwards.
GATCTAGCTTAGCTTTCTTTTCTACATAAGCATAACACAGGGAACCAAAAATATGCATATTTTCAAGTTTAGGCTTCTTAGACGTTAACACTTCATATGGGGTTTTATCTAGTCTAGAATTGTAGCATCTATTCCTTATATAAGCAGCTGCCCTAACAGCATAATTCCACATGAATTTTGGTAGCTTTGCTTCAATTAAGAGACATCTAGCCATTTCAAACAATGTACGCCACATTCTCTCAGCAGTACCATTTTGGTGTGGTGAATTTGGTGAAGAAAATTCTTGTTTAACCTTATTACTTACCAGAAATTTTTTAAATTCTGAAGAAGTAAATTCTCCTCCATTATCACACCTTAATCTTTTAACAACACCATAAGAACTAGTGTCAGCAAGGAATTTCTTAGTAGCATCAAGTGCATCACTTTTCTGCTTCAAGAAATAAACAAAAACAGATCCTGAATAATCATCTACAAAAACAATACAATATTTAGATTTTTCCCTTGATTCAATACTCATTGGTCCAGCAAGATCACAATGTACAAATTCCATTTTACTCTTTGCTCTCTCATCTGGTAATCTGTTCCTAGATAAATGCATTTTACCTTCATGACAAGTTATGCAATCAAACTTACTTTTGGCACTAATTTTCATACCTTCAGCTTTATCTTCTAACTTCAAAATGTCTTTAACATTGCAGTGTCCCAAAACCTTATGCCACTCCTCTAGTGAACGAGATTTACATGAGTTTACATTATTTAGATAATATAGCTTACCTTTCTTATTTATTTCAAAAGACACACCATTTGGACTTATCAACTCAGAATGATTAGGATTAAAGCTTACTGTAGCTCCTTTACTAACAGCTGATTGTACAGAAAATATATTCTGCTTAAAAGTAGGAATATACAAGGCATTATCAAGAACAACATTTTGTTTTATACCATTTGTATCAAAAAGTACAATTTTAGCCTTACCTTTACCTTTAACAATATTCTTGCATCTTGCACCATCTGCAAGTTCAACCATATGCTTTGATTCATCAAAGTCTTCATCAAAACACTTAAACTTGGATTTGTCAGTAATGATGTGGGTAGTAGCACCACAATCAACAAGAACATTACATACATCTGTAGATATGTTATCAACAGAGCAACTTATTTTGAAACAACATTCTTCATCACTATAATCATTAGTGGATCTAGGCTTACAAACATTCACAGTTGCACTAGAAAATCTAGTAGCCCTATTAGCCTTTCTACATTCATCAAAATTGTGTGTAATGGTTTTGCATTCTTTGCACCACTTACCTCTGTCTTTCTTCAACCTACACTCGAAAGACTTATGTCCAGTCTTACCACATGAATAACATCTTACTGATGAGCCACTGGCAGATCCACCACAGTGATAATCAGGATTCTTCTTATAATTCACCTTAAGGACGTTCTCACTCTTCACATCAGGCCTGTGTGCCTCTCGACTCCTCAGGCTTTCTTCATAACTCCGTAGCAGAGACTTGAATTCTGGAAACGTAGACTCGGTATCCTTCTGCATAACAACAGTATTAAATGGAGTAAATTCCTCTGGAAGACCCTTCAACACCATAGCAATAAGAAGGCTGTCGCTGATCGTCTCACCAGCTGACTTTAACGAAGTGGAGGCTGCCTCTGCTCGAAGAAAATAATCAGTTACACATTCTTTCCCTCTCATTTTCAGTGATGTCAGCTCCGTGTAGAGGGAGATGATTCTTGGTTTCCTAGTACCTCGGTAATGGTCCCGTAGAATCTCCAATGCCTTTCTTCCATCGTTGACTGCATCTCTCATTATTAATTGGAGGCTCTTATCATCTAGAACTTGAACGATCTCGGCAAAAATGTCAGCATTTTTAGCACTGAATTCCGCTGAAGTTTGATCTTCACTTTCGTCTAGGGTAAGTTTTCGAAGTCTCAGATGGGCTAGAAATTTTATCTCCCACATTTCATATTTCTCCTCATCACCATCAAAATACAACTTCCTCTTGCTTGAGCTGGGCCCATAACCTGTGAGCTCGAAGGACATGATGGTGGGTTATAATAAAAGATTATCACTAAAAGAGTCACTTTAATGGAGAATGTGGGAGGCAGCAGTACACAGTTCCTTCGGCCATGAACTTGCCGGTTACACTATATGGACAAAAGAAAGCGGCGTCACGCCACGCACATCATGACAAGAATTATGGGTAAAAACAAATGATTGTACCCAAGCGCATAATCAACAACACTAATGCATCATAAATAAAAGTTTAATATTCTAACAGATGTTTATTATAAATGGAAAGCTAATCGAAGAGGCCTAATAAAGGCGGTTGAGATATAAAATATGTAGAGGAAAATCTATAATTAACAACAACAATTTATAACGTGATAAGATAATTGCTAAAAGCCTAAAACACACTTCCGTACTAAGGAAAGGGTCGGCCATTTTGAAAAGTCAAAGAAAGTCCAAAAAAACAATCCAAAGTCATCAACAATTAAATCTATCCAAAAAAGAGTTCAAGATTTAAGTTGAAGATAAAACACCTGCACTGCGAAAGCTCAAACCAAAAGGAAGTACTTCACCAAGACTGTTGAAAAACTCCAGGTTAACACAAGGCCCATAGAATAGACAGGTCGACCCACGCGCAGCTTTCGCTCGGATGGCCGTTATTAATGTGACGTCAGATGGTTCGACACCTGAGTCACGTGACTAGACGCACCGTCAAAAATCCCCCAAGGCAATCGGAAGCCCCTGTCCGGAGAGAAGCTCTGGGCAATCTAAAGAAGAGCACCTGTCCTCTTTCTCACATTTTCTTTCTCTCCTCTGTCTCTCTCTGACTGCTTGTCCATAATCTCATTTAATTATATTATTATTATTATTATTATTATTAAAATGATGATGATGATTATTATTATTATTATTATTATGATTTTTATTATTATTATTATTATTATTATTATACTTTTGATATTAATATAAAATAAATATAATAATAATAATAATAACAACAGCCACCACCACCAACAACAATAACAATAATAATATCAGGAGTATTACAATAATAATGATAATAATGATAATGATAATGATAATAATAATAATAATAATGATAATAGTAATAATAATAATAATATTAATAATAATAATAAATTACTATGATTATTATTATTCTTTGACTCTTGATACCATTATTACTATTATTATAATTATACTCCTTATATTATTATTATATTGTTTTTATTATTATGGTTATCATTATTTTTAGTATTATTATTATTATTAATTATTATTATTATTATTATTAATTATTACCGTTATGATGGAGGCGATTTATAATTATACAATGGTGACCTCTCAATAATCATATTTGGAAATTTAGGCCTTGGGGCCAATATGACCTTGAGACAGAGCAAGGCTGTGAGACAAATTGAGTCGGAGAGAGATGGATGTCTGACCTCCTGGGCTGCTCATTAAAGACTGACCATAGGTTCAGCGTGGGACCTCTTTTGAACCTGTTGACACCACGGATGCGCAAACTTTTAAAATTTCAAGCGGCCCGTGGGTTGACCTGTCTATTCTATCAGGTCGACCCACGCGCAGCTTTCGCTCGGATGGCCGTTATTAATGTGACGTCAGATGGTTCGACACCTGAGTCACGTGACTAGACGCACCGTCAAAAATCCCCCAAGGCAATCGGAAGCCCCTGTCCGGAGAGAAGCTCTGGGCAATCTAAAGAAGAGCACGTGTCCTCTTTCTCACATTTTCTTTCTCTCCTCTGTCTCTCTCTGACTGCTTGTCCATAATCTCATTTAATTATATTATTATTATTATTATTATTATTAAAATGATGATGATGATTATTATTATTATTATTATTATTATTATTATTATTATTATTATACTTTTGATATTAATATAAAATAAATATAATAATAATAATAATAACAACAGCCACCACCACCAACAACAATAACAATAATAATATCAGGAGTATTACAATAATAATGATAATAATGATAATGATAATAATAATAATAATAATGATAATAGTAATAATAATAATAATATTAATAATAATAATAAATTACTATGATTATTATTATTCTTTGACTCTTGATACCATTATTACTATTATTATAATTATACTCCTTATATTATTATTATATTGTTTTTATTATTATGGTTATCATTATTTTTAGTATTATTATTATTATTAATTATTACCGTTATGATGGAGGCGATTTATAATTATACAATGGTGACCTCTCAATAATCATATTTGGAAATTTAGGCCTTGGGGACAATATGACCTTGAGACAGAGCAAGGCTGTGAGACAAATTGAGTCGGAGAGAGATGGATGTCTGACCTCCTGGGCTGCTCATTAAAGACTGACCATAGGTTCAGCGTGGGACCTCTTTTGAACCTGTTGACACCACGGATGCGCAAACTTTTAAAATTTCAAGCGGCCCGTGGGTTGACCTGTCTATTCTATGGGCCTTGGTTAACAGCGAGTAATGGTACGTCTTGTCGATCAGACCGACAGAGAAGAATTGAGTCTGTTTACATGTATATGCGGTATCTGGCCGATAGTTGGCGCTAGTGGGCACACCCGCAACCTTCATAGCGATCGCTCGCGAGTTTTTGTGTTTTTCTGTCGAGCCGCCGGAGGCTCAGCTATTATATATTCACCGGCTAAGTTAAATATTTAAAATTAACCAGCAATTTTCTACATAGCCAATAGATTTTTATGAAAGTTATAGTTTTGTGTGAGTTTAATGGTTTAAATATTTAGCTTTACTACAACTGGAAGCATAACAATAAAGATATAAAACTTGATGCAGTGTTTCATAAAATCAAAATGTAAAATACCATACATTACACGGTATTGTAAAGCATATTCATGTTTCTTTTGCAGGATATAAAGTGTTCAGCAAATTGGATGTGGGCTGCCAAGCTGAGTGGTGAAGGATGGGCATTATATGAAGCATGTCAAGCTATGTGTGACATTATGACTAGCATTGGAATAGCAGTTGATGGAGGGAAAGACTCTCTAAGTATGGCAGCTCGTGTCACTGACAGCAAAGGCAATAGTACTGTTGTTAAAGCACCAGGTGCTTTGGTTGTTTCCACTTATGCTCCCTGCCCTGACATTACTAAGGTATGTACATGAACTTCATGATACAGATAGTAAATGCAGCATGAGATAGTAGAATCATAGGTCATTTACAAGATTTAATCATAAAATGTCTTTCATTGAACTTACAGGTGGTAACACCAGATTTAAAAGGTCCGGCCAGTGGTTCAAAAAATAGACTTATTTGGGTTAGACCTGTAACTGCTTATTCAAGGTTAGCTGGCACTGCCCTTGCACAAGTCTTTTCTCAAGTAGGGAGAGACTGCCCTGATGTAAATCAAGATGAAACCATTGCTTTTGTAGCTGCATTTAATGTCATCCAAGAACTTCTCAAAGGTAAGATCCTTCAAATATTTTCATACAAATCATTAAATCTTCCTATATTACAGCAGGTGTGGTAGGGTAATTGTGGATGGCTTGAGCTTTGAACAGGCCAACATTGAAATGCAGACAGTATAACAAAAGCTTGTAATTCCGAAGTCTTCCTTAAAGACCATGAATAAATTCATGTGGCATTTATCAATGTAATAATAATAATAATAATTGGTCTTGCAAGTACTTAATGGCACTCAAATTCTTTAAGTAATTGCCAGGGACTATTATCCCAGCTTAAGGGAGAGAATGTTGCAATGCCATTGATTTCTGGAATTGCCAAATTGAATCCCATTTGGGAAAGGAGATTATGGATCCATCAAAATCATTGGTATCTCTATGATGGAATTGCCGTAAGGAGTTTTAGTCCTACAAATGCTTGTTAGAGAAGAGTGAGTAATTCTACAATCAAGGAGGTAATAAAGAGTACTGAATCACCTCTGGGTACCAGAAGGCACTGCCATAAGTTTACCAAGTCTATTTGAAGATTTCATGTAAAATGGAAACTTTAACAGTTTAGGCTGAAAAATTGGTGACCAAAAACTTGCATGCCCATATACTCTTCTAATATAGTTCCATGAAAGGTAACTTCATCCTGTCCTGTCGCCAACACTTTACAACCAGATAGAATTTGTTCTCATATCCAAAAACATGAACTTGTAAAGGTTGATTTCTTAAGTAAGGCTGAAAATTGACAAAGGATAAAGTTTTAGCAAATAAGCAGGAAAGGTGTTGGATGAATGTTACATTATCTCTACTCTTTTCCTCTGGGAAGTTTGTTTTGTAAGTTAATGGTTACTGCCTTTTGGACTATAAATTACACAAATATTTCCCAATTTCAAGTTTTCTATACAGTATTAATAAAATCATAGTACAGGCAATGTATTATTTATATGTAATAATTTTGATTAAAATGATATTTTAATTATAAAATAAATTTTTGAATATACTTACCCGGTGAATATATAATAGCTGCTACTCAGCGGCTCGACAGAAAACACACTCAAAAAACTCGCGAGCGATCGCTATGAAGGTTGCGGGTGTGCCCACCAGCGCCAACTATCGGCCAGATACCACTCTTGCATGTAAACAAACCCTTCAATTCTTCTCGTCCCGCTGCGTCTCTATTGGGGAGGAAGGGAGGGCCTTTAATTTATATATTCACTGGGTAAGTATATTCAAAAATTTATTTTATAATTAAAATATCATTTTTAAATATTTAACTTAGCCGGTGAATATATAATAGCTGATTCACACCCAAGACGGTGGGTAGAGACCAGAGTTAATTAAGTTTACAGCGTATAAGCTAAGAGTTTTTGACAGTTATCAATATAACAAAACCAAAATATATAGGTACCTGGTAAGGAAGTTGACTTAGACGATTACTCTGCCTTGTAAGTCTGTCTTCCTCACGAAGCCCAGCGATCCTCTTAGGATGCTGAAAGACTCCCAGGAGCTGAAGTATAAAGGGTTGCAACCCATACTAACAGGACCTCATCAAACCCCTAATCTGGGCGCTCTCAAGAAATGACTTTGACCACCCGCCAAATCAACAAGGATGCGAAAGGCTTCTTAGCCTTCCGTACAGCCCAAAAAACAATATTAAAAAACATTTCAAGAGACAGATTAAAAAGGATATTGGAATTAGGGTAATGTAGTGGTAGAACCCTCACCCACTACTGCACTCGCTGCAACGAATGGACCCAGTGTGTAGCAGTCCTCGTAAAGAGTCTGGACATCTTTTAAGTAAAATGACGTGAACACTGACTTGCTTCTCCAAAAAGTCACGTCCATAATACTTTGCAGAGATTTATTTTGCTTGAAGGCCACGGAGGTTGCTATAGCTCTAACTTCGTGCATCTTAACCTTAAGCAAACATCGGTCTTTCTCATTCAAGTGAGAATGAGCTTCTCGTATTAAAAAATCTGATAAAATATGACAAAGCATTCTTTGACATAGGCAATGATGGTTTCTTAACTGAGCACCATAATGCCTCAGATTTACCTCGTAATGACTTAGTACGAGCTAAATAGAACTTAAAAGCTCTAACAGGACATAATACTCTTTCCAGTTCGTTGCCTACGATCTCTGATAAGCAAGGAATATCAAAAGATTTAGACCAAGGACGAGAAGGCAGTTCATTTTTTGGCCAGGAAACCAAGTTGAAGTGAACAAGTGGCTTTTTCTGTAGAAAAAACCGATGTTCTTACTGAAGGCATGAAGTTCACTGACCCTTTTAGCCGAAGCCAAGCACACTAGGAAAAGTGTCTTGAGGGTGAGATCCTTCAGGGAGGCTGAATGTAATGGCTCAAACCTGTCTGACATGAGGAACCTTATGACCACGTCTAAGTTCCATCCAGGAGTTGCCAAACGACGTTCCTTAGAGGTCTCGAAAGACTTAAGGAGATCTTGGAGATCTTTATTGTTGGAAAGATCTAAGCCTCTATGTCGAAAGACCGAAGCCAACATGCTCCTGTAGCCCTTAATCGTGAGAGCTGAAAGGGAGCGAACCTTTCTCAGATGTAAAAGAAAATCTGCGATTTGGGCTACAGAGGTACTGGACGAGGACACAGATGCTGACTTGCACCAGTCTCAAAAGACTTCCCACTTCGACTGGTATACTCTAATGGTAGAAGCTCTCCTCGCTCTTGCAATCGCACTGGCTGCCTCCTTCGAAAAGCCTCGAGCTCTTGAGAGTCTTTTGATAGTCTGAAGGAAGTCAGACGAAGAGCGGGGAGGCTTTGATGGACATTCTTTACGTGGGGCTGACGTAACAGATCTACCCTTAGAGGAAGACTTCTTGGAAAGTCTACCAGCCATTGAAGTACCTCGGTGAACCACTCTCTCGCGGGCCAGAGGGTAGCAACCAACGTCAACCTTGTCCCTTCGTGAGAGGCGAACTTCTGCAGTACCTTGTTGACTATCTTGAATGGTGGGAATGCATATAAGTCCAGAAGAGACCAATCCAGTAGAAACGCGTCTATGTGGATTGCTTCTGTATCTAGGACTGGAGAGCAATAGATTGGTAACCTTTTGGTCAACGAGGAGGCAAAGAGGTCTATGGTGGGTTGACCCCAAGTAGCCCAAAGACTCTTGCCCACGTCCTTGTGGAGGGTCCATTCCGTGGGTATCACCTGACCCCTCCGACTGAGACAGTCTGCCAAGACGTTCAAGTCCCCCTGGATGAATCTCGTCAACAGGGAGATGCCTCGATTTCTTGACCATAAGAGAAGGTCCCTTGCGATCTCGAGCAGCGTGAAGGAGTGTGTGCCTCCTTGCTTGGAGATGTACGCCAAAGTTGTGGTGTTGTCTGAGTTGACCTCTACCACTTAGTTTCGAAGAAGCTTTCGAATATCATCAAGGCCAAGTGGACTGCTAATAGCTCCTTGCCGTTGATGTGCATGCTCTTCTGACTTGAGGTCCACAGACCCGGGCATTCCCGACCGTCCAGGGTCGCACCCCAACCCAAATCCGACGCGTCTGAGAACAACACGTGGTTTGGGTTCTTGACTGCTAGGGATAGTCCCTCTCTCAGACTGATATTGCTGTCCCACCATTTCAGGCATGCCTTTACTAGTTCGGAGACTGGGAATGATACCGTCTCTAACGTCTTGTCCTAGTTCCAGTGAGAGGCTAGATGGAACCGGAGAGGCAGAAGGTGTAGTCTCCCTAGTGAGACAAACTGCTCCAGGGATGAGAGAGTCCCTACGAGACTGTTCCAACTCCTGACTGAACAAACTTTTTCTTTTCAGCATTAGTTGGACTTCGAGCAGGTCTTGTTCTATTCGGTGGCAGACGGAAAAGCCCGAAAAAAAAAAAAAAAAAAAAAAAAAACTGGACTGCGAATCTCCATCCCCAAATATAGAAAAATCTGGGATGGGATCAGTTGGGACTTTTAGGTTGACCAAAAGTCCCAACTCCCTGGCCAGACTCAACGTCCAATGTAGATCCTGCAGACAGCGAAGACTGGACGATGCTCTGAGAAGCCAGTCGTCCAAGTACAGGGAGGCTCGGATCCCCGATAGATGGAGGGATTTTGCCACATTCCTCATGAGCCTCGTAAACACGAGAGGAGCAGGACTGAGGCCAAAGCACAGGGCTCGAAACTGGTACCCCACATTCCTGTAAACAAACCTCAGAAACGGTTGGGAATCCGGGTGTATAGGAATGTGGAAGTATGCCTCCTGAAGGTCGAGAGAGACCATCCAGTCGCCTTCCATAAATGCTGTCAAGACAGCCTGGTAGACTTCATCGTGAAGTTTGTCTTGACAATGAACACATTGAGCGCACTTGCCTCTTACGTACTCCTGCAGTGAACATGGCTGCCAGATCATTGGAGCCATCCCTGAGGGACTTGTTCCTGCAGAGAACGTGGCTGTCAGATCATTGGAGCCATCCCTGAAAGCCTTGTTTATGCATGACATAATTGTACAGCAAAACTTCAAACGCTCGAAAATAGCTCTGAATTCGACCATAAAATCTTGGAGCGTCTCATGGCCAGGCGCCAGGGAGAGTCTATGAGGTTTGAGAAGTCTATCTGGGCAGAGGCAGGAACTCCCAAGCCGAGAACTTCTCTCGTGTCATATCAGACTCTCGCTCTATAAGCCAGCTTAAAAGTAGGGAAAGCAAAGGCTGTCTCCCCCAAACTCCTCCTGGTGATAAACCAGTCGCCTAGCAAACGTAAAGCTCTCTTAGAAGAGCGAGAGAGCACTAGCTTATAAAACAACGGCTTCGAAGTAGCTAGGCCTAGTGTAAACTCTGACGTTTAGGCGAACGAGGAGCAGTAGTTACAAAAAGATCCGGACAAAGATCCTTAAAAATCATGATTTATTTAAAGTCCATAGAGGGCTAAGCAGCTTTAGGCTCCTCTCCGTCTGACAGAGTCCTCAAGGGAATATCAGTAGGAGGGGGAACAGCAACTTCCTCATCTGAAGGAACCTTGTCCGACAATAGCCGAGTCTCAAGCAAGGGAGAGACCTACCGTGGTGGCAATGCTTTACAAGCAGAGTCCACACGCACTGGTGCATTAGTAGCGGACCAGGACGCAACGTCATGTAACTGCTTAACAGTCTGTGAACTGTCAACAACAACAGGTGCGGGAGGACGCTCGGCGTCCACTCGAGACTGTTTTGACTGCCTAGTCTGAGCAGTCAAAACAACTCTAGACTGCGGTAGTTGACGCTCAGCGTCAAAACAAGTCAACTCCACTGGTTGGCGAACGTCCTGAACGTCAACAGGAGCATTAGGAAGCGGCCTAACGTCCAAATGCGGCTGAAAATCAACACGTGACCGCATCGAGTGAGGCTCTACATATCGTGACTGACGTGACTTAGCTACGCCAACGTCAACAGGACGCACAAAGGTTCGTTTGGGCGGCTGAAGGCCAGGATCTCGATGAGATAAACTGCTAGGATCAACGTGAACCTTATCGGCAGAATAGTCTTCCATAAGAGAGGCAAGCTTATTCTGCATGTCTTGCCGTACAACCCATTTAGGATCAACGGGAATGGTTGTGGTAAGAGACGAGGGTAACGTCTGTGACTGCAAAACCTTGCCTACAAAAAGACTCGGAGCCTGTGTTACGCTTTTGTTTAGGCGGCGAGCAGTCTTCCGATGACTGCATAGGGTCAGAGCTGTCCTAATAGTTAAAACCAGGACGCTGGACCTGTCCTGAAAGGACTGACTTTCGCTTAAAGGGCCTCGAAACCTTGTTCCACGGTTTCTTATGCGAAAAGCCTTCGGATGACGAGGAGAAAATCGTCTCTCTCGCCTTATGGTAGGGGTGATCTTGGTGAGATACGCCTGATACCATAGAGGGAACGTCTGTTCGCTGATCAAGGCCTCTCGAACCCATAAGTCGTACGACATTACTTCTCCCCTGGGCTTGGGAGCTTGCAAGAGGTCTCGGACTAGGCGAACGACAGGCACGAACAGACGAACCCTCGGTCGCAACACTGATAACACTTTGCGCAATATCACTTTATCACTACGATTTTCTGTTTTGCACTTATTTCACTGAAATCGAATTTTTTAACAATTCACATTAGGTATGAATAAAACTGATTTCTACCTGAAGCACGCAATTCTACCCTCATCAAAAGGTTATAATTGCGAAATCAGTCGTATAATGTAAGCACATTAATACAAGCAAAAAACAGTAAACATATTTTAAGATAAAAAGATCAGTGGCTGGGAAAGAGACTAAACACTAGTTCATTCAAAACTACGTTTTCAATCTCTCACCGTACAGTGCCTTGGGACGAGAATAAAAACTAAAAACGTTTTATCCTTTCTCCCCGTACAGAGACTAGGGACGAGAGTAACTCGAGAACAACGTTACTCGCTTGGGACGAGAATAAAGATCGGAACGTTCTCTCTCCTCTCTCTCTCTCCGTCTCTATCTCTCTCTCTCTCTCTTGATTTCGCACCGAAGAGAAGAGCCCACTTACGTTTCGTCAATAAACAGGTTATTTGACCAAAGGAAAAAACTGAAAGGTTTTCAATTAAAAAGTTCCTTTAAAATAGAATTTAAAACATTTAAGCTTTGAAAGAAGAATGAACAAAACGTCAGAATCGATTTACTCTTTCTGCAAAGTGAAACCGTGATACTCTCTCTCTCTATCGTAACGATAGAGCGCAAACTGCGTAGCATAAATAAACTAAACGTTAGTTCATCTTTGAAACAGTACGAAGACTATTCAAAGAAAATCTTTCATAAAATATCTACTAAAAAATATTCATTTAATAAGTTTTAAATCATTAGCTCTGTAAAAGTTATTTACGATTGAAAGGGCTCAACGTTGTTTAACTTCGGTTTCCAAGTTAGGACCGCCTACTCTCAGGAAAGGTCGCATATAAACAAATCATTAAAATTTATCTTGATGTTTATTATAAATGGAAAGCTAATCGAAGAGGCCTAATAAAGGCGGTTGAGATATAAAATATATAGAGGAAAATCTATAATTAATTTATAACGTGATAAGATAATTGCTAAAAGCCTAAAACACACTTCCGTACTAAGGGAAGGGTCGGCCATTTAAAAGTCAAAGAAAGTCCAAAAAACAATCCAAAGTCATCAAAAATTAAATCTATCCAAAAACGAGTTCAAGATTTAAGTTGAAGATAAAACACCTGCACTGCGAAAGCTCAAACCAAAATGAAGTACTTCACCAAATATGTTGAGAAAACTCCAGGTTCTACAGCGAGTAATGATACGTCTTGTCGTCAAGGTCGACAGAGAAGAATTGAAGGGTTTGTTTACATGCAAGAGTGGTATCTGGCCGATAGTTGGCGCTGGTGGGCACACCCGCAACCTTCATAGCGATCGCTCGCGAGTTTTTTGAGTGTGTTTTCTGTCGAGCCGCTGAGTAGCAGCTATTATATATTCACCGGCTAAGTTAAATATTTAAAATCTGAGGTTAATGAACGGTATTTTAATATACAGTTTATGATATTTTTTTTTCCAGAGGAGACAATTCTAAGTTTACATGATATAAGTGATGGAGGCCTTATCACCTGTCTAGTAGAAATGGGAATCTCAGGATGGGGAGGATGCACAGTGAATGTCCCTCCAGCACCTGCTCCCCCTTCATCATTTGAGGATTATTTACCTCCGTTGATGTCCGCGCTTTTTAGTGAAGAAGTCGGGTAGGGTTATACCTTAGCTGTTCTCTTTATATTCTTTTATCTCTTGCTTACATTATTCTTTTATTTTTTTCCTGTATATTTCATAATCTTACCAAAAACCTGGTTAACATGCCTTTGTTTAGACAAAAACAAACAAAGAGTTTAGTTAGAATAGTTCAGTTTGGAATACCTATATTGTTTGTTTAAACAGCAATTTTGACTTTATGGTGTAAGTTTTGAAGTGTATTAGTTGACTAGATTCACGATTACTTTCTAATTTTGTCTTCCTGTTAATATTTTCAGATGGGTAATGGAAATACATCCTGATAAAACAGAAGAAGTGGTTCAGAGATTCCATTGTGCTGGAGTTCCAGGTACCTGTCCGATTGGTATGACCACTGAGAGTGGGCCAGAGGCCCAGGTATGCTTAAAGTGATGTTATTAGTAAATTACTTTAAAAACCTTGAAAACTATATAATTTTCATGCATACAAAGTTCAGTAATGCTTGATGGAGAAAATCACTAATATATAAGTGCTTATGTACGTATATGCAGTACATACATACATATATACACACATGCATATAGTACTGTATATGGATACATGCATACATATATACAGTACAGTACTTGCTCACTGGCATTTATGGGAAACAGGTTTCAATGCAAACATGACAATCTCCTCAACAAAGAGAACAATACCAGTGAGGTTAGAGCACAAATCTTCAAATGATTGAAAATTGTGATTGATAAAGGATAAGTACTGTGCATGGCAAGTACTACAGTGAGAAACAAGTTATTAATATAAGGACACACATTTCTTAGGTATTTACAACATGACAGACGCACAAACAGTCACTCAGTCTGCTACCATAAGGCCACTGGAACCAGAATGTCTGTCTGTATAGATTGCCTTACCTTGTGTAAGACCCGGGCTCCAGAATGTATAAACTGTCCAGGAAATGGAAGATCTCTTGTTCTGTGCAGTGTCTGATAACTGGCAAATGCCAGTAAGGATATTGTAATGTGTTTGTACTACAAACACTTATATATGGTGATAAAAAATTGCCAAGACATTTTAATATTCATATACAGTTACTTATAAAAATAAGCTATCTACATCTGAAGGTACCAGAACAGAAAAGTATTTTCTTTCACAAGTAGCATAACCCCACAATGTTAAATACTTGGGAGTATAAAAGGTCAATATTTAGCAGGTATCATGTTTTGCTTCATTTTCTTTCCTTTTACAGGTACAAATTCTTGTGGATGGAGTAGAAGTTGTAAACTGTACAGTTCTAGAGATAACTAAAATGTGGGAGAAAACTAGCTTTTTGTTGGAACAACACCAGATGAATCCAGACTGTGCAGAGGCAGAACATGAAAGTCTTTCCAAGAGGAGGCATGTTTCCAGTCACATACCTTTTTCATACAAAGATTTTGTTACTGGTTAGTATTATAGCCTCCTGTATTTCTATTCTATAAAATCACATTATATCTGTATTTATTCTCTTATAGGATTGGTACGCGATTAAATGGCCAATATTACTAGTAATTAGTTATGTTTGATTATGAATTATCCTTGTATGTCAAGTGATTTCTCTAGCTGATGAATTTGCAATATGTATTGCCAAAGTATATCCAAAGAATATTTTGCAGGTGTTATAAGGAGTCCTATAACTGAAGTTCGAGTTGCTGTTATCAGAGAGGAAGGCACTAATGGCGACAGAGAAATGGCGGCAGCACTTATGCACTCTGGGTTTACCGTGCATGATGTCACAATGACAGATATATTTGCTGGCCGTGTGAGTGTCAATGACTTTAGGGGAATAATATTTCCAGGAGGATTTAGTTATGCAGGTAATTTTCTTTCTTATTTATTACATGCTGTATGTTAATACAGTATACATGTACTGTATCCAGAGTTTAGTCAGCTACATCATTAGTAGGGCATGGCGACTAGGTTGCAATATAACATTTTGTTTTCTATAATTTCAAATGTGTTTTACCACAGTTATTGTTTTCTTCTTAACTGTTCCACAAGTTTAAATATAAGAAGAAACAGTTGTCATAAAATGAGTACAAAAGACTTATTTACTTTGAGAAACAAATGCTCAGTCAGTATATGAAGCAAAATACAGTCACAGGTAACTGTTTACCATAGAATCAAATTTCCTAAGGCATGAGGAAATTTTTCAGTCCAAAGTAACGTTAAAGTTGAATGGTGTACAGTTAATGATAACATTTCTTAACAGATGTGCTGGGTTCTGCTGTTGGTTGGGCAGCATGTATTCAAGGTAGAAATGAATTCAGAAAGAGCTTGGAGTCTTGGAAAAACCGGCCAGATACTTTCTCCCTTGGTGTATGCAATGGCTGTCAGCTGATAGCTCTCTTAGGTTGGCTTAACCCAAGCAATCAGCAGAGTGAGTTACAATACTTGTATGCAAATTATTACATTCAGTAGTTTGGAAGTTAAATTTTGCTGATTTTTTTCTTATTTTACATACCTGCTTAGATTTTCTGTACTCATGAGTATAATAATTTAGTTTATCAAATACGAAACTATTATCAGTCAATGATTAAATACAATTAAGTCAAAACTAATACCATATTTTTTGCAATCTTAAATTTTTTTCTTTCACATTTTGTACTCTGATAACTCTTTGATAAAAGTTTATTCTCATATATTTATTTTCAGTCTGATTACACATGTATATCGTGAAACTGACAAATTGATTAAATTACCTCCACAGATGATGTCACATCAGTACGATTAGCTGAAAATACCAGTGGACGATTCGAATCGAGATGGTCTCGTGTTTGTATTGAATCTTCAAATTCTATTTTACTTGCGGGTATGGAAGGTGCGAAGATGGGAATTTGGGTTGCTCATGGTGAAGGTAAGGACATACAAAAACTAAGTTAAAAAAAAAGAAAAATCTGCCAATGTTGATATTTCACTACTAGCCAAATGAGAATGTTTATAATACTGGACTAGTTCATAAGTGCCAAGTCTAATTCTAAGCATAATTAGGTATTTACAATACTTGTTTTCCAAATCTGAGAGCTGTACATGTAACTTTTGGTGAAAACTTATGCTTTGAGAACTTGCATTGTCTTGTAAGTTTGTTCAGTACAATAATGCATAATCTTCTGCCTTTATAAAGTAAGAACTTGTTCAGGTCAACAATGATTCTTTTCAGGACGGTTTGTTTATAACAGCAAAGCTGTCTTGCCATCACTGACCTCAAATAGGTGCATTGCTATGCGCTATATAGATGATGAGGATCAACCAACAGAAATATACCCCATGAATCCAAATGGCTCAGAAGGTTAGTTAAATGTTGAAAATTTTGACTGTTCTTAGTTGTGTGTCTAATAACTTCCAGAAGAGTGTGTGTTTGAACTTTTTTCCTGTTTTCTGACTGCCAAAC
Source organism: Palaemon carinicauda (assembly GCF_036898095.1). NCBI lineage: Eukaryota > Metazoa > Arthropoda > Malacostraca > Decapoda > Palaemonidae > Palaemon > Palaemon carinicauda. The sequence goes on along the minus strand of NC_090768.1, from coordinate 36,499,859 downwards.
AATGAGAAAATACAATACACTTGATAAAATCTCTCTCCTACTCTGAAATCAATTTTTTTCAAGTATAAGTCTCCAAATTCTCACTGTACTCATTCTAAATCACAAGAGAGAAAGGAAATTGTATTTCTTAAAAAGTAGTGAGAAGTCTTGACTATTGGTTCTTACAACAATTTAGTAACCTTCTGTTATATCAACTACAATGCTTCAAGTTCTTCATCTTTCATCAAAGAGAGCAAAAAAAATATTATAAAGATGTGCTGAACAATGATATTTTAATTATAAAATAAATTTTTGAATATACTTACCCGGTGAATATATAATAGCTGCAACTCTGCGGCTCGACAGACACATACATAAAAAACTCGCGAGCGATCGCTATGCAGGTTGCGGGTGTGCCCACCAGCGCCAACTGTCGGCCAGATACCACTCTCGGAGGTAAACAAAACCTTCAATTTCTTCTCATCCCACTGCGTCTCTATTGGGGAGGAAGGGAGGGTCGTTTAATTTATATATTCACCGGGTAAGTATATTCAAAAATTTATTTTATAATTAAAATATCATTTTTAAATATTTAACTTAGCCGGTGAATATATAATAGCTGATTCACACCCAAGGAGGTGGGTAGAGACCAGAGTTAAATATGTTTACATCGTATAAGCTAAGAGTTTTTTCATTTTGACAGTTTTCAATATAACAAAACCAAAATAAATAGGTACCTGGTAAGGAAGTCGACTTAGACGATTACTCTGCCTTGTAAGTCTGTCTTCCTTACGGAGCCCAGCGATCCTCTTAGGATGCTGACAGACTCCCAGGAGCTGAAGTATCAAGGGCTGCAACCCATACAACAGGACCTCGTCAAACCCCTAATCTGGGCGCTCTCAAGAAATGACTTTGACCACCCGCCAAATCAACCAGGATGCGAAAGGCTTCTTAGCCTTCCGAACAACCCATAAAAACAACATTAAAAACATTTCAAGAGACAGATTAAAAGGATATGGAATTAGGGAATTGTAGTGGTTGAGCCCTCACCCACTACTGCACTCGCTGCTACGAATGGTCCCAGTGTGTAGCAGTTCTCGTAAAGAGTCTGGACATCTTTCAAGTAAAATGACGCGAACACTGACTTGCTTCTCCAATAGGTTGCGTCCATGATACTTTGCAGAGATCTATTTTGCTTAAAGGCCACGGAAGTTGCTACAGCTCTAACCTCGTGCGTCTTAACCTTAAGCAAAGATCGGTCTTCCTCACTCAAGTGTGAATGAGCTTCTCGTATTAACAATCTGATAAAATATGACAAAGCATTCTTTGACATAGGCAAGGATGGTTTCTTAACCGAACACCATAACGCTTCAGATTGGCCTCGTAAAGGTTTAGTACGAGTTAAGTAGAACTTAAGAGCTCTAACAGGGCATAATACTCTTTCTAGTTCATTGCCTACGATCTCCGATAAGCTAGGAATATCAAAAGATTTAGGCCAAGGACGAGAAGGTAGCTCATTCTTGGCTAGGAAACCAAGCTGCAGAGAACAAGTAGCTTTTGCTGACGAAAACCTGATGTTCTTGCTGAAGGCATGAAGCTCACTGACTCTTTTAGCCGAGGCCAAGCATACCAGGAAAAGAGTCTTAAGAGTGAGATCTTTCAGGGAGGCTGAATGTAAAGGCTCAAACCTGTCTGACATGAGGAATCTTAGGACCACGTCTAAATTCCACCCAGGTGTAGCCAAACGACGTTCCTTAGAGGTCTCAAAAGACTTAAGGAGGTCTTGCAGATCTTTATTGTTGGAAAGATCTAAGCCTCTATGCCGGAAGACCGAGGCCAACATGCTTCTGTAGCCCTTGATCGTAGGAGCTGAAAGGGAGCGGACTTTTCTCAGGTATAAGAGAAAATCAGCTATTTGGGCTACAGAGGTACTGGACGAGGATACGGAAACTGACTTGCACCAGTCTCGGAAGACTTCCCACTTCGATTGGTAAACTCTAATGGTAGACGCTCTCCTCGCTCTAGCAATCGCACTGGCTGCCTCCTTCGAAAAGCCTCTAGCTCTCGAGAGTCTTTCGATAGTCTGAAGGCAGTCAGACGAAGAGCGTGGAGGCTTTGGTGTACCTTCTTTACGTGTGGCTGACATAAAAGGTCTACTCTTAGAAGAAGACTTCTGGGAACGTCTACCAGCCATCGAAGTACCTCGGTGAACCATTCTCTCGCGGGCCAGAGGGGAGCAACTAACGTCAACCTTGTCCCTTCGTGAGAGGCGAATTTCTGCAGTACCTTGTTGACAATCTTGAATGGTGGGAATGCGTAAAGATCTAGGTGTGACCAATCTAGGAGGAAGGCATCTATATGTATTGCTGCTGGGTCTGGGACTGGAGAGCAATAGATTGGAAGCCTCTTGGTCAGCGAGGTTGCAAAGAGATCTATGGTGGGTTGACCCCAAACCGCCCAAAGTCTCTTGCACACATCCTTGTGGAGGGTCCATTCGGTTGGAATTACTTGACCTTTCCGACTGAGACAATCTGCTAGGACGTTCAAGTCGCCCTGGATGAACCTCGTTACTAGCGAGATGCCTCGATCTTTTGACCAGATGAGCAGGTCCCTTGCGATCTCGTACAGAGTCAATGAGTGGGTACCTCCCTGTTTGGAAATGTACGCCAAGGCCGTGGTGTTGTCCGAGTTGACCTCCACCACCTTGCCTCGAAGTAGATTCTCGAAGCTTATCAAGGCCAGATGAACCGCCAAAAGCTCCTTGCTGTTGATATGCATGCTCCTCTGACTCGAGTTCCACAGACCTGAGCATTCCCGACCGTCCAGCGTCGCGCCCCAGCCCAAGTCCGATGCGTCCGAGAAGAGAACGTGGTTGGGTTTCTGAACTGCTAGGGGAAGACCCTCTCGTAGACTGATATTGTCTTTCCACCAAGTCAGACAAGTCTTTATCTTTTCGGAAATCGGGATCGAGACCGCCTCTAGCGTCTTGTCCTTTTTCCAGTGAAAAGCCAGGTGGAATTGTAGAGGTCGGAGGTGTAGCCTTCCTAGCGAGACAAATTGCTCCAGGGATGACAGCGTTCCTACCAGACTCATCCAAAGCCTGACTGAGCAGCGTTCTTTCTTCAACATCTTCTGGATGACGAGCAGGGCTTGATCTATTCTGGGGGCCGACGGAAAAGCCCGAAAAACTTGACTGTGAATCTCCATCCCTAAATACAGAATAGTTTGGGATGGGACCAGTTGTGACTTTTCCAAGTTGACTAGGAGTCCCAATTCCTTGGTCAGATCTAGAGTCCAATTGAGATCCTTCAGACAGCGATGACTGGAAGAGGCTCTGAGAAGCCAGTCGTCCAAATAAAGGGAGGCTCGGATGTCCGATAAATGGAGGAATTTTGCCACATTCCTCATAAGCCTCGTAAACACGAGAGGAGCTGTGCTTAGGCCAAAGCACAGGGCCCGAAACTGGTACACCACATCGTCGAAGACGAGTCTCAGAAAAGGTTGGGAGTCTGAGTGAATGGGGATGTGGAAGTAAGCGTCCCTTAGGTATAGAGAGACCATCCAGTCTCCCTTTCTGACCGCTGCTAGGACTGACTTTGTGGTCTCCATGGTAAACTTCGTCTTTGTGACAAAGACATTCAGAGCACTGACGTCTAGCACCGGTCTCCAACCTCCTGTCTTCTTTGATACTAGGAAGAGACGGTTGTAAAACCCCGGTGATTGAAGGTCCGAGACTTTGACCACCGCTCCCTTCTCTAGCAAAAGAGACACTTCCAGTTTCAGGGCTTGTCTCTTTTCTTCCTCTTGGTACCTGGGAGAGAGATCGATGGGGGACGTCGCTAGAGGAGGTCTGCGTACAAAAGGGATTTTGTACCCCTCTCTGAGCAACCTGACAGATTGTTGATCTGCGCCTCTCTTCTCCCAGGCTTGCCAGAAGTTCTTGAGTCTGGCACCTACTGCTGTCTGAAGTTGCGGGCAGTCAGACTCTGCCCTTAGAGGACTTGGATCCTTTCCTCTTTCCTCTCTTCCCTTCGGCACGAGCACCTCCCCTGCTGGAGGCTCTGCCACGAAAGGGCGGGATAAACCTGGACGCTGGAGTGTCTATCCTAGGTCTAGCAGACAAGGCAGGCAAAGGGGGAGCTTTGCGAGCCGAGGACGCAACTAAATCGTGGGTGTCCTTCTGCACTAAAGACAAGGCAATTTCCTTAACTAAGACTTCAGGAAACAAGCACTTAGACAAGGGCGCAAAGAGTAGCTCAGATCTTTGGCATGGCGTCACTCCTGCTGACAGAAAAGAGCACAGAGACTCTCGTTTCTTAAGGACTCCGGACGTGAATGAAGCGGCAAGCTCGTTGGACCCATCGCGGACGGCCTTGTCCATGCAGGACATAATGAGTAAGGAAACATCCCTATCGGCAGATGAGATTTTCCTACTCAGGGCTCCCAAACACCAGTCCAGGAAGTTAAAGACTTCAAACGCCCTAAATATGCCTTTAAGAAGGTGGTCCAGGTCCGAGGGTGACCAACTAATCTTCGAGCGTCTCATGGCAAGGCGACGGGGAGAGTCTACAAGACTTGAGAAGTCGCCCTGGGCAGAGGCAGGAACTCCCAAGCCGAGAACTTCTCCCGTGGCATACCAGACGCTCGATCTAGACGAGAGTTTAGATGGGGGGAAGGCAAATGCTGTCTTCCCTAAACTCTTCTTGGACTCTAACCAATCGCCCAACAGCCGCAAAGCTCTCTTGGATGAGCGAGAGAGAACGAGTTTAGTAAAGGCAGGCACGGCAGCAGGAATGCCTAATACAAACTCTGACGGCGGCGAACGAGGAGCCACAGAAACAAAGTGGTCAGGGAACAACTCCTTAAACACAGCCATGACTTTTCTAAAGTCCAAGGATGGTTGAGTTGCCTTAGGCTCATCAAGTTCTGAAGGTTGATCCTCTTGTGGTTCAGCAACGTCCTCATCTGACAGTTCCTCATCCGATAACTGATGAGAAAACGGCAAAGGAGTGGGCAACGTTTGACTCGCCGAGTCCGGTCGCACTGGTGCATGCGTGACGGAGCCGGACGCAGCGTCATGGAACTGCTGAACAGTCTGGGAACTGTCAACAACCATAGGTGCGCGAGGACGCACAGCGTCCACCCGAGACTGTTTGGACCGTCTGGGTTGTGCAGTCAACACCATACCGGGTTGCGGAGGTTGACGCACCGCGTCAAAACAAGTCACCTCTGATGGTTGATGAACGTCCTGAACGTCAACAACCACCTCCGTGCGTTGCCTAACGTCAACGTGCGGCTGGAAACCCACACTGGGTCGCATCGGTGGAGGTACTACCCCAACTGGTTGACGCGAGAAAGCTACCTCAACGTCAACAGGACGCACAACAGACCGCTTGGATGGTTGTTGGCCAGAAGGTGCGGCAACCTTCTCCGCATTGAAGTCCTCCATCAAGGACGCAAGCTTGGACTGCATGTCCTGCAGTAACACCCATTTAGGGTCTACGGAAGCAGGTGCGGCAACAGACGGGGTGAGCGACTGAGGCGGCACAACTTTGCCTCTCTTAGGCGGCGAGCAGTCATCCGATGACGGCAACGAGTCCGAACTGTCCCAGTGGCTACAACCGGGACGTTGGACTTGTCCTGAAGGGACTGACTTACGCTTCAAAGGTCTGGAGACCTTGGTCCAAGGTTTCTTACGAGAAACACCCTCGGACGATGAGGTAAAAATGGGCTCTCTCGTCTTACGTTGGTAAGGGCGATCTTGGGGAGATACGCCTGATACCATAGAGGGAACGTCTGTTCGCTGATCAAGGCCTCTCGAACCCATGAGTCGTACGACATTGCTTCTCCCCTGGGCTTGGGAGCTTGCAAGAGGTCCCGGACTAGGAGGACGACAGGCACGAACAGACGAACCCTCAAGCGCAACACTGTTCACAACACTTTGAGAAACACTAGGCACTTTAACACTTTCCGCCGCGGCACTTTGGCACTTTAGTTCCTTTACGTCCGCCATGAGTTGATTCCGGTCACTTGCTAGGGCCTCAACTCTCTCCCCCAAGGCATGAATAGCACGCATCATGTCTTGCATAGACGGTTCCTGAGTGCTAGGAGGGGGGTTAGGAACAACCACTACAGGGGAAGGATTAGGTTCAGGGGCATGTGGAGAGGAAAAATCTACGGACCTAGAAGAACTTCTCCTTACCCTATCTCTCTCTAATCTGCGTGTATATTTATCAAATTCGATCCAATCGAATTCCGAAAGGCCCACGCATTCCTCACACCGATCTCCCAATTGACAGGTTTTACCCCGACAATTGGAACAAACAGTGTGAGGGTCGAAAGAAGCCTTTGGAAGACGCCTATTACAGTCCCTAGCATTACACTTTCGAAACTTGGGAACTTGAGAAGGGTCAGCCATTTTGAATTAGTAAAGGGAAAATTCCAAAAAACGATCTAAGTCATCAACAAATAATCCTTATCAAAAAAGAGTTCAAGGGTTTATTTTGAAGAAAAACACCTGTACTGCGAAAGCTCAAACCAAATTAAAGTACTTCACCAAATATGATGGGAAAAACTCCAGGTTCTACAGCGAGTAAAAGTACGTCTTGTCGACAGAGAAGAAATTGAAGGTTTTGTTTACATCCGAGAGTGGTATCTGGCCGACAGTTGGCGCTGGTGGGCACACCCGCAACCTGCATAGCGATCGCTCGCGAGTTTTTTATGTATGTGTCTGTCGAGCCGCAGAGTTACAGCTATTATATATTCACCGGCTAAGTTAAATATTTAAAAATTAAAAATAATATATAATTTACATTTTGTGTCAGTGTTAGCTCTATCTTCATTCAGTGGTGTGTAATTTGTGTCACATGTGGATTATTTCTTTAGGTGGTATCGTTGAATTCGGTAAGGATTTCTTGCCTCTAAAATCAAATAGCTTTTTATATCTCACATGACATATACTGTACTTTCCCTTTCAGGGGATATACTAACAGAGTGCCGCATGTTATATCCTGTTGAAAATACCATAGTTTCTTTGTAACATCCACTTGCCCCCAACAGCAATTGTTTTTGCCTTGTACACTTGTCCTCCATCCTTGAGGTCTTGACTTTACATGGCTTCACTTTTAATTCTTGTTCATGAATATATACTGTATCTAAGACATGCACTTGGAGAATCAAGGATGCAACTTAAAGAGAGTAGATCTTATTTTTTTTTTCAGTATTCTAATTAGAATTGAGAGTGATACGGACATGTATTGTTAAATTTCAGTAAATTTGCTTTTACGGTAGGATATGGTTTCTAGTAGGTGTTCATCCCCCACTTTTTATTTTCATTTAGCATATATTTTTATTCTCCAGTATTAAACAAAGTTCTTAATACTGTACTTATTTTCCATAAGATACGCATCAGTAATTTACTACATCCTGTATACAGTACTGTACTGTAATATACTTGTATGTATTTAGGTATTTTTGTCTATACTGTACTAATGACTAACACTAATATACAAAACATAATTTTTATTCTTTCATACAATCTTGAATTGTGCTTTGTTCACTATAAGGGTCATCCATGCTTAGATTTCACTTAGACAGTTTTTTGGATCATATAATATGCTTTTATAAAAATAGTTATAATATCTTCTATTTATTTCAATCTTATAATTGTATAGATAAATACATTTCTAATCTTGCATATTTTCATTTTATCAGGTGGAGTCGCTGGCATAAGCTCAGCATGCGGTCGGCACTTGGCGCTTATGCCACACCCAGAACGTTGTGTCCTCCGATGGCAGTGGCCCCACATGGACAAGACTTTAACAAGTTCTCCACATAGAGAATTCATGGCTGCACCTTGGGCTCGATTGTTCGAAAATGGATTTAACTGGTGTGTTGAAAATAAAGGCTGATTTATCGGATTGCTCCTTGAAAAATTACAGAGAATTTTTGTTCTTTCTCTGAAACTCTCGTGTCCACCATGACCAGTGGGGTCATCTGAATATGTTTTGATGTATTTTATATTTGAATTATTCAAGTAACATTTACATAAGTTTTTGGTGAAATACAATCACTACATTTCAAGGTACTGTACTGATTTGCAAATTTAATATTGTATAACTTATGAAATACTGTACCTGATATGGTAATAAAAATCAGCACTGATAATTTCAAATAAGATGTTCATAATTTTATGAAAGTGAAATGTACAATTTTGTTATTGCTCACAATGCTATACTATACAACTTCAGAAATGCCTATCTTTAGAATGATATTCAATACTGATCTTTTTCTGTTCTATTAAAACACTTTAAAGTGGAACTTGTATTTTAAGGTATAAGATGTTTTATGTATAATGTTTTTGTTGTCATTTTTTTCTATTATACAAAGACAACATTATTACTGCAAGCCATCTCACATTCAGTTTATTAAACCCTGACTTTATTTATGTTCACAGTGCTGTGTAAGTTTCATAGCATCTAAGGAAATCAAAATCTGTATTAACAGTGAGTTTTTCTCAAAACATTAAATTTCTTTTTTCATAAAACAAATTAGTTTATGAATTTTTAGTTAATTTATTTCTTAATAAATCAATTTCCTAAACTTGTCACAAGATCAACTATGTTTGATATATGATTTTTACATTTTTGTTTCTATATGAATATTTTTCAGTGTAGATAATCTGCTACTTTTTCAAATAAAATTATGTTCCTCCCTCTGTTGTTTATTAACCTTCTAATTTTAGAATTCTAAATATCTTTTTTGGGCTCAGCCATGTCGTCCTAACGAGAGGTTCCCTTAGGCAGCTTTCTAAGGGATATTTAGCTACAGTGATACTCCCAGAGAATTAACCATAGGTCTCCTGAATTCTAACTCCTGGCGGGAGTATCCTTAATATAACTTTAAGGATATCACATAATATCAGGGGACATATTTTCTTATACGACACGTGGCAATCTTCACACCAAATAGATTTTACTCTTTGAGGGGAAGAGTGGCGAAATGAAGGCAAGCCGTTATCAAGGAACCCGGTGGATCCCCTCCCTGTACTACTACGGTACCTTATTGAAAAAAGTCCATATTTTTTAGTACGAATCTAGTAAGGGCCGGGGTCAGAAAAAAGGTCAAGAATTAAACGGTGTCAGATTTTGTGTTAGACTGCAGCACAGAGTTGATTTATGGGTATATATGTGATCATCTCATTTTTTTGGTCTCCGACTAAAATTATAGAAGTTATATGAGATTTTATTGAAAAAAGTCCATATTTTTTAGTCCGAATCTAGTGAGGGCCTGAGTCAGAAAAAAGATCAAGAATTTGACGAATTAGACTGCAGCGTAGAGTCCTTTTATGGGTATATATGCGAAAAAATAAGCTCTCAGCTGGCACTTTCGTTTGGGAGCACTATAGTTCTCCTTTTCGGATTCTTTATTTCTTCTCTCACGTTCTCCTTCCTGTCTCCCTCTTCTTCCTGTATTTTCTGTCCGAATCCTTTCAAATAAATCAGTTATTAGTCTTCAGGATTCTTGTTTAGCTTTTCATAATTGCCTTCCTAATTCCACTTGTTGATTCCTTTTTGACGATGTATTTTGGTTTTCTTCCAAAGTCGCAGACTCAATAATTCTCTTAACTTTCACCAAAGCATTTTCTGTATCGCCCAAATCTTGTTTCCTTTTTAATGGCCTCAAAGGCAAGTCGTTGGTAAAATCTTGCAAATTTGGGTTGATCAATAAGACGATCAAACAATCTTTTTACCTTTTCTAACATTCCTGCTCAAGAAGAATGACAATTTGAAGCCGATTTGGAAATGCACCGGTATTCCATATTTCTCTTAACAGAGAGACTAAGAATCTTTTGGAGCTCTGACAGGAAAGCATTCAACTTTGCTATTGATGACGAAAGACAAATTTAAGTCAAACGACGAGTTGGGAGAATTTTGAAGAATATTTTGGATTTGGAACCTGATAGGGATTTCCTAAAGGAAGACGTCCAATTGGAGTGCCTCTCCTTAGAAGTCCTTCTTTTTTTAGAGAAAAAAAAAATACTTCAGATTGAAGAATTTTAGATCTCTCTGGTCCTTCAATATTCTCTACTTCTGTGCAGTTTCCGCCTTATTCTGCACAATCTTTATTTTTGGATCTTCAACATTTTGGACTTTAATTTCTCCTTTCAAATCCGCCCTATCGTAAACTGATCAACAAATAATAACCAGTTCTCTTTCGGATTCTTTATTTCTTCTCTCCAGTTCTCCTTCCTGTCTCCCTCTTCTTCCAGTATTTTCTGTCTGAATCCTTTCAAATAGATCAGTTATTAGTCTTCAAGAAGAAGAAGAAGTCTTCAAGATTCTTGTTTTGCTTTTCAGGACTGCCTTCCTGATTCCACTTGTCCTTGATCCATTTATGACGAGGTATTTTCGTTTTCTTTCAAAGTCACACACTCAACAATTCTCTTAACTTTCACCAAAGCATTTTCTGGAAAACCCAAATCTTGTTTCCTTTTTAATAGCCTTATGCTGAGTTGGTGATAAAAGCTTGCATATTTGGGTTGGTCAATAAAACAATCAAAACGATCTTTTTACCTTTTCTAACTTTTTGCTTGAGACAAATGACAATTTAAAGCAGATATCTCCTAACAGAGAGACTAAGAATCTTTTGGAGCTCTGAAAGGAAAGACTTCAACTTTCCTATTGATGACGAAAGACAAATTAGATTCGATAAAAGGAGTTGGGGGAGTTTTGAAGACTAAAGACAAATTGGAGTCTAACAAGGAGTTGGGGGAGTTTTGAAGACTATTTGGAGCCTGTTATGGATTTCCAAAAGGTCTTCATGTTTTTTTAAAAATAAGCTAGATACAGGAACTCTATATTGTTGGCTCGGCGGGGCTGCCCGCTTCCCGCTACCTCGGCGGGCCTCCCCCCCTTCCTGCTGGCAGGGCGGGGATCCCCCTTCCCGCTGGCAGGTCGGGGCTCCCCTTTCCGCTGGCAGGGCGGGGCTCCCCCTTCCCATTGGAAGGGCGAAGCTTCCCCCTTCCCGCTGGCAGGGTGGGGCTCCCCCTTCCCGCTGGAAGGGCGGGGCTCCCCTTCCTGCTAGCAGGGTGGTGCTCCCCTTCCTGCTGGCAGGACGCGGCTCCCCCTTCCCGCTGACATGGGCGGGGCTCCCCCCTTCCCGCTGACATGGGCGGGGCTTCCCCCTTCCCGCTGGCAGGGTGGGGCTCCCCCCTTCTCGCTGGCAGGGAAGCGCTCCTCCCTTCCCGCTGACATGGGCGGGGCTTCCCCCTTCCCGCTGGCAGGGTGGGGCTCCCCCCTTCTCGCTGGCAGGGAAGCGCTCCTCCTTTCCCGCTGGCAGGGAGGGGCTCCCCCTTCCTGCTGGCAGGGCAGGGCGGGGCTCCCCCTTTCCGCTGGAAGGAGTGAGCTCCCCCTTCCCGCTGGAAGGAGGGGGCTCCCACCTTCTCGCTGGCAGGGCAGGGTCCCCCTTCCCGCTGGCAAGGCAGGGGTCCCCCCTTCGCGCTGGAAGGGCGGGGCTTCCCCTTCCCGCTGGAAGGGCGGGGCTCCCCCTTCCCGCTGGCAGGGCGGGGCTTACCCCCTTGCCTCTAGCAGTGTGGAGCTTACCCCTTCCCTCTGGCAGGACGGGGCTCCCCTTTTTCCACTGGCAGGGCAGGACTGCTCCATTCCTGCTGGCAGGGTGGGGCTCTCCCCTTACAGCTGGCAGGGTGAGTCTGCCCCTTTCCCGCTGGCAGGGCGGGACCCCCCCCCCCCCTTCCTGCTAGCAGGACTCATAATTACATAGTTTTTTTAAGAAAGTAGTTAATTGTTTAGATTTGAAGAGATGGTGGAGTGTCATACATAGTTCGATATGCGTTTTCATCTTCCACTGTCCACCTGTTGCTGCTTTACACATATCTTGAACTGATAGCACTAATATTCATTCTCGATCTGATGGGTTCCTATTACCACACATTAGTGTAAATACAGATTGTATAACATAAGCAGGAATTATCTATAGTGGATGAGGAACATCACTAGATTTGGTGGGCCATAGAAGTGTCTTGGTTTCTTTGAAGGTATAGCGTAATTTAGTGTAAAGCTCGAGACTAACTTCTTTGATCCATTCATCATCTCACAAATCATAAGCAGAAAGAACAATTGTTTTCAGTGATTCCAAAGTTACAAAATATCAGTGTATCTTTATATAGCGATGATCAGAAGTGGATGTTGTCCTTAGGGTCAGAACAGTGTCCAATCTTCAACCTGAGATTGACTAGTTATTTCACAAGCTTGTTCATTATTGTAATTGTTGCATAGATTCTCATCATACACATTTCTAAATGACAAAGTTTTAGAACCTGATCTTTGTGAATAACTTTTTTTTTTCTTTTATAAAATCGTAGATGCAAAAATGCTTTCTCTATACATCTTTTCCTGTCTGATGTTTCCTCAGTTTCTGTGATGGTGTAACACTGCTGAGGTATTCGTCTCACTAAAAACTGATTGGGTCGGCACTCATGAAATTAGGCCTCCCTTGCAAAAAGATCTAGTCCTCTTATTTTGTATAGTAAATCTTCATCATTTAATTAAATTTCCTTTTCTTCAATGTTTTTATACGCATTTGAGTGGAACTTCTGCAAACTATGTATATTACCAGAGTCCTTTACCTTGTCACCTTTACAAAATATACAGTATTTACCAAATATCACTATTTAACATCTTTTTTTGGCGACTTATTCACTTACACTCAAGCATTTGTTTTTATGCTTATCAATGTGCAGCGACCAATTGAAAAACATTCTCGTCGGCAACTTTCTAGATAAATAAGTAAATAAACGAATGAACAAATTTTCTATAAAAAATAAAGGCACTTTACCTTTTACAATAAGTTTGGAATTTGTCAGGAGAAAAAAATCATCACTTGCTTATTTGGATTTATCAGTTTGAAACGGAATGAAAAGTTTTGGTATCTATTTCGATATAACGTAAACTTTGGTTAAAAAAGCGTATGTAACAAGGACATATTTATAATGCAATATGTAATTACAGATTAGTTATTTTTTCCTGAGAGGACTTCGTTTGCAAAGCGAAATATGTTAAAATCAAGATTTGTTTCGGATTGTCTGTGTACATTTTGTATAACTTTAGAAATACATATATACTATTGAAATGTTTGCTTTTTACATATGTTTCTTGATATATTGCAATAGTCCCTGCAAAATTTCTTGAAAGTCTGAATATGTTTGACCGCCTATATAAAGGCTTAATGTAGATTTAAGTGAGGCAGAGTTGAACGTAGCGTGAAACAGGGGGTTTTGGTCCTTTATGTGAGAACGGCCCAGAGTTGAGAGTGGTTGCTATGTTCTTGACATAGCCCAAGACATAGGTTATCAGGAAATGTGAGTTAAAAAGGTTATCAGGAAATGTGAGTTGAAAAGTTAGCAGCAAATATCCTGGGGTGGTCCCGGGACCCGGCTTAAAATGATTACTTAATATTCTAAACACCATGCACAGTAAGTCAATTGAACAATGGTGTCAGATACTTATATTGAGATTATTAAAATGGAGTTTAATAAGCGGCAGATTTTTCTCCATCAGTTTAGGATAAAAGTCAGATTCTGAAGTACAAACATGTGAACAATTTTCAAAGTACTAGCAGCCTGAAGTGCTGAAAATAACTTCATTAGAGATAACAGGTCTCCAAAAATTTGAAAAAAAAATCTCGAAATTTATTTAAATCTTTGAACGATATTAGATGGGAAACTGCATGTTTCTCAAATTTTCTAAATATTGGTTTCATCCTATAGCCAACATGAAATAACTTCACGTTGCTTCTGGTCTCCCTCTAGACATATACTGTATATCAGAGAAATCAGTAGGCTAATACCACCCAATATCAAACCATAGAAAGGTAAATTCCAGAGAAATCGATATTTTAAAAATCACTATTGATAAAAAGGCGATCTGAAATAACCAGGGTATTCTATTTGGGTGCCATGTCCTCGACGTGGGCTGTCAATTGACTCCACCTGGTTCTGTCTCTAGCTCTCTGTATAAATTGTCCAGCTGCTACATTCTCAGTAAGCTGTCCAAAAACCAGGGGAATAAAACTAGAAAAATAAACACACGTACCGTAAAAAGGAAAAGATACAATACGAACTGGAAACGCTAAGCTGAAAAGGGAGAAAAACATTGCTTACAACCTTGAAATTATGTTCTTTAGAGCGCACCCACCCCTTGCTCCATTGGTACCATATTCTAGATAACTTTTGTGCATTTGTTTACGAACTCTGGCTCAAAATTAGTTCTTATTCAAATATAATTCTGTTTTATCTATTGAAATCCTTGGTGTCTTGTTCCTTAAAAATAGCGTGACTATTTTTTTTTCTGTCGTTTCACAAATCGCACTATAAAGACGTAGCGCAACAGATTGTCGGTAACTAGATAATATCAGCTTAGTTAGAAATGAAGTTTGTAATTTTAACATTGAACTGGATAACGCGGAGTCAAGCTGCCAATTAATTAAGAGTTCATCTGTAACATAACTGGTATGGAATGAACATCTTGGCCCCCAAATCTTCTTTGACTCACTATTCTCTCTCTCTCTCTCTCTCTCTCTCTCTCTCTCTCTCTCTCTCTCTCTCTCTCTCTCTCTCTCTCTCTCTCTCTCTAGCGTCGAGTTTATATCCCCCCTTACATAAAACTCAATTTCAAAATAAATATCATCTTGAGAAACATTACAAGTTCCATTCTCTCCAAGCATGATGTTCACGGAGTGAATCTTCATCTAACTAAAAGTTGGAATTGTTGAAAGACAAACAGGTAAGAATGGAAGTAATAATGTGGTTTCTGGAAGAGTTACAAGATTTCGGTAGGTTTAGATAAATGGATAAATTACAGGAATTTAGAAGGTAAGAACTAATTACGTTTAATAAATCCAAAGAAATATCTTGCAATTCCAAATTATAAAAGGGCTCAGTGCGAGGGCCAATACTCACCTGGCAGAACTCATCTCAAAATTTGCGTTTTGGTCCAATTATTATTATTATTATTATCATTATTATTATTATTATTATTATTATTATTATTATTACCTCCGCCAAGGAGGTCATGTTTTCATCTCTGTCTATTTGTTCGTCACCAACCCTAACACAAAAAGTTACGGGCCAAATTTGACCAACGTACTACAAATATATTAAAAACGATGTATTCAGGCTCTCTCTCTCTCTCTCTCTCTCTCTCTCTCTCTCTCTCTCTCTCTCTCTCTCTCTCTCTCTCTCTCTCTCTGAATGTCATTTAGGCCGGTATAACACATGTATGGTGTTTTATTTTTTTTATTATTATTTTACATAGAACCATATCTAAAAGTACTTATTCTTTCATCGGTAACTTGAACAAGACTAATGTCGAAATAATCTAATGTAGCTGTTAACAGAAGGAATTGTTTAGCTGCGATACTCCAATAATTTCTACATGACTTAGCGGATTCATATATATATATATATATATATATATATATATATATATATGTATGTATGTATGTATATATATGTATGTATGTGTGTGTATTCAGTATTTGCAGTGGGTATTCGAAACGTCAAATGATCAAACAGAATGAAATATGGCAACTCGATTTGTAAAATTTTAATGCTTTTACCAACAAAAACACCCCTTTGCTGTCTTTGATTCGCTAAGGTTGGTAAGGTTGGAGAGGGCTCCGCCCATTTCATAGTAGTAGTAAGAAGAGCAACACCTTGTCTGTTTTGTCATGGGTACACTAGAGACATCTGACGAAAGATTTCCCCCGAGTGTCTGCGTTCTTTTGATTCTAACTGTACATGTATCATACATACATATACAGTATATATATATAAGTAATTAACATCAAATTCATTCCACCTTATGAATAAATTACACACAAAGGAGTTATATACACATGCTCCTACCCTTGTTCGGTTTCAAATATACGCTTCTCTGTGTTGGAAACATCAATGTAGTTGTAGTGGGTCATCTTAAAGGTCACAGATTCGAACACATGCACATGCATCCCCTCTCACCAGGGTATGACTACTCCCACTCCCTCTAATGAAGGGACAAGGGAGGGCTGAATGCGATCGAAAAGAAATACACACACTTACACAGACACACTATATATATATATATATATATATATATATATATATATATATATATATATATGTATAAATATAGGCCTAGGTATATATATATGTATGTATGTATATATATATATATATATATATATATATATATATATATATATATATATATATATATATATATATATATATATATATATATATATACTCTGAATATTATATCATAAACAATTAATTTCCCTGCGCGAAAAAAAGCCAAATTTGTCTATTATTGTCAAATATATGAATGGTCATTTTCCGGTGACTGATCACTTTAATGGTGAGAATTCTTTGAAAACAGCAACCAGAGAAGAACGTGGCCTTGAAACCAGTCCAGTGCTGGCGGAAGTATTCTCTGCATAACAATACTTTCCTCCACTATTCCCGATTCACTATATTTGCATGCTCACTATCGTGTCATTCTCTCTAATGAGATTGTGCACGAACGCTCACTCAACATTCAGGTTTCTTTAGTTAGAAAGCTATGGAGACATTTTTTGTATGGGTTTGTTAGGATTTCTAGTTTATATTTTAGAAGTAATTTACCAAAAGTGGAATTTAAGAAATTATAAAACATAATAAACGGAGAAATTTTATAAACAGAGGAGCAAGATTGATAAAAGGTGTCCCAGCCCGAGAAAGGAACACTCCCATATTAATTGATTTACACTGGCTTCTTATTAAAGCAAGAATTAAATCTAAAATATGTACAATCAAGTTATCAGAACCGGACGTCCAAAATATCATTGAGAATTGCTACACATTGTGCAGCCAACAAATCGTGTCGACACGAAAATACAGATGGTTTTGTGACGGGCCGACAGAAGGTTGTGACTCAAAGGCAGGATGCAAGCAACTGAATAAATTTATTATAGAACACTCTCCTTTATATACAAGCGCTTAAAGCAACAAGAATTTTCATGTTTGAAAAACAGACAATGTTACAGAGGAAAAAAGCAGACATGTTTAATCTGGTTCATTTTAGTGCGAGGGAAGAGCGAAGGTACTAGCATAATATATGCACAAAATGAACAATGTACGATCGTGTGACACACGGTTGGTACAGTTTCAAAGTATTGGAACCAAGATACATGTCTACTGTAGGTTCTAGAGCCTTCGAATATGCGGTACCAAGACTATGCAATAAGCTCCACACAGGACATCCGAAAGACTGATAGTCAAAATCCGTTGAGTAATTTTGACGTAATCCTGTCCACAGACAGATATATAAATAATTAAACTCGATTGTATAACCTCCTTGGAGGGTGTAATTAGAATCTTAACGATAACCTACAGCAACCCACTTATCATCATCATCAACTCCTAGGCCTTTTGACACAAAAGGGCCTCAACCCACTTATAAAAAAGCTTTACATATAGGTAACGACTTGTGTATTTTCCTACACAATACTGGTATGTATTCAAGTTTGAAAGGTATATTTTCCTTTATTTTATCAATATTAACTTGACCCAACTCGTAGAGCCTTATGATATTCAAATATAATTGATATCACCCCCGAAAAAAATTAGCGCTTAAAATGTCGCTTTTCAACGGGAAATTTACACAAGAAACTTAAAGACTATGAACTAAAGAAAAAGAAGATCAAAACACTCGTTGTATTAATGTTTCATTTCTTCTGATGCTGTTTGTTTGTATTAAATGATCTAGTTATAGATTAATCTTTTTCATTTTCTCTCTTATAACACCTGTTTTTTTTTTCTTTTGTTTATTTCAACAAATGATAAAATCAACATATCAAAATAAATTAAATTTCGTAAGGGTTCAAATAAAGGAAGGACGTTCAAGTATTTCAAAATCATTTACAAATTCACATTCACACACTATTACAAGTAATCATTACAGAAATAGGCCTATTTTGCGTTCTCCCCATTAGTCAGCCTACGGCAAGATAGTTTCTTGACTGCAGTCCACCACCACGACATTGCAAGCGACCTTGAACTTGAGCAACACGCACCCGGTCTGAACAATGGTCTCAAGACCATTTATCACTTAATCCCCCCCCCCCCCTCTCTCTCTCTCTCTCTCTCTCTCTCTCTCTCTCTCCTCTCTCCAAGACACGCCTTGTGAAGCACGCAGACCTGCAGCGGAACCAGCGCTAGCGAATTAAAATGTGTCAATGCGTCATTGTGACTCTTGAGTTCATTATTCTCTTATAATTATTTACAGTAGAGTAAGTAAAGCGCATTAAAATAGTTCCCAGCTTAGTTACAGTCCCCAGTTTCCCATAATCGGGAGCGATTATGTCCTTGGAGTATTAGTCACCTAAGGATAACTTTTAAATCTTATGGGGAATTTCATTGTATGTAATGACGGATCGGTGAACTGGTTAAAATTCCGGACGTTCCTGGTATGTGGTTTTCTGAGAATGAATTAGAACTTCTGTTAGGATTAGACTCAGATATCTAAATGGCACATCTGATTTAAAGGATTAAAGGTAGCTCATGAATGGCAGAGGTAAGGTACAGTGATATTGTCCCATTAAGCAGGACAATGCCCTAGAGACTGACCATATTACATGCAATCAGCGCCCAAGCCACCTCTTCACCCAAGCTAGGAGCAAGGAGGGTCAGGCAATGGCTGCTGATGACTAAGCAGGTAGACCTATAGGCTCCCCCATCCTTGTCTCACAAGGACGGTGAGGTTGCAACGACCAAAGGAACTATCGAGTTTGAGCGGGACTCAAACCCCTGTCTGGCGATTACCAGACAAGGAGGCTACCACCAGGCCCCCACAACCCTAATGGAAATGGAAATTATCTATAAACATACCTATCAACAGCTATATAGGTCAAAAGGACACCAACATGCATAGGGCCTGTCTCTTCAGGAATATTAATTTTACTCTTATATATCTGGCCCAAAATGTTCTGATTTTTTTTGCACGCTATTTAACAACAAGGATTCCAGTACATACAATAAAGGTCAGAGGTAACTTGGCTCCGTGAAAATGAATTTTAAAATTATATAGTAATCTTCCCATTATTTTAAACAGAAACTTGGTTAAAATATGAAGGCGTAGGCAAAGGTAATGTCAAATAATATATTATGTTCCATATTTTTATAATAACAATTTTATATTTTCATTTATTTTTCATTCGTTGGCAAGACCTATTGACCGAGAGTAGACTTGGATGGGACTTACTCCTGGATTTCCCAACTGATAAAGGCATCCTGACAAGCGGACCTTATCTCTGACATCCTATTACTTGGACGTAAACAATCTCCTGTATGTACAAGGAGAAAAGATAAGAGAAATTGTATTTAAGTGAATTTGTCAATACACAATATCTACTGTAGAGATATTAAGTCTGTTAAAGGTCGACTAGTGATACTGTTATCTCGAAGTACATATAAGGTATAAGAAATTTCTGAAGATAGTCTGAAGGATATTTGGTTTTATTACAGCAGAGTAGAGGTTAGGTCTACTCTCTCTCTCTCTCTCTCTCTCTCTCTCTCTCTCTCTCTCTCTCTCTCTCTCTCTCTATATATATATATATATATATATATATACTGTATATATATACATACATATATATATATATATATATATATATATATATATATATATATATATATATGTGTGTGTGTGTGTGTGTGTGTGTGTGTGTGTGTGTGTGTTTCGTATTCAGATAAGCCATATATTTTAATACATTAATGTCTGAATTCTCTTACCAACCTCGGGATCAGAGTCCCAGACGAAACCACTCAAATACAATAGCATCTGACCGGCCAGATTCGAACCCTGGTCCAGGATGCTTGTATGACAGTGCCAATAAAATTTAGCTATCTGTGTATATACATACATACATATATATATATATATATATATATATATATATATATACATATATATAATATATATGTGTGTGTGTGTTACGTGATATTTTATAATCCTTACTCAATACTTCTCATATATAGTTTGTTTACTTCCTTTACTCACTGGGCTATCTTTTCCTGTTGGAGCTCTTGGGCTTATAGCATCCTGTTTTTCCAACTTAGCTAATAATAATAATAATAATAATAA
>NC_090768.1:36472200-36474700 GCF_036898095.1 Palaemon carinicauda | reverse complement strand
ACCTTGTAAGTTCAAAGAAAATAACTACTTCGGGAATTCCCTTTGGAGTTTATTACTATTATTTCGGACGTAATTGTACCTCGCAGACTGTTATTTATTTTTGTAAGTTTATACTCAACCACAAACAAAAACCACCACTCTTATGAGGGCTTAGAATATAGGTACTTAGGACAATACCAAAGGTTTACAGTAAATCAGTTTTAGCGGGACATCAGGTTTTTCGATTCTTTTTAAGATGTTGAACGATATTGCGGGTGTGAGAAACATATAATACGCGCGTGTGTGTAAGTATACACACACACACACACACACACACACACACATATATATATATATATATATATATGTATATATATACATGTGTGTGTGTGTGTGTGTGTGTGTGTAGATATCAAGACAGCTGAACACTTGATGAGAATAAAATAGGAATTATAACCATGAAAGGAAACGGAATAGACTTAATTGGAACTAGTACTTTAGCCGTATTGGTGACATCATCGGACTAACTTTCGTGATATAACACACACACACACACACACACACACACACACATATATATATATATATATATATATATATATATATACTGTTTATATTACAATAATGAAGATATTGTTTCAGGACTGATGGCTGATACAATAAACCTAATATAAATATTTAGCAACTCCAGTTGATTGATTGATTGATTACGAGTTATCTGGCATCCTATAGCAACTCGTGTTTTAATAGTTAATCAGAATTTGTGGAAGGGTTCTTACCTTACAAGATTAACAAAAAAATGTGAAAAAGTATTCTCAAATTAGTTACAACGAACAAAAAATTATAAGATTGCAGTGTTGAGAGTAAATGAAACTGAAACCAGATGTCCTAATTATCACTAAACATGAAAATGGGCAGTGAGAAACTACGCTAGTGAATGATAACAGCTTTTGATATAATAAAAGTTTGAAAACTAAGCTGAATAAAAGTATAGAACATGCTACATCAACTAAACTTGGATATAAAAGGTTTTCTCACTTAAAGACCCCAATGATGATAAGAGTGAAGGTTAGGCTATTTGCAATTGGATCGATGATCAATTATTGTTACTTTAAAGTTTTTATAGTTTATATATGAAAGATTTATTGCAAAGTTGTTAATTTTCTTTAATTATTTTATATAAATTGTTTATTACGTCTCTTGTAGCTTATTTATTTCCTTATTTCCCTTCCTCACTGGGCTACTTTCCCTGTTGGAGCCCTTGGGCTTAGAGCATCTAGCTTTTCTAACTAGGGTTGTAGCTTAGCAAGCAATACTACTACTACTACTACTACTACTACTAATAATAATAATAATAATAATAACAACGATGATAAGAGTGGAGGTTAGGCTATTTGCAACTGGGCCGATGATCAATTATTGACAAAATGGAGAGAGTATCGCAGAATTGGAGATATAAATAGCACGATTGGAGATTCGCTAACCTCAGAAATGATGATTCTAATCACGAATTGTAATTCAGTCGATTGCAGAGGTGACGAGAAATGTCAATTTTGTCTAATTTAGTCGTAAAGAATTAATTTTTCTGTTCGACTGTCTTATTTTAGCGAAGAGAAAATAGTTGAATTAGGGCGTCACTAGTTTGCTTTTATTCAAAATATCGAAAGAAGCTTTTTCAAGACTTAGCGATAGTTTCAATTAATGAAAGATACCATTTCTAACAACCGAAATAATAATAATAATAATAATAATAATAATAATAATAATAATAATAATAATATCAAAATTTATCACTAAAAATAACAATGATAATAAATCATTACTGATATTTCGAAGGCTACACAGCTTCATTTTACGAAATGGTTTCTGTTCTAATAAAGTAAATTTTCTCTTACGTCCAGTTATTTTCAAAATCACATAATATCTGAGGACTTGAAACCCCTAATTAAAACGAAAAGTAAAATATCTACTCCCGCCAGAGTTCCAAAAGAACTCTAAAAGAAGAAACCTTTTTTTCTTGAAGCCTTGCGGTTCAACCAAATAAGATAAGTAAATACTACTTATGCACGCCAAAGTTGGACTCACGAATTCGTTGTGCACATTACTCTTAGGAAGTGCACCTTCTTACTCCCTCGCTGCACTGCAAGCTCCAATTCTATATTTCCCTATTATCTGCTTTGATACTCGCCGTGCACTAAGGGGTGACAGGGTAAATTTCCTTAGAGCGGTATGTGCCATGAATTCCTGTGTCCAACTGTAAATCGAAACACTGCAAGGATTATATCATACCTGAATCATATAACAATCAGACTATATATCAGTTTAGTTAGATCGGTATTACTATATGGACATGAGTCATGGTATGATAATGACACAATCTCCAATACATTTAGTAGATTTGAAAACAAAGCCCTCAGAAGGATATTGCGAGTTAAATGGCAGGACAGGATTAGAAATGAAACTATAAGAGAGATTACTCAAGTACCATATGAGGATGAGATCATGCTGCGGGGTAGATGGA
>NC_090768.1:36454700-36464700 GCF_036898095.1 Palaemon carinicauda | reverse complement strand
AGGTCAAAGAACTTCTAATGCTAGAGGTGTGGGAGCTAAAAAGAGGTCAAAGAACCTCTAACGCTAGAGGTGTGGGAGCTAAAAAGAGGTCAAAGAACTTCTAATGCAAGGGGTGTGGGAGCTAAAAAGAGGTCAAAGAACTTCTAATGCAAGGGGTGTGGGAGCTAAAAAGAGGTCAAAGATCTTCTAATGCAAGCGGTGGGGGAACTAAAAAGAGGTCAAAGTAATTCTAATGCAAGGGGTGTGGGAGCTAAAAAGAGGTCAAAGAACTTCTAATGCAAGGGGTGTGGGAGCTAAAAAGAGGTCAAAGAACTTCTAATGCAAGGGGTGTGGGAGCTAATAAGAGGTCAAAGAACTTCCAATGCAAGGGGTGTGGGACCTAAAAAGAGGTCAAAGAACTTCTAATGCAAGGGGTGTGGGAGCTAAAAAGAGGTCAAAGAACTTCTAATGCAAGGGGTGTGGGAGCTAAAAAAAAAGGTCAAAGAACTTCTAATGCTAGGGGTGTGGGAGCTAAAAAGAGGTCAAAGAACTTCTAATGCAAGGGGTGGGGGAGCTAAAAAGAGGTCAAAGAACTTCTAATGCAAGGGGTGGGGGAGCTAAAAAGAGGTCAAAGAACTTCTAATGCAAGGGGTGGGGGAGCTAAAAAGAGGTCAAAGAACTTCTAATGCAAGGGGTGGGGGAGCTAAAAAGAGGTCAAAGAACTTCTAATGCAAGGGGTGGGGGAGCTAAAATGAGGTCAAAGAACTTCTAATGCAAGGGGTGGGGGAGCTAATAAGAGGTCAAAGAACTTCTAATGCAAGGGGTGGGGGAGCTAAAAAGAGGTCAAAAAACTTCTAATGCAAGGTGGGGGGGGACTAAAAAGAGGTCAAAGAACTTCTAATGCAAGGGGTGGGGGAGCTAAAAAGAGGTCAAAGAACTTCTAATGCAAGGGGTGGGGGAGCTAAAAAGAGGTCAAAGAACTTCTAATGCAAGGGGTGGGGGAGCTAAAAAGAGGTCAAAGAACTTCTAAAGCAAGGGGTGGGGGGGGGACTAAAAAGAGGTCAAAGAACTTCTAATGCAAGGGGTGGGGGAGCTAAAAAGAGGTCAAAGAACTTCTAATGCAAGGGGTGGGGGGGACTAAAAAGAGGTCAAAGAACTTCTAATGCAAGGGGTGGGGGGGGACTAAAAAGAGGTCAAAGAACTTCTAATGCAAGGGGTGGGGGGGGACTAAAAAGAGGTCAAAGAACTTCTAATGCAAGGGGTGGGGGGGGGACTAAAAAGAGGTCAAAGAACTTCTAATGCAAGGGGTGGGGGAGCTAAAAAGAGGTCAAAGAACTTCTAATGCAAGGGGTGTGGGAGCTAAAAAGAGGTCAAAGAACTTCTAATGCAAGGGGGGGGGACTAAAAAGAGGTCAAAGAGCTTCTAATGCAAGGGGTGGGGGGGACTAAAAAGAGGTCAAAGAACTTCTAATGCAAGGGGTGGGGGAGCTAAAAAGAGGTCAAAGAACTTCTAATGCAAGGGGTGGGGGGGACTAAAAAGAGGTCAAAGAACTTCTAATGCAAGGGGTGGGGGGGGGACTAAAAAGAGCTCAAAGAACTTCTAATGCAAGGGGTGGGGGAGCTAAAAAGAGGTCAAAGAACTTCTAATGCAAGGGGTGGGGGAGGGACTAAAAAGAGGTCAAAGAACTTCTAATGCAAGGGGTGGGGGGGGACTAAAAAAGAGGTCAAAGAACTTCTAATACAAGGGGTGTGGGAGCTAAAAAGAGGTCAAAGAATTTCTAATGCAAGGGGTGGGGGGGGGATTAAAAAGAGGTCAAAGAACTTCTAATGCAAGGGGTGTGGGAGCTAAAAAGAGGTCAAAGCACTTCTAATGCAAGGGGTGGGGGATAGATGTCGCCAGCGAGGCTTTGGGGAAGGCGCGGTGGCGTCTATGTTCTTTCTGATGCGTAAACTTAATCAAATACAAGTAAAAACAGGGCATTAAATACGTATTATAAATACTAAACTCTTTCTTATCTTGACAGCACAAATGAAATCTTACAAGTTCCAACATGCAACTAAGCGCTCCCGAAACACGAGTCAACCTTTTACTTCTGCTTGGAGGATATCCTCGCAAGTAAAAGGTAATCATTATGAATATGGAAAGAAAGATTTGCTTATACTTCTACCTATTGCTTCAGAGAATTACCTTGTACTTCTACCTTATGCTTACAAGGATATCCTTCATTTTTATGAATACCTCCCATTGTCTTTCTTACAAGAGCCGATCATACCTCAATTCAATTTCCTCGTAGAACATAAAAGGAATCCGGTTTTAGCTGCTTCAGACCTAGGTTGTTTACGTTTAAAAACAAACAAGCCAAGAAAAAACTTAAAAAATATCAAGGGTTGTGGTTTAAAGGGACAGTGACATTGCCCTATCAAGCAGGACAATGCCCTAGAGACTGACCATATATACATATGATCAGCGACCATGCCCCCTTCCACCCAAGCTAGGACCAAGGATGGCTAGGCAATGGCTACTGATGACTCAGCAGATAGACTTGTAGGCTCGCCCAAACCCCCCATCTTTAGCTCACAAGGATGGAGGTCGCAACGACCAAAGGAACTAACGAGTTTGAGCAGGACTCGAACCCCAGTCTGACGATCACCACTTCGGCCACCACAACCCATTGGAAACGTCCCTGCCTCGCGATCGCCGGACTGGAGTTCGAGTCCCACTCAAGCAGGATAGTTTTTTGTGCGTCTGCCACCTCACCATCCTTGTGAGCTAACTCATCAGCAACCATTGCCTGGCCCTCCCTGGTCCTAGCTTGGGTGGAGAGGGGGCTCGGGCGCTGATCATAGGTGTATATGGTCAGTCTCATTCTAGGGTATTGTCCTACTAGCCAGGATATTATCACTGTCCCCTGGTCACTGTGCCCTTTAAACCTTAAAGAATCATAGTGTATACTGTAAAGTAGACATTGAGTAACATTAACTACTGCAATCAATTATTAGAATGAATATCTTCAAAGGGCGAAAAGGCAAAAATATCAGCAAAGTTTATTACAAATCTATAAGTGATCATTCAGTCCCATGAAAAATTAATTCACACCTCCGGTACAAAGTGCATTACAATGAGCATAAGAGAAACTAATTACAACTCCAGTACCTTGACGCAAGGTAATCGGAAAAAGAGGCTATTAAGGTAGCGGCGTGCATTTAAATGATCTCGGGCTGCAAATGCCTTTATTCAAGCGTAAAGTTGATGCGTATTTAGGACATTGAGTTTTTACATTATTTTAGAGCCATAGATGTAACAAGCAAACTCATGAAACTGCTGTAATTACGTGAAACTACAATGAATATTTTAAATTTCGTTAGGTCGCCTTTTAAATCAATGTTAGTGGAAAATCAGTGTAATTGTGTAATTATAGTTTATATAAGAAAGATTTATTTTAATGTTGTTATTGTTCTTAAAATGTTTCATATTAATTGTTCATTACTTCTCGTGTGGATTATTTATTTCCTTTTTTTATTTTCTCGCTGAGCTATTTTTCCCTGTTGGAGACTTTGGGCTTATAGCATCCTGCATTTCCAAAAGGGTCGTGCACTATCTGTTAATAATAATAATAATAATAATAATAATAATAATAATGATAATAATAATAATAATAATAATAATAATGATAATAATAATAATAATAAAATGCCAGATTTCTCAATAAGCTGAGTGCGCAACACATTAAATAACATTATAAAGTCAGGCCTTTCTACCATTAGCTCAGTAAACTTATATATTAAGCTCCTTTAACCTAGACTACAAGGACACTCCAAAATCAAACCTTTGTTCTCTAGTCTTGGGTAGTGCCATAGCCTCTGCATCATGGTCTTCCACTGTCTTGGGTTAGGAGTTCTCTTGCTTGAGGGTACACTCGGGCACACTATTCTATGTTATTTCTCTTCCTCTTGTTTAGTTAATATTTTTTTAGTTTATATAGGAGATATTTATTTTAATGTTATTCTTAAAATATACTTTTCCTTGTTTCCTTTCCTCACTAGGCTATTTTTGCTGATGGAGCCCCTAGGCTTATAGCATTCTTCTTTTCCAACTAGGGTTGTAGCTTAGCAATTGATAATGATAATAAAAAAGAAGTAAAACGATAATCTCGTCAATATATTACAGCGAACAACTATAGTTAATTCTTTTTAGCGAGGCAGATTTGCACCGACTCGCAGGGGTGCCCTTTTAGCTCGGAAAAGTTTCCTGATCACTGATTGGTTGGACAACATAATTCTAACCAATCAGATAGCAGGAAACTTTTCTGAGCTAAAAGGGCACCGCTGGGAGTCCGTGTAAATGCGCCTCATTAAAAAAAATTGAGTATAGTGACAGAACCACTAAGTAAAAGTACAAATAATCTGACAACAAAGTTTAGTCGTGACCCTGATGACGATGCAAACCTAAAATGTTGTGGCTACTAAGTATTAGCCTAACCCATCCAGCAAGGATACCATCTTGAGGGCTTTCTGGCACAGGGCGTGGCTCCCAGGATTCCTTCTTCTTTCCTGGTGTCCCAGGACTGGCGGTCATCACCCAATCTCTCTCATTCGTCAGTAGAAAGTTTCGCTGTCCTTCGCCATGCGTATAGCATTCTAATTAGACAGGCACTTCCACTTGTGCAAGAATGGCGTAAAATGCGTTATTTAATGGAAGTATTGTTCGTTTTTTTTTTAATTAATGCGTATATTTTCGTTTATTGATAAAACAGGAAAAAAATCGTCGTAACTTTTAAAAGGTATGAACTAAAAATTGAATGTTACGGCACATTTAAGCATGCTGTTCTATCTGTTTGCTTATTTCCTTTCCTCACTGAGCTACTTTCCCTGTTGGAGTCCTTGGGTTTATAGCATCCTGCTTTTAAAACTATATGGTTGTAGCTTAGCTAGTAATAATAATAATAATAATAATAATAATAATAAAAATAATAATAATAATAATAATAATAATAATAATAAATACAGACATGTGTAATCTTTTTCAACAGTATAAAAGATCAATCCTCTTAAGATGATCTACAGAGACAATTACACTCTACTAACTACATTCAAGTCACAACGCTAAACATTGAGGAGTCATTGAATAATCAAATATAAAATAATAGTGCTTAGGTTAAGGATTCTCTCTCTCTCTCTCTCTCTCTCTCTCTCTCTCTCTCTCTCTCTCTCTCTCTCTCTCTCTCTGGGTATAAATATATATATATATATATATATATATATATATATATATATATATATATATATATATATATATATTATACACATTAATACGCACACATACATCAGTATTATACACACACACACACACACACATATATATATATATATATATATATATATATATAAATAGAGAGAGAGAGAGAGAGAGAGAGAGAGAGAGAGAGAGAGAGAGAGAGAGAGAGAGAGAGAGAGAAATCAATGGACAAAATAGAGCTCTTGAAGTCTAGGCAATGCGTGACCGGATATCACTCGGGCATTATGCAAGATTTTTCTTATTTTATCTTAAGAGCACATGCATAATACATAAGTATCCGATGAATATTAAAGAGCAAGGATATATCATCTTATGAAGAAGTCCAATACATATCTATTGGCTTCCATTCTAACCAATCAGCTAACAGATATGGCCGATTAGCCAATCACAGTCGAGAGGATGAAAGGCTTAATCCCATCTTTTGGGTTTACGAAAGGTTTAAAGGCTACTAATGAATGGCAGAGGCAAGGGACAGTGGCATTGCCCTATCAACCAGGACAATGACCTAGTGACTGACCATATATACATATGATTAGTGCTCAAGCCCCCCTCTCCACCCAAGCTAGGACCAAGGAGGGCCAGGCAATGGCTATTGATGACTCAACAGGTAGACCTATAGGCTCCCCCAAACCACCCCCTCCTTAGTTCACAAGAATGGAAAGGTTGCAGCGACCAAAGGAACTAGCGACTTTGAGCGGGACTCGAACCCCACAGGATAAATTTGGGTTTTGATCAATATATTCATAAAGTCTCTTCATAAGGCTATACGAACATCACAAATATATTAATAATAATAACAATAATAGTATTCACAAAACTAATAAAACATTATTATTATTATTCACTAAGCTGTCCGGAGTCAAGTGACAGCGTAAACTTTATTCTTGAAAAATGAAAGCATATTTTATTCTTGAAAAAGGAAAGCATATTTTATTCTTGAAAAAGGAAAGTAAACTTTATTCTTGCATAAGGAAAGCGTATTTTATCCTGGAAAAGAGAAAGCTAATACACAACAGGGCCATACGCAGTTACCAGCTCTTGCCCGTCTCATCGACATGTCTGACCTTTCCCGACCTTCTTTAGTTATTTCTGGCAAACTATTAACACCTGACCTTTCAAAGGCAATTGTTTCTCGTCATGTCGCACTATTTTGAAGGGGAACTTGCCTGGCATTCAGCTTCCCTGTTTTGATTTGACAACTCTTCTCGTTTCTTCTAACATCTAGTTTGCTTCTCTTCGTCTCTTTAGAAGAAAAAATCAGATACTGTGATGGCCTATTGGAAACGTCCCTGCCTGGCGATCACCGGACTGGGGTTCGAGTCCCGCTTAAGCTCGACAGTATCTTGTAGTGTCCGCAGCCTCACCATCCTCGTAAGATAAGGATGAGAAGTTTGGGGGAGTCTATAGGTCTACCTACTAAGTCATCAACAGCCATTGCCTGGCCCTTCCTGGTACTACCCTGGGGGGAGAGGGGGCTTGGGTACTGATCATATGTAAATATGGTCATTCTGCATTATCCTGTCCCTAGGATATCTTAATGTCACTATCCCTTGCCTTTGCCATTCAAACAATCGCTTCCAGAATTATTGCAAAATTCTGTTAATACACAATATTGCTTGGCTAAGGTGAACACGGCAGCAACAGACGTTAGCCTACAGTTAATAAATTATTTATGAGCATCGAGTACGAAGTGAACTGTGGAAATCATATATGTATATGTATATATATATATATATATACAAATACAAACACACATATATATATACATATATATATATACAAATACAAATACACACACACACACACACACACACGCACACACACACACACACACACATATATATATATATATATATATATATATATATATATATATATATATACACGAGTGCATGTATAAATACCAAAATTCATCAGAATTATTATTTCCTTAAATTTCTATGACTTACATCTAAGTCTGTACATCTCCAGTAGGGTGATCGAAATGATGGTATGGGATCTTATTTTTAAAGTTTCCGCATTAAGGTGATACAGGAATTAAAAACGGATCAATGTTCAAGATCACTTTTGATCCTAAAAATAACTATTATGAAACAGATCAATGACAAAAATAAATGAATCAAATTACTTTTATTTATTATGGTCATACTTTCTGGACAACTAATGGATGTCTTTTTTTCCGCATAATTAAAGGTTTAAAGGCCACTGGAGACTGACCATATATACATATGATCAGCACCCAAGAACCCTCTCCACCAAAGTTAAGACCAGGGGGGGCCAGGCAATGGCTGCTGATGACTGAGCAGGTAGACCTAATGGCTCTTCCTAACCTCTTATCCTTAGCTCACGAGGATGGTGAGGTTGCGGACACTACATGAAACTAGAGTACCTATATAAACAAGAGTAGCGCCATAGGAGTTACCATACAGTAGGCTGATTATTATTATTATTATTATTATTATTATTATTATTATTAATTGCTAAGCTACAACAGTCTTATTATTATTATCATTAAAATTGTTATTATAATTAATTGCTAAGCTACAACAATAGTTAGAAAAGCAGAATGCTATAAGCCCAGGGGCTCCAACAGGGAAAATAGCCTAGTGAGAAAAGGAAACAAGGAAAAATAAAATACTTTTAAGAACAGTAACATTAAAAAAAATCTCACCTATATACACTATGAAAACTTTAACAAACCAAGAGGAAGAGAAATAGAATAGAATAGTGTACCGGAGTGTACCCTCAAGCAAAAGAACTCTAACCCAAGACAGTGGAAGACCATGGTAAAGAGGCTATGACACTACCCAAGACTAGAGAACAATGGATTGATTTTGGAGTGTGCTCCTCCAAGAAGAGCTGCTTACCATAGCTAAAGAGTCTCTTCTACTCTTACCAAGAGGAAAGTGGCCACTGAACAATTAAAGCGCAGTAACACCTTATGTGAAGAAGAATTGTTTAGTAAACGTGGTGTCAGGTGTGTGAGGACAGAGGAGAATATGTAAGAATATGCCAGACTATTCGGTGTGAGTGTGTAGGCCAAGGGAAAAATGAACTGTAACCAGAGAGAAGGATCCAATGTAGTACTGTCTGGCCAGTTAAAGGACCCCATGACTCTCTAGCGGTAGTATCTCAACGGGTGTCAAGGTACCAGCCAACCAGCCTCTCAGGGTTTTATATAGGTACTCTACGAGAAACGACCGAGCTTAAGCGGTATTCGAACCGCCAGGCAGGAACATTTCCAACCTTTTTATATATCACAGTATGAAATACGTTTCTTAAAAGTTCCACATATGGGAAATATGTGACCGAACGCTATTCGTTTATTCTACGGCTTGAGCTTCAGAAACTTGTAGGAAATCATAATTTATTTTCGCGATTTATGAAATCGTTTCTCGGCTTTCACGGGCCTTGATCCAACGACCGGAAGTTCGTGAAAAGTGACCCTGAGGTCATAATTACCAGACTATTTCTTTTGATGACATAAATACACATAATACGGAAGTTTTGAGTTATTACCATTACTAGTTAAACTACACCCCTAGTTGGGAAAGCAAGATGCTAAAAGCCCAAGGGCTCCAACAATGAAAATAGCCCAGTGAGGAAATGAATTAAGAACACAGATAGAATAGTGTGATTGAATGTACCCTTAAGCAAGAGAACTCTAAACCAAGACACTGAAAGACCATGGTACAGAGGCTATGGCACTACCCATGACTAGAAAACAATGGTTTGATTTTGGAGTGACCGACTCCTAGAAAGCTGCTTATCACAGCTGAAGAGAGAGAGAGAGAGAGAGAGAGAGAGAGAGAGAGAGAGAGAGAGAGAGAGAGAGAGAGAGAATTTAAGTTCCAACAATCCAATGGTCGTATCGTAATTGAAAAAATCTTTTAAAAATTCTTCCAAATATTTGTAATTTCTCAATTTGATTTCTTGCATATTGCCGAAGTGCATATATCATAGATTACTAATTAAGTGCATTTATAATAGTCAATATCAACAAAATCATCACAATAATAAGAACCATACTAAGTACTCCAACGAAAATCGGCCGCAGCCAATTCTACTGACACATCGCCACTCTAAAAATGGTCAGTCTGATCTCCCAGAAAAGAGGACAACAGGCGTGGACGAAGAGAAAAGGAACAAAATAAGATGAGTCAATAATCAGTTAGAAAAGGTGGGGCAGACGTTAGATTTAACCTTCCATGATTGCCATGAATTTACGTCGCATCTTTCTTTCTTTAATCATCGTGAAAAACTGCCCACTCCAAGATGGCAGGTCAAGAGTTTTGAGTTTAAGTAGCAGATGAGCATCGTCTTTTATGTAACAGCCATTAAGAGAAGAGTCGAGTTTTTGCTCAAAGGTTTGGCGGGATGAGAAGGGGGGGTGGGTGATCCATGAACATCTCTCGCCTGCAACACTTGACCTCCATTGCTGCTAAGACCTTCCCCGCCCTAAACATTTCTTCTTCATCTTCTTCCTTTGCTCCTCTTCACGGTCACTTTTGTTCCGTAGTGACGCCTCTTCGTTTCACTCTTCAAAGCATCAGGATAGTTTCTATGCTGACCAGATCAGCTACTTCAATCCCTTTCATATAACAAAGGCCATCTTTCCCATACATTCGAGAAAAGACACATCACACACAAAGGGTATTCCAGACTTTCCAGTGCCATACAGTCATGGCCTGATGAGGGACATACTAGGGCGCGGTCACATCTCCCC
>NC_090768.1:36434700-36449700 GCF_036898095.1 Palaemon carinicauda | reverse complement strand
AGTTTAGTGATGAAGTTCCAATTGAGAAATGGAGTTAGAAAAAGAGACCCACCTCTTTTTAATTATTCACAGCATGCCTAGAAATTTTTAAGAATTTAGATTGGGAATATGTAGTAATTAACATTAATAGGGAATACCTTAACAAATTAAGATTTGATGATGACTTGGTTCTATTCATTGAATCATGGAATGAATTGCATAAGATGATAGAAGATTTGAATAGAGAAAGCAGAAATATAAGACTGAAAATGAATATGAGCAAAACTTCTTATAGTTAATATGGAAAATATTTATCTTAATGTATTAATGTGTATATAATATATATATATATATATATATATATATATATATATATATATATATATATATATATATATATATATATATATGTATATATATATATATATCTATATTCATATAGATAAATGTGTATATATATATTATATATATATACACATATATTTATCTATATTCATATATATATATTTATATATATATATATGTATATATATATATATATATATATATATATATATATTTATCTATTTATTGAATGATAATTCTTATAAAGAATGAGTTGCTAAATTTATGCAGTCCAATATCTTTTAATCTTTTCTGAAGTCAAAATTAGAGAAATTTTTGGCAAAAAAAAAGGGGGGGGTTATATTCTTTATTCATTATTTCTCATGAATAGTTCAAATTTGGGAAAAAATCCTCCACCCAACGCAAGAGCCAACATCTCGCATATTTATACGCTAAGTCGCTTAAAAACGAACGAACAAACAGTTCTGCCATATTATTCCCTTCTCGGGCTTCGATAAGAAAAAATCAAATTTCTCCAAGACCGAAGAGGAACCGGGTTTGGTTGACTACGTCTGCTTTGCGGCGCCTCGTCCGGGCTTCGGACTCCTGCCACGGTTGTCATCTTGCTGTCATCTCATCATACTCTCCGTCCTTCGTGTTGATATGATATATCTCTTTCAGAACCTTATCTGACTCACGGGTTGCCTTAGTGCAAGAGCTCTTGCCTTGCTATAGTTATAGCAAGGCGATCTAAAACCAACCAACCAGCTATGATGTGTCGTACAATAATAGTGGTATTTTCAAATTAATTTCAGAAGCAAAACTTTTAAAAGCTATCTAACCGTTATAAGGATGTTTTTGATTTTATTGTTATAAACTGAATTAATATTTATCTTTTTATTCATTTATTACAAATAATATCGGAATCAATGAACCCAGCCACTGAGGGGGGCAAGCCAGCCTCAACTTGGTGCCGGTCCCAAGCCCGGGTAAATGGGGAGGGTAAATGGGGAGGGTTGGCGGCAAGATAGGCATCCGGCCATGAAAAAATTAGCCAAAACCAATATGGCCAGTGGAGATTGTGAACATCGACCCCACATAAAAGTGGAAAAAGATGCAGACAAAGAAGAAGAAGAATATCGGAATCAATGACCTTAAATGTCAGGAAGCCAGATAACTCATAACCAATCAATCAATCATGCGAAGACTGGTCCGGAAAGAATCCTGAGCTGAAGTCTAAGGGGGGCTGGCTGCCGCACTTCAATTCACGTTAAATCCGCCACCTCTTTGGTCCTGGAAACATTTTCTTTTCTTCTAAGGAGATAATCCCCAATACAAGAGTAATTTCGTTGCTCCTGGGTCATTTCTGGGAAGCAACGTCCTTGCGGAAGAGGACCCACAAAAATAAGGGGACAATACACCGGAAAGTCTCCGAATAAAAACTAATTGGCTGAGCCCAGATCGTTCGCCCTCCAAATGCCCTAATTCATCAAGCAGAAAACCGACGTCATAGTGTGTGTGTATATATATATATATATACATATATATATATATATATATATATATATATATATATATATATATATATATATAAATATATATACATATATATATATTTATATTATATATATATATATATATATATATATATATATATATATATATATATATATAATTTAGTGCAGACAAGCATGTCTTTTCAGATTAATATAAATCACATCTCTCTCTCTCTCTCTCTCTCTCTCTCTCTCTCTCTCTCTCTCTCTCTCTCGTGCTTATTATATGACATTTTGTGAGCCCTATTGTTATCCCAGAAAACAGCTGATTTATTTCTTTATCGGATCGTCATTGTAAATAATAAGTTCTCTCAATGCAACCGCATGCATCACATTCAAACAAAAGAACAAAACGATTTTACATGCTAGTTGAAATAAATAAAAAAAGAAAAATGGACGCAAGACATTTAAATACACTATTTCTTCCGCGTGTTTTTCCGTGGCCAATTACCGACTGTGGTGAAACACGTCTACGCCTACTATAGCTGGAAGGACACGAGCCTGGCATGGCCCCTAGGGCACCAAATACCAGTTATTTTGACTGGGAAAAAAAAAATTATTTTGACTGGAAAAAAAGTTATTATGACTGAAAAAAAAAAAAAAAAAAAAAAAAAAAAAAAAAAAAAAAAAAAAAAAAAAAAAAAAAAAACACTTTTTATGACACTTCTGCAAGCATCCGTTACCAAGTTCATTTATTCTAATTGCATGTTTGTTTGCACTGATATCCAGATGAGCGACATGTTTCATAAACAAAACCTTTTAGTAACGAGATATAGGAAACCAGAAACTAGATGTGTCCCAAACTCTTCTCCCTAATCTACTTGGTAAAACTATCTGGTTTCTCTTCTTCTTGTTTTGTTAATGCTTATCAAGGAAATATTTATTTTAATGTTGTTACTGTTCTGAAAATATGCTATTTTTCCTTGTTTTCTTTCCTCTCTGGACTATTTTCCCTGTTGGGGCCCCAGAGCTTATAACATCCTGCTTTCCAACTAGGGATATAGCTTAGCAAGTAATAATAATAATAATAATAATAATAATAATAATAATAATAATAATAATAATAATAATAACGTTCCAGAAAAAACTCAGACTATAAGTTCCATGGGAATACTTTTGTAAAATTTTAGGGATTACTTCGTTTTTGAAAGTAGCCAATATATACCAGAGGAACAGTTGCTTTGTTCGGTTGGGATTTTTGTGGTGATGAGAGAGAGAGAGAGAGAGAGAGAGAGAGAGAGAGAGAGAGAGAGAGAGAGAGAGAGAGAGAGAGAGAGAGAGAGAGAGAGAGGTTTGCTGATTTGAAAATGTTCATATAAAAACGAAAGAAGAGAAACCTGAACATCAAACAAAGTGGGAGATGTCATGACAAATTTCCTATTTTATCACTCTTGGTTAGCGCCATAGCATGTGTACCATAGTCTTGCACTGTCTTGAGTTAGGGTACTCTTGCTTGAGGGTACACTCAAGCACACTATTCTATTCATTATTCATTATTTGATTTCCTTACTGGGCTATTTTCCCTGTTGGAGCATTGAACTTATAGTATCCTGCTTTTCCAAATAGTAGCTTGGCTAATAATAATAATAATAATAATAATAATAATAATAATAATAATTGTTAAAGAATATTAAAGTGAGAAAAAACTTATATTAGGCAGCTTAATTAGTCATGATTTCATTCTAATTTCAACTATTCTATTTATTATTCCTTATTTCCTTTCCTTACTGGGCTATTTTCCCTGTTGGAGCATTGAACTTATAGTATCCTGCTTTTCCAAATAGTAGCTTGGCTAATAATAATAATAATAATAATAATAATAATAATAATAATAATAATAATAATAATAATAATAATAATAATAATAATTGTTAAAGAATATTAAAGTGAGAAAAAGCTTATATCATGCAGCTTAATTAGTCATGATTCCACTCTAATTTCTCCCCCACAGAACGAACGACCTTCCCTCTTATACGCGACCTTCCATCACATAATTGACGGACAAGGACCGCCGAAGGAGGTCTAGGGGCGGATGCAGGACTCGCGGGAGGGACATCCAGCGCGGCGTTCGCCCTTCTGAGTCTCCTGGAATAAGGGGAAGGGGTGTGGTCCGTCTCCAGGGTCACTTCAACAATGTATAAAAGCTGAAATCACGTTCAAGATCGTTGCATTTTCCTTCTCACAGCGTCACAAGTACAAGCTCGAGAATGGGATACAAACTCGTGAGTGTTAAATCTATTTTTTTTTCTACTTGGAGCAAGAGCCCGTGTAGGTGTAAGCCCGGCTTGAGCCCCAAAACATCGACTAGGATATTGTTTTAGTGTCCCGGTGTTGCAGTTCTTGTGAGATTCGAAACAAAAGTTTAAAGTTAATTGATTTTCTTAATTGTCTTATTTATTGATTGAACTGGATAAATATATGCCAAATTTGTTTTGTTCGAGTGAGCTGGCTTGTGATTTTATTTTCTAAGGCATGACAATTTAATGAGCAGTGTCTACTTTGGCAAATATCTCAACAAAGTGACTATGAATAATAATAATAATAATAATAATAATAATAATAATAATAATAATAATAATAATAATAACAACAACAACAACAACGACAATAATAATAATAATAATAATAATAATAATAATAATAATGATAATAATAATAATAATAATAATAATAAAATAGCAATAATTATTTTCAAAACCATAAGAAAAAAATAATGATTTTCAAAACGATATTTCACTAAGAAAATCTTATTACGCAATTCAGATTTGTTTTCTACAATATAATTTGCATTAAGTCATATCGTAAACATATTGAACTGATTTCATGAATTACCATAATCTAGAAACGCCAGTAAGAAAATATATTTGCTTCGATAACGTTACTTCAAATCTCACTAAAACCATGGCATTAAGTTTCTTGACTTCCGGCATTAGCATTGACTTGGCTACTTCTCTCTCTCTCTCTCTCTCTCTCTCTCTCTCTCTCTCTCTCTCTCTCTCTCTCTCTCTCTCTCTCTCTCTCTGTACATCCTACTGTCCCAACTAGAAAAATACGGTATCTCATTATACCAAATACAATAGTAATAACCTTAACATTTCGACATAGTTGAAAAGGCTGACATAAGTCTTTTTATAGTTATATGTGATTATCTGTTTGAATGTTATTAATGTTTTTTTTTTTTAAATATTTTATTTTAATTTTTCATTACTTCTTATATTGTTTATTTATTTCCTTGTTTCAGTTCCTCACCAGGCTATTTTACCCTATTGTAGCATCTTGCTTTTCCAACAAGGGTTGCAGCTTAGATAATAATAATAATAATAATAACAATAATAATAATAATAATAATAATAATAATAATAATAGAATGATCAAAGCCATCTATTTAATTTTCGTTACAAAAGGCTGGTCGTCGTACTACACAACTATATACAAACGTTTTACTCTCCCTGTTTCAAAATGAGAGTTAGAGCATGGAAATGTATCCTCTGATGTTAAAAGAATACTGAAATGTATCATCTTATGATAAAAAGAATACTGGAAGTGTATCCTCTAATGTTTAGAGAATACTTAAATGTATCATATGTTAAAAAGAATACTGGAAGTGTATCTTCTAATGTTTAAAGAATACTGGAAGTGTATCTTCTAATGTTTAAAGAATACTGGAAGTGTATCCTCTAATGTTAAACGAGTACTGGAAGTGTATCCTTCAATATCAAAAGAATACTGGAAATGTATCCTCTAATGTTAAAAGAATACTGGAAATGTATCCTCTAATTAAAAAATACAGGAAATGTATTGTTTAATGTTAAAAGAATACCGGAAGTGCATCCTCTAATGTTAAAAGAATATTGGAAATGTATCCTTTAATGATAAAAGACTACTAGAAGTGTATCCTCTAATGTTTAAAGAATACTGGAAGTGTATCTTTTAATATCAAAAGAATACTGGAAATGTATCTTCTCATGTTAAAAGAATACTGAAATGTATTCTTTAATATCAAAAGAATACTGGAAATGCATCCACTGTTAAAAGAATACTGAAAATGTATCCTTTAATGTTAGAAGAATACTGGAAGCGTATCCTCTAATGTTTAAAGAATACTGGAAGTGTATCCTTTAATATCAAGAGAATACTGGAAATGTATCTTCTAATGTTAAAGGAATACTGAAATGTATTCTTTACCAAAAGAATACTGGAAATGCATCCACTGTTAAAAGAATACTGGAAATGTATCCTTTAATGTTAAAAGAACACTGGAAGCGTATCTTCTAATGTTTAAGGAATACTGGAAATGTATCCTCTTAATGCTAAAAGAATACCGAAAACACAGTCGATACTTAAAAAAATACTACTTAGACTTCAATCTTCAAAATCACTTAAACGTTTTCATTTTCCCGAGGTAGATGAAGTTGCCAGAAGAAAAAAAAAATTGTCCTTTACATTGCCTCTTCAAAAGGCTTAGGCTAAAGGTGCCGAGACAAAATCTCACCCTGAGAAAAGCATTTGCAGATTTCCGCGTTATTATTATTATTATTATTATTATTATTATTATTATTATTATTATTATTATTATTATTATTATTATTACTTGCTAAGCTACAACCCTAGATGGAAAAGCCGGATGCTATAAGCCCAGGGGCTCCAACAGGGAAAATAGCCAAGCGAGGAAAAAGAAATAAGGAAAAATTAAATATTTTGAACAGTAACATTAAAATAAATATCTCCTTTATAAACTATAAAAACTTTAACAAAACCAGAGGATGAGAAATAAGATAGAATAGTGTGCCTGAGTGTACCCTCAAGCAAGATAACTCTAACCCAAGACAGTGGAAGACCATGGTACAGAGGCTATGGCACTACCAAAGACTAGAGAACAAAGGTTTGATTTTGGAGTGTCCTCCTAGAAGAGCTGCTGACCATAGCCATAGATTCTCTTCTACCCTTACCTAGAGGAATGTGGCCACTGAATAATGATGACACAATCATTAGAATTCTATTGGGGAGTCTGTAGATTAAGGGAATTTGTAAGGATAGGCAATTTTTCTCACTCAATATTCTTAGAATTAATGATATTAAAACATTCACCTAGTTTTCCAAGGTGAAACACGAAAGACCATATGCTAAAATAATCGTTCCTTTAGAAGGATTTAAGAAGTCTACTCTCTGACCTTAAAAATATAAGGGTATAATTCTTCCATAGCTAAAATTAACAGTTGGTAATACAAATCACGAAAGATTTTGGGCCATGTAGAGAAAAACCTGATTACCTATTGAAAGCCTTAAAATGGCTGTTCTGCTAAAGTGGTGGAAATTTTGTAAAAACTTCTGTTGGTGACCAGGAAAGTTTAACAATGTTCAGCTCACAATTCGAAATGAGTTAAGGAAATAACTGATTCAATTTGCTTATGTGAGAAATCTAGCCTGTGAGTCTAATAATGAGATTTTCAATGGCTAGATGTGTTTAGAAGTAGAAATAAAAATGCATTAACATTGCAGATTAGTTATAATGTTACAAGGCTACAGTATCGAAATAAGAGAACCTTGGTTTTTATAGTGGTATTGCTTTACACTAAATTATGTTTGCAAATATATGTCATAACACGTGTCTTTCCATATCTTGTGCAGACTTGTAATTCTGATAGGATAGCTTGTCCTTAAAACAATTTCCAAAAGACAGTTTGCAAGCTTAAGCAAAACTTATGAAATGATCTGTTAAGTATCAATGCAAATCTTATGTTTGGTTGTTAGAAAAACCTGAATGCATTCCTTTTACTCTCTTACAGGTGTTACTGGCGTGTCTAGTGGCGCTTTCATGGGCCCAGGACGCAACTGAAGCACCACTTAATGATTTGGAGACTACTCCAAGCACCAACACCTCAACGACCACTGTTGTCCCTATTCTGAGACAAATCAACAAAGTAAATGATGATGGTACCTACACCTACGGTTTCGAAGCAGCTGATGGCACCTTCAAGATTGAAACCCGGGATGATAACGGGAATGTAAAGGGCAAATATGGCTTCATCGATGAGTTTGGCGAGTTGAAAATTGTAGAATACAGTGCTGGTAATGGCACCGGCTTTGAGGCAGACTCAAATCTCTTACCACAGTCAGTGACTCCTCTCCCCGTTCCAGCAGTCCCCCAAGAACTTACTGGACTTCCTAGCCTTCCTCCAAGGCCACGTTTCCCTCAAAGACCACCCAGCCAGTTTGGCCATCCTCAGTTCCCTCAACAACAATTTGCCTCATCTGAACCCGAACCCCAATTTTCTTCTAGACCTCGACCATTTGGACGCCCTCAGTTCCAGAATTCTCCTCGACCTCAGCCACAGCCTCAGCTCATTTCACGACCAGAAACTGAGACACCACCGAGGTTCAACACTCGTCGTCCTCGTCCTCAGCCACAGTTACCTCGCCCTGCTACTCCTAGCCCCGAAGATTCTGTTCCTCGACCCTTCCCTCCACAATCCCAATTCCCTGGTAGGCAATTCCCTCAGCAACCACAGTTTCCACCGCAGTCATTCCCACAGCAACCACAATTCTCAGGTCAGCAATTCCCTCAACAGCCCCAGTTTCCTCCACAGTCATTTTCACAGCAACC
Source organism: Palaemon carinicauda (assembly GCF_036898095.1). Lineage (NCBI taxonomy): Eukaryota > Metazoa > Arthropoda > Malacostraca > Decapoda > Palaemonidae > Palaemon > Palaemon carinicauda. The sequence continues at coordinate 36,441,237 of NC_090768.1, read as the reverse complement.
ACAGTTTCCTCCACAAGGATTTTCTCAACAACCACAGTTTACACAACAACAATTTCCACAACAGCCTCAATTCTTCCCTCAACAGGAAACATTTACCCATCGACCACGACGACCAATAAATATTGCTTTGGATGGTTTTTCTGAAGACAGAAACCAGGATGGTTTTGTAGATGGTTCACCAGAGGAAGCTGCTAAAGGGAACCCTGTCAATCCTATTGTACCTCCCGGAACACCTCTCTTGCCAGCAGGCACTTCTCCTCTTCCAAGGCCTCCTCAGCAGGGTCGACCATTCCAACCACAACCTCAGTCACCATTTGCACCACGTCAACCTCAGTCACCACAGCAACCACCACCTCAATCACCATTTGCACCCCAACAACCTCAGTCACCATTTTCATCACAGCAACCTCAGTCACTATTTATATCACAGCAACCTCAGTCCCAATTTACACCACAGCAGACTCAGAATCCCTTCTTCTCTAACCAGATTCCCCAAGGTTTTAATAGATTTGCCAATCCTCAACCCCAGGGTTTCCCTGGTCAGTCCCAGTTGCCTCAGCTGACTCCTCAGCAGATCCAGCAAATCCAGCTAATTCGTCAACAACAGCTGCTTGCTGCCCAGCAGGGACAGTTCCCTCAGCAACAGTTCCCCCAGGGACAGTTCTCTCAGGGACAATTCCCTCAGGGACAGTTCCCCCAGCAACAATTCCCCCAGCAACAATTCCCCCAGGGACAGTTTGCCCAACAACAGTTTCCTCTTCAGCAGTTTGGTCAACAGCCACTCCAACCACAACAGTTCTCAGATCCAAGATTTGCTGCCCAACAATTCGAAGGGCAACAGCTCCCCTCCCTGTTTGGCGGTCAGCCAACAGCACCCCGACAGTTCACACCTCGTCTCCCACCTCGGCAGCCAGTAACTGGATTTAGGTCCAGACCTGCAACCCCACCAAGAACTCTGCCTGCTAAAACGACACCTGTGCAGACCAAAAAACCTGAAACTAGTGACGTTGAGCCATGAGAGATGATACTTGTGACACCTTCCTAGCTATTTATGTGCATGACTTTCGCTCAGCAATGGTTCTTTTAGAAATCTTTGGTAGCTCATTTTAGGTGTCTTCATGTATATAGACTGTGATACTGATAACTGATAATGTAAATAAAATTATCTTCCACTTGTTCTTTGATTAAACCTTCAAATGTAATCAGAAGAAAATAGCAGGCAATGAAAGTCCAATAAAATGACCTGTAGCATATCTTTAGCATTACTCGTTGCAAATCAATTGTTGCTTTTCAAGCACGCGATTAGTGGTAAGTGAAAGAGCAGTTTTATTATTACTACTATGTCAAATGCATTTGGTTAATGAGCAAAAGCTTGAAAACAGTTCTTTCCTACTGAACAATGAACTTAAAAACAAAAATATTACTTGATCTATATTACCAATCAAAATATTTAAAAAAAAATTATCTTTAAAGATTTATGTAATAACACAATTGTGAATTCTCGGATGCTGGCATAAGATCTTAACATTATTATCAGAGCGATCTGTTTTGCTGATATACATTTCCTTCATAAATCCATACGTCAAGGCCTAACATAATAAGCCTACTCCCTTCATATATAAGGGTAGTAAAAACTAACTAGCTATCATAACAAGTCGTGTAAACCAAACCAAATGGTTCTCATTTACGATCTCCATAGCGAGGATAAATAATAATAAAAGCCAAGGAACAAAATACTGTGAAACACCTCAATAGTTCTGAAAGACGAATAAATTTTGCTTCAACTAGGGTACAACGCAGAAGAACTACTCCGTGTCGCCAGTCACAAATACATGTTTAATACAAGGCATCATTTCAAATGGTAAATTCCACACAACTTAATGAAACAACCCCCAAATAATTTCGGCTGTACACAAATGTTTGACACAATACTGCGGAGTAGCCCAGAGAATTTACATTAGTTAGTCAGGCTGTAGAGGAATTTGTCTCTAGCAATCTTAATAATGTCAAATGACTGGCTGAAAACAGTGAAGTTAACACCTTGAAGAAACTCTCTCTCTCTCTCTCTCTCTCTCTCTCTCTCTATATATATATATATATATATATATAGAGAGAGAGAGAGAGAGAGAGAGAGAGAGAGAGAGAGTTTCTTCAAGGTGCTAACTTTACTGTTAACACCTGAGATGATGAATGGAGAAGTAATGATTTAAAAGCTCAAGACAGAGACGACTGGCGAAATCTAACCGAGGCCCTTTGCGTCAATAGGCGCAAGAGATGATGATGATGATGATTATATATATATACATATATATATATATATATATATACAGAGAGAGAGAGAGAGAGAGAGAGAGAGAGAGATAGAGAGAGAGACAATAACGTCACTTGCCTATATCAAACCAACGCCCTTTTTAACTAGAAGCGAAACGGTGAGGTGTTTTCTTCCTCTGTTTTTTTTTTTAGTTCAAGGGTAAGTTATTATTACACGTCATTAAATGCAAATAAGCATATTTTTCGCTATCCTTGAGCCTCCCCCAACCCCCAACAAGCATAAGAGTCCGAAACTGTACAGTTGAACAAAAACGAAGTTGAAATAAATAAACTTTTTTTTTTTTTTTTTTTTTTTTTTTTTTTTTTTTTTTTTTTGTGTGAATTGAGATCTGGTAGATATTAAGTATGGAGTGCAATCATAATCCGTCGTTATCTCGCCGTTTGGTAAATAATAATAATAATAATAATAATAATAATAATAAAAAAAGAAACCCAAATATAATTTATAGCAAATTTTATCTAATTTTAGTATCGGAAAGACTAGAATTATAAGTAATATATATGATTTTCTGTAACTGGAATTTTTCACTTAGCAATATCATTCTTCGGTGTCATTATTATTATTATTATTATTATTATTATTATTATTATTATTATTATTATTATTATTATTATTATTATTAGCTAAGCTACAACCTTATAGTCAGTTTTTTTTATTGAGGCAGATTTGCACAGACTCGCAGGAGTGCCCTTTTAGCTCGGAAAAGTTACCTGCTATCTGATTAGTTAGAATTATCTTCTCTAACCAATCAGCGAGCAGGAAACTTTTCCGAGCTAAAAGGGCACCCCTGCGAATCAGTGCAAATCTGCCTCACTAAAAAGAATTGATTATAGTTGGAAAAGCAGGATGCTACGAGCAAAAGGGCTCCGACAAGGAAAAATAGCCCAGTGAAGAGAGGAAATAAGGGAAAAAAAATAAACTACAAAAGAAGTGATTACCAATTAAAATAAAATATTCCAAGAAAAACAACAATGGTTTTCATAGAATTTCTAAATCCACACTAATGATTTATTAATAAATTATTTGTGAGAAGCCTATTCAGTACTTCGTATAAGGCAGATGATCCAGTACTGTTCCTCTCGTGGGGGGGGGGGAGTTGACTGTAATGACAATGGTTGCCCTTTGATTCTTTGAAACTTTCGTAACTTCATCTCTGTCCTATAGTAAATTCTTTTAAGTGAGGTAGATTTGCACCGACTCGCAGGGGTGCCCTTTTAGCTCGGAAACGTTTACTGATCGCTGATTGGTTGGACATGATAATTCGAACCAATCAGATAGCAGGAAACTTTTCCGAGCTAAAAGGTGCAAATGCACCTCATTAAAAAAAATTGAGTATAGTCGTTGCTTATTTATCAATATTACCTCTAGATATTATGATTACACCTTTACTTCCTTTACATTCTTGCAAAATGTCTAATCCACTTTCCTCACTAAATAATATACTTCCGGTGTCGGTGACCAAGGCCGGAACCGCAAGCGATTATCATTAATCAATTCTCTTTAAGTTTGGATTTTGAACATGGGTGACCATTACCGGTGGATGAGGTTGGAATTGGGCCATTTTCTTTTATTATTTGCAACCATTCAACTGGCCAATTACCTTTGCAATGGTCTTAGTCATTTAGAATGCCAAAAGATCTTATAACTTTATCTTTCTGGGTTGTGGTGGCCTATTGGAAACGTCCCTGCCTGGCAATCTGCCGCATGGAGAGTTCCGCTCAAGTATGATAGTTTTTTGTAGTGTTTGCCATCTCACCACCCATGTGAGCAAAGGATGTGGGGGGGGGGGGAGGAAGGAAGCCTATAGGTCTACCTGCCATTGACAGGGCCTCCCTGGTCCTAGCTTGGTTGCAGAGGGGGCTTGGGCACTAATCATATATATATATATGGTCAGTCTGTAGGGAATTCCTCCGCTAGCTATAGGGCATTGCCACTGTCCCGTGCCTCTGCCATTCATGAGCAGCCTTTAAACCTTAAAACATTTAAAGAAAGAGAGTAGGTAGAATTCCCACCTGGCCGTGACTGGCCATAATTCTTCAGGGTCTGATAAAGGGAGCAATCAAGTTGTTATAAATAATAACTTATCATTTACGGGGCGATACAAATCATGTTGCACAATGTCGTCTTGACAGCAAAAGTTCGATTAGAAATTTTCAAAAGAGAAAGCATTTGACGTCTCATTTGGATTACTCGTTAAAGCTCCGTTTAAAATACACACAAACACATACACAGACATACATGAATGTACATAATATATATTACTCAGGATTATATATATGTATATATATATATATATATATATTTATATATACTGTATATATATATACAGTATATATATATACATATATATGTATATGTTTATGTATATATATATACAGTATATATATACATATATATATGTATATGTATATGTTTATGTATATATATATATATATATATATATATATATATATATATACAGACATACATACATATACATAATATATATTCACACATGATTATATATATATATATATATATATATATATATATATATTATGTCATCATCATCAACCGTTGCTAGTCCACTGCAGAATAAAGGCACCAGACATGTCCTTCAACACGAGTCTGCTTATGGTCTTTCTATGCCAGTCTATACCCGCAAATTTTCTAAGCCCTTCCATCCATCGTCTTCTCTTCTTTCCCATGCTTCGTTTGCAATCTCTAGGTACCCACTTAGTTATTCTTCTTGCCCATCTAATATCTGTCATTTTCATTAAATATCCTGCCAATATTTATTTCTATTTCTTACATGTTAGAATTCCTTCTATTTTATATATATACATATATATATATATATATATATATATATATATATATATATATATATATATATATATGATCGCTTTTGGATGGCTGAACAGATATACGAGTCCATTCCAGCTCTCCCCATTCTGAGTTATATATATATATATATATATATATATATATATATATATATATATATATATATATATACTGTATATATATACATATATTATATATATATATATCACATATATATATGTATATATATATATATATATATATATATATATACTGTATATATATATATATATATATATATATATATATGATCGCTGATGGATGGCTAAACATATATGAGTCCATTCCAGCTCTCCCCAATTTGAGTTATTACTAAAGGGATGGAGATTTAATTAAAAAAGATAAAAATTAAAACCAATCATAAATACATTTAAATTTCATCTATCAAGTCTGTTTCTTAAAAACATTCATATCTTGAAAACAGAAAAAATTACTCAAAATCCGATAAAATGTGAAAGTTTTTTACCCAAACATAAATTTCTATGTGCCTTTAAAAACAGTACATCCATAGAATATAATAATGATTTCATGAGGGAAGTTTCAAACAGTGTCACACTCGCTGCACTTACTGACTATTTCGTGAGGTGTGCACATTAAAATCCATGAGTCAATTTTGCATGACCAATACGCAATCTTGCTATTATTGCTTCCGTACCCATTCATCTTTCTGGCATGATGATTCAAAAGGAAACAATTTGTTTTAATTTATTATTTCCCGATTCATTACTCCATATAGTCTGCAAATTTTTTTATTATAAAATGCTTTATAATTATATAAACCTTTCCGGGTAATCTAATGTCATGTTGCGGTAGATCTATTGCTAACTTTGCAGCAGCATCCGTTTTTTCATTACCAACAATCCAAACATGGGCAGGAATCCAGCATATTTCAATATACACCCCTTGAGAATATAATTTATTAAACAACAACAACAACAACAACAACTTCACCAAGAACAACAACAACAACAACAACTTCACCAACAACAACTTCAACAACAACAACAACAACAAATGCAGCCGGTTCTAGTCCACTGCAGTAAAAAGGCCTCAGACGTGTCTTGGTCATGAATTGGGTTTGGCCAGTTTTCACCTACAAGCTGGCCACTGCAGATTGGTGATGGTGAGAAACTTTGGTCTGATCGCTTACAGCAAACCATGCTAGTATGAGTGGCCCTGACTAGTACAGCTTTGCTGAGCATGGGGATACACAAACTTATCAAGTTCTTTAAATTGTAATAATAACTGGATCTTATACGCATAACCTTTTAGGCCTCTGTAGCACTTCTTAAATGTTTCTTGGCAAGTCTATGGAGATGAGGTTCTTACCCCTGCGTTCT
>NC_090768.1:36419700-36429700 GCF_036898095.1 Palaemon carinicauda | reverse complement strand
AACAACAACAACAACAACAACAACAACAACAATAATAATAATAATAATAATAATAATAATAATAATAATAATAATAATAATAATAACAAAATATAAACAAATATGTCAAATCTAGAAGAATTGTCTTCTACAATCTTACATCCCCCAAGCAACTATTCGTCATAAAAATATGGAAATAAAAAGATTAAAATACTTGTATCATTATCTTTCTCCGAGTTAGCCATATGTCTCACATATCGTCAAAGCTCACATGTCAACGCAGGTGTTAGAACATGTGCGCACGTTTTTGAAGCACCCGGTTCTCTTAGGAATATCCCTCTCTCTCTCTCTCTCTCTCTCTCTCTCTCTCTCTCTCTCTCTCTCTTTTTCTGTATCTCTTTTACTCCTTCACAAATTGGCACAACAACCAACTATCCTTCCACGTCCCTCTGAACATCATGATACCGTAGATACTCATTTTTCTATTCTTCTTCTTCTTCTTCTTAATTTTCTTCTACCCATTTGTTTTTTCTACATTTTCTTATTCGTCGTCGTCTTCTTTTTCTCCTTATTTTTCTTCTTCAGCCCTTTCTTCTACTTCCTCTTCTCCTTCATTTTCCTTTTCCTCTTCTACATATTCTTTTTCATCTTCTGCATTTTCTTATTCGTCTTATTCATTTTCTTCTTCCTCTTCCTCTTCCTCATTTTCTTCTCTCTTCTTCTTTATCTACATTTCTTCTTCTTCTTCCGCTTCTTCATTTTCTCCTTCCTCCTCCTCAGCCATTAGCAGCTCTTTTATCGGGTGCCAGGAAGTAATCAAAGCTAATTTCTCTTTCGCCTGGCGACAGTGATTTTGTTTGGACGAAAATAGAAACTTCACCAATTACTCTAATTCCGAACTTCGTAAATTGTTAAAAACCGACACTCGAGGAAACTATACACTTTTATCTGAACGCGAAAAGAATATCCAAAGTAATACTACTACTCCACGATGTCTTTCCATTCATTAAAAATCACGTTTCTTGTCGGTGTGACCAATTCACTCTGAATTGAAGGGTGGTGTGAAACCTTGTTCGCATAACTTTTACTTTCGAAGATAAACTGTGTCTGCGACTTTGAGCTATTTACAAGTGGTATATATTTTAAGTATATGTGATTGCAGCTTAACAGTGCTTTGCTAAATCTAACGTCATTGCAACTGGAAATTACGATTTCAAAAGTTGTATGCGTGTGTATATGCTCCATTGAAATTCTCTCTGTGTTTGGTTTAATCGTATTTCAAAGGAATTAGGATTCAGTACACACACACACACACACTTTCTCTCTCTCTCTCTCTCTCTCTCTCTCTCTCTCTCTATATATATATATATATATATGTACATACATATATTCACACACACACAAGTAAAATTGTGTGAGAGTACATATATAAATATATATATATATATATATATAATGTTATATATATACATATATATATATATATATATATATACACACACACATATATATATATATATATATAATGTACATATATATACTCACACACAAACATATATATATATATAAAATATATATATATATATATATATATATATATATATATATATATATACAAATTGGATAGATTGCATGAAAGGCATGATGAAAAGGAAGGGACTTCATATACAAGAAAGCGAAAGTGCTTGCATACCTGTGAATAGCCCAGTGTGTATGTGGGGATTCCATGTCCTCTGATGATGAATAACTGTTTCTACATGTATGGAATGACGTATGTGGGCATTCATTTATTCATTTATTATTTTTTTCTTTTTTCACGTTTCAGCAGTTAGATATAAATGTGACCAAATGCTTTCTGGACATGGGGTGTTATTAATTATCTATGGTCACAAAGTCGTAAAAGATAATAACAAAGTATGGTAAAATTACGTTCGCATGTATTTTACTGAAATAGGACTGATAATTGGATCATTTTACGGAGAATTTCAGAATAAAATTATGGTTTTTGTAACTGGATTTTTTTTTTTTTTTTAAGAGTAGATCTACCTATCGTTAGCATATATCCTACGTCTTATATGGGCCAATGTGAATGCTGAGAGCGTAATAACTGGAGGGTTTAAATGGCCGTGGGAGGGGCAGGACAACGTCCTAGAGACTGACTATTTATGCATATGATCAGCGCCCATGATCAAGATCATAAGGAACAGACAAAACGAAATAATAAAAAACAAGCAAAATTGCAAGGGAACTTCTAACAATTCCCCGCGCTAAACGTCCAAGCAATAAGCAATAAGCATTTCCCCTCCAATGGCAATGAAATATTTATGAATCAGTGACTACGTACCGCTTTCACTTTCCTTCTCGCGAAAGTAAATTCCATTTTATTCAACACCTGACGAAATTTAACAAATGGCTGCACTTTAGTTTAGACCGTTTCTTTCATAAGCTTCTGCACAAAACAATGTGTTTTTGAAGGTTTAATAGGCCACTCATGAATAGCAGAGGCAAGGGACAGTGACATCGTCCTATCTAGCAAGACAATGCCCTAGAGACTGACCATATATGCATATGATCAGCGCACGAGACCCGTCTCCACCCAAACTAGGATCAGGGAAGGCCAGGCAATAGTTGCTGATGACTCAGCAGATAGACATATAAGCTCCCCAAAATAGCCCATCCTTAGCTCACAAGGATGGTGAGTTTGCAAACACTACAAGAAATTATCAAAATTGAACGGGTCTCGAACCCCAGTCTACTCAAACTAGGACCAGGGAGGGTCAGGCATTGGCTGCTGATAACTTAGCAGGTAGATCTCTATGCTCCCCCAAACCCAACATCCTTAGCTCACAAGAAACTATCGAGCTTGAGCAGGTCTCGAACCCCAATCTAACAGATCGCCAGGCAGGACTGTTTCCAATAGGCCACCACGACCCTTTATAGAGGAAATGGCGCCACAGAATGGGAAAGTGTTGAGTCAAGTCAAGTGTACGAAGGGGTGTGGTCGTCAAGGTCCCAAGGAGAGTAAAATAGGGACCTTGTAGTCAGCCGTTGTTCCTTCCCGGTTTAGGGGCGGTGGTGGTGGGGGGGGGAGGGGGAAGGTTGCAGAGTGCAAAGGATAGTGTGGGGGGGGGGGGGAGAGCTCAACTGCTCAAGGAAAGCTCTTGGGGTTTGGGAGAGGTATTAGCTTAGAGGACACGGCTCACCGCCAACCAAAACGTCAGGAGATATTTCGGTGGTTAGATACCGTAATGAACTGATTTACTCCTTTGGTAAAGTTTGTAGAAGCGAAATAAAGAGTTGCGAAAAACTGAAATCAAGGGAAATTATTATTATTAAAAGGAAGGAGATTAAAATCATTAAAATTACTCTTACTAAAATCATTAAAATTACTCTTACTAAAATCATTAAAATTACTCTTACTAAAATCAAGGAGTTGCCTAAAACTTAAATCAAGGGAAATTATTATTATTAAAACGGAGGAGAGTGAAATAATTAAAATTACTCTTACTAAAATCATTAAAATTACTCTTACTAAAATCAAGGAGTTGCCTAAAACTTAAATCAAGGGAAATTATTATTATTAAAAGGGAGGAGATTAAAATCATTAAAATTACTCTCACTAAAATCATTAAAATTACTCTTACTAAAATCAAGGAGTTGCCTAAAACTTAAATCAAGGGAAATTATTATTATTAAAAGGGAGGTGATTAAAATCATTAAAATTACTCTTACTAAAATCAAGGAGTTGCCTAAAACTTGAATCAAGGGAAATTATTATCATTAAAAGGGAGGAGATTAAAATCATTAAAATTACTCTTACTAAAATCAAGGAGTTGCCTAAAACTTAAATCAAGGGAAATTATTATTATTAAAAGGGAGGAGATTAAAATCATTTAAATCACTCTTATTAAAATCATTAAAATTACTCTTATTAAAATTATTAAAATTATCAGCCCAATGAGTCAAGCTCGATTCTCATAGAGCTGGTCCGATTACATTCGGGAAGAAAATATACTATTTATATAAAAGCTAATAAATAAAATCAAATACATAGTAAATATAATAGATAAAAATAAATTATGAGGTAAAAGCCTGTGATAAATAGAATTTTAACTCATATATAAAACCTTTGTTACTTAAAAACGTTAAAATCTTAAAATTAGAAATTCTCACAGTCCAATAAAACGTCAAAAAGGAAAAAAAAACTTTTCTAACCAAAACAAATAAAAGGTAAAAACATATAACACATTACTGTGGATTAAGTTAAGGCCCTGAATCCTCAAAATATCTTTAAAATCTTAAATCTTATAAACGGAAATTCTCACAGTCCGATAAAAGGTTAAAAATACTTTGATCACCAAAACAAATTAAGAGAAAAAGCATATAACATTACTGTAAACCGAGATAGGGCCCCGAATCCACAAAATACAACTTGATAAAATAAGTAGAACAAATGAAATTAAGGGAAAATAACATCCAACACAAATTACTGTAGATTGAGATAGGGCTCTGAATTCAAAATATACAACATGAAAAACTTGGCCAAACGAAATACATCGATAATTTGTTCTCATCATTTATTTATTTCCTTATTTCCTTTCCTCACTGGGTTATTTTTCCCTGTTGGAGCCCTTGGGCTTATAGTATCTGGCTTTCCCAACTAAGGCTGTAGCTTGGCTAGTAATAATAATAATAATAATAATAATAATAATAATAATAATAATAATAATAATAATAATAATCAAGACAAGAGCATCAAAGCAAAATTAACTAAACTACCCAATGCACCCCGCCCTCTAGACGAACATGACTCAGGGAAGGCAAACGGATTTAGCAGCAAGGTGCAACCTAGCAACTACAGACGTGTCTTGGAGAAGCCGGACCCCCGCACGCCCACACGCCCCCTTTGGCAACGACCAATAATTCTTTTTTAGCTGTTAGGAAAGGTAGGTGAAAGAATGGTGGCAGTTAGCTAACTAACAAGAGTAGAGAATAGTTTGGAAAGTTAAGTCTTAGTAAGAGTAATGTGAAGTGTGGTTTCATCTACGAAAAAAAACGGATCATGATTGTAGTTCTTCTAAATAATCATGAGATCTCCCCAGGCTTCTCCCGACTACTACTAATACAGCAGATACTGCTTCTTTTGTATCGTAATACAGGAAGAAACAAAAATTTATTTTCTAGAAGTACTACTAGTTTACTATAATCCATTTCTTTTAGCGATGCATATTTGCACCGACTCGCAGCGGTGCCCTTTTAGCTCGGAAAAGTTTCCTGCTATCTGATTGGTTGGACAAGATAATTCTAACCAATCAGCGATCAGGAAACTTTTCCGAGCTAAAAGGCCACCGCCGTGAGTCGGTGCAAATATGCATCGCTAAAAGAAATGGACTTTAGGTACAGTCTTCTTGATGAAACGATGATATTATTACTATCATGAAAATAATAAAACAAATAGAAAGAACAGTCAAGAGATTTCAAACCTTTGCCAGTGAAGATTCTCAAAATTAAGTCTACGGACCAATCTTTCCCTTTTTCATACGTTGACCTTGAATGAATCTACTGTATAATAACAATTATAAACAGAATATCGATCTTGATCCGGATCACCTGCCAAATTTAATTGGTTCTTCAGAAACATAATATCTATCCGTTGTTAAGATTTGGTGAAAATCAGACAAGTAGTTTTGACGTAATCTTACTAACAGACAAACAAACAGTTAAAGAAACACATAAACTCAGGTAAAAATATAACCACCTTGGCGGAGGTGATAAAAATAATAATAGCATCAATAATATAATTCTCATTATTACTATAATTGTTACTGTTATTGTTTTGCGTATAAAATGCTATATGTATATGTACAACGTTCATCGTTTGTCTAGTCAATATGGATCTCCATTTATTCAAATTCAGGAATATCTTCAAAGCCGCAAGAATGCTCTTTAAGAAAAACAATTATCCAGGATACAAAGACCTGCAAGTTACAGGTTTTATGTAAAACATGTGAACAATGTACATAATAAAAAGATTTTAGGACACTGTCTTTAAATAAAACAGGGGACACAAGTCCCTTAGGTGTGATGAACCGTCTGTCGTAAGCTTTAAGGTTTAAAGGCCACTCATGTAAGGGCAGAGGCAAGGGACAGTGATATTGCCCTAACAAGCAGAACAATACCCTAGAGACTGACCATATATACATATGATCAGCGTCCAAGCCCCCTCTCCACCCAAACTAGGACCAAGGACGGCCAAGCAATGCCTGCTGATGACTCAGCAGATAGACCTATAAGCTCCCCCAAGCCCCCCTTCCCTAGCTTACAAGGATGGTGAGATTGCAGCGACCAAACGAACTAACGAGTTGAGCGATTACCAGTCAGGGACATTACTACATCGGAATTAATATGCCATCTGGTCCCATTACAAGAATGGATCATTTAACCACTGCACTATAATTGATCTGTTGCTACTTTCCTCTTGGCAAGGGTAGGAGAGACTCTTTATAAGCTGCTCACGGTAAGTACCTCTTCTAGGAAAACACTCCAAAATTAAACCATTATTCTCTAGTCTTAGGTAGTGTCATACCCTATGTACTCTGGCCTTCCACTGTCTTGGATAAGAGTTCACATGCTTGAGGGTACATTCAGGCACACTATCATATCTGTTTCCTTATTTCCTTTCCTCACTGGAATATTTCCCTGTTGGAGCCCTTATGAAGCTTATAGCATCTTACTTTTCCAACTAGGGTTGTAGCTTAGCAATTAATAATAATAATAATAATAATAATAATAATAATAATAATAATAATAATAATAATAATAATAATAATAATAATAGTCAATGGAGTACAGTCTGTATTTCAAAACAGATTGGCAGGTCCTTGTTACCTTTTTTTCAAATTAAAGATTCGAACGAAATACAATTCCGTCTTTTCCTTCAAAATTATATCCCTCGAGAAATTAAAAGATACAGAAAAATAGAAGTGTTGTTTTTAATACGTTGTTATCACAAGTGTTTTAGCTTTTAATAAAGAGAAAGACTATTCCCAAAGAGTTTGTTATCGTATGAGGATACTGTAGTCCAGAGGTGTGATTACTAACCTGACCTATTTTGAACCTAGGATAGAGAAGCTAGAAAATAACATGAAGAGTACTGATCAGGTAACATTTTGACCTGAGAAGCTAAAGAAAATGAGAAGTAAATAAAATAAAACAGAAAAAACAATAATGTAACTTAAAACTAAGAATCTCAGCTAGAAAAGGTTAGGAAAAAACTAGTAATTCTTACCAGAGAATTTTGACATTAAATGAATAGGAAATAAAAGAAAGAAAAAACAATAACATAGCTAAACAAGAGTAATCAGAGATCTCAGACCTACCTGTCGAATTATTTGAATATACTGTGTGTATATATACACACACAGACACACACACACACACACACACACATATATATATATATATATATATATATATTCAAATAATTCGACAGGTATAAGTACTAACGAATTGTCATTGACTTTTATCTTTCTTCGTGGCTAAGTGCTGTTACGTTGTTACAAGTTTCCTGGACCAGGGTTCGATTCCCGGCCGGCAGAAAGCTATTGTCTTTGAGGGGTTTCGCCTGGGGCTCTGATCCCGAGGTCGATAACAAAATTCAGACATTAATGTATCAAAATATATGACTTATTTGAATATGAAAAGCACGCCTAAATGTGCATAAATTATCATATATATATATATATATATATTATATATATATATATATACATATATATATATATATATATATAGTGTGTATGTATACTGTATGTATGTATGTATGTATGTGTATATATATATATATATGTATATATATATATATGTATATATATGTATATATATATAAATAAACATATATATATAAAAAATTATATATATACATACATACATACATATATATATATATATATATATATAAATATACATATATATATATATAAATTTATACATATATATACATACATACACATATATACATATATATATATATATATATATATATATATATATATATATATATATATACATATATACATATATATATATACATCCATACTTGCATATGAGAAAACACACACAAATACATATACTAAACTACAAACCAGCCCATCGCCAAGAACTGATGGACAGCGTCCAAGAAGTCAGTCGGCATTGTAAAATTCCTCAGCTTTTCCGACAATTCATCTAATTCTCTTTCCACTTTGCTGTTAGCCTTTAAGACTTATTAGATCATTTCATTAAAAGAATAAATGAACTTTGGCTTTTATATGTATTTCATTATAGTCTATGGAATTTACCAATCTCAAAGACACTAAAAAATCAATAACTGTAGATTGATTAGAAGCCTAAAATATCTATAGTTAGAATTTATTCTTGTGAATATTTTCAAGTACACTATACGACGCATAATTTGCAATTTTAGCTGTAATAATTCAGTAAATATATATATATATATATATATATATATATATATATATATATATATATATATATGTATATATATATATATATATATATATATATATATATATATATATATATATATATGCACTATATATATATATATATATATATATATATATATATATATATATGCACTGTATATATGTATATACATACTGTATATATATATATATATGTATATATATACATATACACACACACATATATATATATATATATATACATATATATATATATATATATATATCATGTGCGTAACAATGCTACTATTTCCACGTATATACTGTACTAAACTGTATATATATATATATATATATATATATATAATATATACATATATATATACTTCAAAAAGGGCAATATAACTCGAAGTTCATTTTAGCAGTTAGATCTATTCGATGTTTCCCTCATCGACATGCTTACTTTGAGAACGAGTACTCGTCGCTACTTCGTCACTCGAAACTGACTTCAATTCCATCTAGTCTAATTAATTTAATTGGAGAAAGTGTGTAGCGCTGATTTTTTTTCGGATAATCCTGTGAAAATTTGCAGAGATTTAAAAAAATGGGGGGGGGGGGATTATTTGGGAATAAGTATATCTGTATAAACTGAATAATCGAAGTCTAATAAATTTCCATTTATTTTTGCCATTGCTGCTGTCACATATTTTGTATATCTGTATGTCCTAAATTTTGTCTTTATCTGCATCTATCCATTACCGTATTTTTCACAACTAAGTCTGGTGTTATCTGTTATCTTTTTCGATGAACTTTACATACGCTCCTGACCTTGGAATTCTGTGCTTTACCTGCTAATGATGTACTGTAATCACTGGTGTTATTACATAGATTATCTCTTTTGTTTACTGATGTCATATGTGTAACATTACTGTACCCGTATTGTAACTCTGTATATGGCTTTTGCTGAAATAAAGACTGACCTTGGAATTCTGTGCTTAACCTGCCAATGATGTACTGTAATCACTGGTGTTATTACATAGATTATCTTTTGTTTACTGATGTCATATGTGTAACATTACTGTACCCGTATTGTAACTCTGTATATGGCTTTTGCTGAAATAAAGACTGACCTTGGAATTCTGTGCTTAACCTGCTAATGATGTACTGTAATCACAGGTGTTATTACATAGATTATCTTTTGTTTACTGATGTCATATGTGTAACATTACTGTACCCGTATTGTAACTCTGTATATGGCTTTTGCTGAAATAAAGACTGACCTTGGAATTCTGTGCTTAACCTGCTAATGATGTACTGTAATCACAGGTGTTATTACATAGATTATCTTTTGCTTACTGATGCCATATGTATAACATTACTGTACCCGTATTGTAACTCTGTAAATGGCTTTTGCTATTATTATTATTATTATTATAAGAAAACATAACCCCTGATTCCCAAACTACCCAAGGATCGTGGAGATGAGGTCGTAGGACGAGAACCACCGCCCTACTTTCTACGCATTTAAATTAACCCAATTAACGACTGTTTTTGGC
>NC_090768.1:36407200-36414700 GCF_036898095.1 Palaemon carinicauda | reverse complement strand
GCTGGCAGGGCGGGGCTCCCCCCTTCCCGCTGGCAGGGCGGGGATCCCCCCTTCCCGCTGGCAGGGCGGGGCTCCCCCCTTCCCGCTGGCAGAGCGGGGCTCCGCCCTTCCCGCTGGCAGGGCGGGGCTTCCCCCCTTCCCGCTGGCAGGGCGGGGCTCCCCCCTTCCCGCTGGCAGGGCAGGGTTCCCCCCTTCCCACTGGCAGGGCGGGGCTCCCCCCTTCCCACTGGCAGGGCGGGGCTCCCCCCTTCCTGCTGGCAGGGCAGGGCTCCCCCTTCCCGCTGGCGGGGCGGGGCGGGGCTCCCCCTTCTCGGTGGCAGGGTGGGGCTCCCCCCTTCCCGCTGGCAGGGCGGGGCTCCCCCCTTCCCGCTGGCAGGGTGGGGATACCCCCTTCCCACTGGCAGGGCGGGGCTCCCCCTTCCCGCTGGCAGGGCGTGGCTTCCCCCTTCCCGCTGGCAGAGCGGGGCTCCGCCCTTCCCGCTGGCAGGGCGGGGCTTCCCCCCTTCCCGCTGGCAGGGCGGGGCTCCCCCCTTCCCGCTGGCAGGGCAGGGTTCCCCCCTTCCCACAGGCAGGGCGGGGCTCCCCCCTTCCTGCTGGCAGGGCAGGGCTCCCCCTTCCCGCTGGAGGGGCGGGGCGGGGCTCCCCCTTCTCGGTGGCAGGGCGGGGCTCCCCCCTTCCCGCTGGCAGGGCGGGGCTCCCCCCTTCCCGCTGGCAGGGTGGGGATACCCCCTTCCCACTGGCAGGGCGGGGATCCCCCTTCCCGCTGGCAGGGCGTGGCTTCCCCCTTCCCGCTGGTAGGGCGGGGCCCCACCTTCCAGTTGGCAGGGCGGGGCTCCCCCCTTCTGCTGGCAGGGCGGGGCTTCCCCCCTTCCCGCTGGAAGGGCGGGGCTCCCTCCTTCCCGCTGGCAGGGCAGGGTTCCCCCCTTCCCACTGGCAGGGCGGGGCTCCCCCCTTCCTGCTGGCAGGGCAGGGCTCCCCCTTCCCGCTGGCGGGGCGGGGCGGGGCTCCCCCCTTCCTGCTGGCAGGGCGGGGCTCCCCCCTTCCCGCTGGCAGGGTGGGGATACCCCCTTCCCACTGGCAGGGCGGGGCTCCCCCTTCCCGCTGGCAGGGCGTGGCTTCCCCCTTCCCGCTGGTAGGGCGGGGCCCCACCTTCCAGTTGGCAGGGCGGGGCTCCCCCCTTCCCGCTGGCAGGGCGGGGCTCCCCCCTTCCCGCTGGCAGGGTGGGGATACCCCCTTCCCACTGGCAGGGCGGGGCTCCCCCTTCCCGCTGGCAGGGCGTGGCTTCCCCCTTCCCGCTGGTAGGGCGGGGCCCCACCTTCCAGTTGGCAGGGCGGGGCTCCCCCCTTCTGCTGGCAGGGCGGGGCTCCCCACTTCCTGCTGGCAGGGCGGGGCTTCCCCCTTCGCACTGGCAGGGCGGGGCTCCCCCTTTCCGCTGGCAGGGCGGGGCTCCCACCTTTCTGCTGGCAGGGCGGGGCTCCCCCCTTCCCGCTGGAAGGGCGGGGCTCCCCCCTTCCCGCTGGCAGGGCGGGGCTGCCCCCTTCCCACTGGCAGGGCAGGGCTCCCCCCTTCCCGCTGGCAGAGCGGGGCTTCTCCCTTCCCACTGGCAGGGCGAGGCTCCCCTGTTACTGTTGGCAGGGCGAGGCTCCCACCCTCCCACTGGCAGCCCGGGCCTCCCTTCTTCCCGCTGGCAGGGCAGGCTCCCCTTTTCCCGTGGGCAGGGCAGATCTCCCCCCTTCTTGCTAGCAGGGCGGGGCTACCCTTTCTTGCTCGCAGGCCGGAGCTCCCCCCCCCCCTTCTTGCTTGCAGGGCAGGGTTACCCTTTCTTGCTTGCAGGGCGGAGCTCCACCGTTCCTGCTGGCACAGCGGGGCTCCCCCTTTCCGGCTGGCATGGCTGGGTTCCCCGTTAAAAAATTTAAGAAATACTGTAATTATATATACATATATACATACATATATATATATATATATATATATATTCAAATAAGCCATATATTTTTTATACAGTAATGTCTGGATCCTCTTAATGACCTCAAGACTAGAGCCCCAGGCGAAATCACACAAAGACAAAAGCTTCTGACTGGCCGGGAGTCGAACTCTGACATACCACTTGGCCAAGTGGTATGTCAATGTTCATACAGGTTTCCTGGACCCGTGTTCGACTCCCAGCCAGTCAGAAGCTGTTGTCTTTGTGTGATTTCGCCTGGGCCTCTGATTCCGAGGTCGTTAAGAGAATCCAGACATTAATGTATCAAAAATATGTGGCTTATTTGAATATGAAAAACCCGTCTAAATGTGCAAAATTTATCAAATATATATATATATATATATATATATATGTATATATATATACATATATATATATGTGTGTGTGCGTGTGTGTGTACGTATGTATATATTTATATATATATACATATATATATATATATATATATATATATATGTATATATATATATATATATATGTGTGTGTGTGTGCGTGGATGTATATATATGTGTGTGTGTATAATATATATATATATAAATATATATATTATATATATACAGATATATATGCATATACATATATATATACATATATATATATATATATTTATATATATACAGATATATATGCATATACATTTATATGCATACATAGTTGTCGTACAGTTTGGAGAATTGGCAGTAGCCTACCAGACACAGATCCCGATATAGCAGGGATAAATTGACCATCGAAGGGCATATGACAAGCAACAATCGAGAAAAAAATCAGAATCTTGATGCTGTAATTTCCAGCACAGTTTGAGGTCTCTATGAGGGTTTGTTCTTCAGATCGTTTTCTCCGGTAGTATGGTGGAAACTCTTAAACTGGACTTTTGAATCTTCTCAGGAATGGGTTCAGCCATACGAGGGACTAATTTCAGGCCATCATCTTTACAGAATCCAAATTCTTCCATGTAGATTCCAACTGTGCTTTCAACTGATCCAGTTCCATAAACATCAGACACCAGCTGATCAAAGAAGTCTCAGTCGCCATGAAACACTATTCCTTCAGGTTGATTCTTAACCACATCCCTATTACTGATTACTGAAACTGATTACTGTCCAGCTGCTACATTCTCATTTACATCTTCCAATAAGCTATCCAAAAACCAGGGTAATAAAACTAGAAAAATAAGTACTGTACCGTAAAAAAGAAACTATACAATACGAACTGAAAATGCTAAGCTAAAAAGATAGAAAAACATTGCTTATAACATTGAAATTAAATTTCTTAAAGCGCACCCACCCCTTACCACATTGGTAGCATATTTTAGATAGCTTTTGTGCATTTGTTCACGAACTCTGACCCAAAATAAGTTCTTATTCAAATATAATTTTGTTTTATCTATTGAAATCCTTAGTGTCTTGTTCCTTAAAAATAGCGTGACTTTATGCTTTTATTTTTTTCCTGTCGTTTCACAAATCGCACAATAAAGACGTAGCGCAACAGATTATCGGGAACTAGATAATATCAGCTTAGTTTGAAATGAGGTTTGTAATTTTAACACTGAAATGGATAACGCGGAGTCAAGCTGTCAACTAATCATAAAGAGTTCATCTGTAACATAACTGGTATGGAATGAACATCTTTGACTCTCATTATTCTCTTCCTCTCTCACCCCTTCTCGCTCTCACCCCTTTTCACTCTCACCCCTTCTCGCTCTAACCACCCTCAGACTCTTTCACCCCTTCTCAGTTCCTCGCCAACCTCTCTCTCTCTCTCTCTCTCTCTCCTCTCTCTCTCTCTCTCTCTCTCTCTCTCTCTCTCTCTCTCTCTCTCTCTATGATATATGATAAAAGATAGCGTCGAGTTTATATCCCCCACTTACATAACACTCAATTTCAATATAAATATTATCTTGAGAAACATTACAAGTTCCATCCTATAAAGACATGGTGTTCGTGAAGTGAATCTTTATCTCACTAAGAGTTGGAATTGGTGAAAGACAAACAGGCAAGAATGGAAGTAATAATGTGGTTTCTGGAAGGGTTACAATGTTTCGGTAGGTTTGGATAAATGGATAAATTCCAGGAATTTATAACGTAAGAAGAAATAATTACGTGGATTACACCCCGTCTGTTTAATAAATCCAAAGAAATATTTTGCAATTCCAAATTATAAAAGGGCTCAGTACGCGGGCCAATATTCACCTCGTCAGAACTCTCAAAATTTAGGTTTTGGACCAATAATATATTATTATTATTATTATTATTATTATTATTACCTCCGCCAAAGAGGTCATGTTTTCACCTCTGTGTACTTACTAGTCATTAACCTAACTCAAAAAGTTACCGGCGAATTTTGACTAAAGTATTACAAATATATTAAAAACGATGTATTCAGTCCGAATCTCTCTCTCTCTCTCTCTCTCTCTCTCTCTCTCTCTCTCTCTCTCTCTCTCTCTGTATGTCATTTAGGCCAGTATAACTCATGTATGGTGTTTTTTTTTTTAATTATTATTTTATATCAAACCATATCTGAAAGTACTTTTTCTTTCATCGGTGACTTGAACAAGACTTATGTCGAAATAATCTAATGTAGCTGTTAACAGAAGGAATTGTTTAGCTGCGATACTCCAATAATTTCTACATGATTTTGTGGATTCATGATATATATATATATATATATATATATATACATATATATATATATATATATATATATATATATACACACATACATACATATATATATATGTGTGTGTGTGTATGTGTGTGTGTATTCAGTATCTGCAGTGGATATTCGAAACGTCAAATGATAAAACAGAATGAAATATGGCAACTCGATTTGTAAAATTTTAACGCTTTCACTAACAATAACACCCCTTTGCTGTCTTT
Organism: Palaemon carinicauda; assembly: GCF_036898095.1. Lineage (NCBI taxonomy): Eukaryota > Metazoa > Arthropoda > Malacostraca > Decapoda > Palaemonidae > Palaemon > Palaemon carinicauda. The sequence continues at coordinate 36,409,840 of NC_090768.1, read as the reverse complement.
GATTCGGTAAGGTTGGAGAGGGCTCCGCCCATTTCGTAGTAGTAGTAAGAAGAGCAACACCTTGTCTGTTTTATCATGGGAACACTAGAGACATCTGACGAAAGATTTCCCCCGAGTGTCTGCGTTCTTTTGATTCTAACTGTACCTCTATGTGTAAATATGAATTTTTTTCAGACAAAATTGATCAATATGTGTTGTGGTGGCCGATGTGGTAACGTTCCTGACTGGTGAACGCCAGACTGGGGTTTGAGTCCGGCTCAAACTCGTTAGTTTCTTTGGTCGCTCCAACCTCACCATTCTTGTGAGCTAAGGATGGGGGGTTTGGGGGAGCCTATAGTTCTATCTGCTGAGTCACCAGCAGCCATTGCTTGGCCCTCCTTGGTCCTAGCTTGGGTGAAGAGGGGGCTTGGGCGTTGATCATACGTATATATGGTCAGTCTCTAGGGCACTGTCCTGCTTGCTAGGGCAATGTCACTGTCCCTTGCCTCTGCCATTCATGAGTGGCATTTAAACCTTTAAACCAGCGCACCATGCAAGGCTTAGTACCCTCCAAGATAGCCACTTTAACTGAGGGAAGGATAGTATCGACGTTTTTTAAATAAATATCTTAGATGAAGTTAAAGAAAATTGGGGAAAGGCAACGTCTTGATAAGCCACCCCAGCCATCCTTGGCCCTTCTATTAAGCCATTCCAAAGCACCGTTAAAAATACAAGAAGAGAAACTTGAAGAATGGCTTGTCTGATTGTACCCTCAAGCAAGAGAACTATAACACATGCCATTGGAAGACCATGGTACAGAAGCTATTGCCCCATCCAAGACTAGAGAACATTGATTTGATTTTGGCAGGTCCTTCTCCTAGAAAAGCTGCTTACTATAGCTAAAGTCTATTCTATCAATAGCATATTGATAGTAGGCACTGAACGATTACTGTAGTTAACTTGATAGAGGAATAATAGTGAAGTCTGCTAGGAAGATCAGAAACTTGGGCTTTAAGACGAAAAGAGAAAACAAAGCTTAGACAACAGTGGTGAGAATGCTAAGGTGGAGTATGAAAATATTACTGTTTGAAAGATTGGAAAATGATGAAATAAGAAGAATGCTAGGTGTAATGAAGATTACTGAAATGGTGTGGGCAAGTGTTAAGGATAGATGGTGGGGAGGGAGTGAAGAGGGCTTGTGAGGAATCTGCAAGGGGAAGAAGATCAAGAGGGAGGCAGAGATTAGATGGCGAGATAAGGTGAAGGATGATATGGAGAGAAGAAATTTGGTGGAAGAGGATGCCTTTGATAGAAGGCATTGGAGAGGACTCATCAGGCAACTGACCCCTTAATGTAGGGATAACGATGGGGGAAAAGAAGTGTGGTCTGCTTGGTGTTATCATGTGAAAAGAAGTGTGGTCTGCTTGGTGTTATCATGTGAAAAGAAGTGTGGTCTGCTTGGTGTTATCATGTGAAAAGAAGTGTGGTCTGCTTGGTGTTATCATGTGAAAAGAAGTGTGGTCTGCTTGGTGTTATCATGTGAAAAGAAGTGTGGTCTGCTTGGTGTTATCATGTGAAAAGAAGTGTGGTCTGCTTGGTGTTATCATGTGAAAAGAAGTGTGGTCTGCTTGGTGTTATCATGTGAAAAGAAGTGTGGTCTGCTTGGTGTTATCATGTGAAAAGAAATGTGGTCTGCTTGGTGTTATCATGTGAAAAGAAATGTGGTCTGCTTGGTGTTATCATGTGAAAAGAAATGTGGTCTGCTTGGTGTTATCATGTGTATGAAGAAAGAGAAGAATGTGTACGCAAAGGATGAAAAAAAAGAGCGGTAACCAGGGAGGCATCCAAGGTAGACAAAGAACCCAATAACTCTAGTATTTGTATGACAAGGAGGGGCTGGAGTCTTGGTCATTACCACCTATGTTGGCTTACTTCATCCTTGGCGGATTTCTTTTATCATCTAGAACTCTCGTTTCAACAATTCTTTAATCCTTCTCTTTCTCTCTTATTTTCCTTATCACCCTTTCCTGTACTATTAATGTCCCTTAAGGTTACCATCATCACATTTTCTAATACTATTATTATGATTACTATAATTTTACAGATATCAAAGTCAATCATTTCACTATTGTAATTTTAAGTTGTACTATTTCTGCACTCTGAATTCTTATATGACCACGAGTTGAGATAAAGTATATTATCATCATTCTAATCATTTGTACTATAATTATTTTTAATATAATAATCATTATCAAATACAAACTAATTAACTGAGCGCAGATATCCTTTAAATATCACTGAAAGGGGAGGAAAATTTTACTTTTTCTTTTAGATGTAAAACCTTTTCCTATGCTAAACCATTAAGTAGGATTCAACGCACGGATAAAGGGCGAAGATAATCAAGGGGGCCCGGATAAAGGTCTCAGTATAAAGAGGCCTAGATAAGTGGACCCAAATAAAAGGGCCCAGAAAAAAGTGGTCCGTATAAAAGGCCTAGCTAAAGGGGGTCAAATAAACGGGCCCATATAAACGGGCCTTGGATAAAAGGGGCACAGATAAAGTGACCATGATAAAGGGGCGTAGATAAAAGGGCCCGCATAAAGTGGCCATGGATAATACAGGGGATTATGTAAAGTGGCCCTGGATAAAAGGGCTTATATA
>NC_090768.1:36374700-36402200 GCF_036898095.1 Palaemon carinicauda | reverse complement strand
GGAAATGGAACAGTCTGGATGGGCAACACAGTGCCCTCACTTAGTTTGTAGTACAGTATGTAACTACACACTCACCCTGGAATTAATCGTCCCAATTAAGACCACTGTTCCTCGCAGAGTTAAACAGTAGGGTTAACACCGCGACCCACTGCTACCACAGATCTCTTTTAGTTCCTCTACTTGCTTCGCATAGTGGCGAAAGAACACTCTGGAAGACTTCCAGCCAGTGTATGAATCGGAGATGTTCAAAATCCATGCAATTAAAGAAATTTAAGAATGAGGCAACTTTCCTCGGATCGTGACCTGCGGGTGTATTGTCAGGATCCGCTCTGCGAATAAAATATGTGATTTTCGCTCTGAGTTGATTCAGAGATAAATTTGAGCCTGATGTTTCTCCCCTGAATAGTTGACCACCCTTGAAGTCTGAAGTTCTATGAAGATAGACCTTTAGGCATTCTACTGGACATAGAGATGCATCTTCTTTCAGAGGGCAGATTCTCCAGGGACCCCACCTGTTGGTGGGTAACTCATTCTTGGCGAGAAACGTAGGATCCGGAAACAGGTTCAGTTCTTCCCCATCCAGGAACTGAACACGACCTGCCTCTCTCGAGAGGCTACAATCTCACTAACCCTGGCCCCGGACGCGAGTGCAAATTAGGAAAATAACTTTTTCTGTCAAATCCTTTAACGCACATTCTTCATTGCTCAACAGAGAAGCGAAATGAAGAACTTGTGTAAAGACCATGAAATGGGCTTTGGAGGTGCTGAAGGTCTGAGCCTAGCACAGGCTTTCGGGACTTTATTAAAGATCTCGTTACCTAGGTCGACCTGGAAGGCATATAGAATGGGTCTTGTCAAAGCAGACTTACACGCTGAAATCGTGTTCGCTGCCAACCCTTGACCATGGAGGTGGGGAAAAAAAAGATAAGCAGAAGTCTGTCAAGATCTCCTGCGGAATCTTCGCCTTGACAAAAAGGCCACCCATTTTCTCCAAGATGACTCATATTGCCTTCTAGTAGATTTGCATTTATATTCCTCAATGAAGTCTATACTGGCTTTCGAAATCCCGAAACGCTTTCTCACCGCTAGGGAGAGAAAATCATGAACTGCAGGGTCCGGGTTTTCTGTAATGAAGCGCAGACAGTTGACTTCTGGACTCGCTGGGTCAGAACTGGATCTGGTAGTGGTACAAACTTCAGCTACAGTTCCAATGCCAGGAGGAACCACACGCTGTTCGGCCACTTGTGGGCCACTATTGCCGCTACCCTTTGAAGGATCTCAGTTTGTTGAGGACCCTCAACAGAAGGTTGTGAGGAGGGAACAGATAAATCTTGGACCATCTGTTCCAGTCGAGGGACATCGCGTCCACTGCTTCCGCTAAGGGGTCCTCGTACGGGGCACGTACAGGGGCAACTTCTTGTTGTCTTTCGTCGCAAAGAGGTCTATCTGCAGTTCTGGGACTGATTCAGAATGAAGGAGAATGATCCTGCGTCTAAGGACCATTCCGACTCTATCGGTGTGAACCTGGATAGAGCGTCCGCTGTCACATTGCGGACTCCTTGAAGGTGAACTGCCGACAGGTACCACTTCTTCTTTTCCGCCAATCGGAAGACGGCCAACATCACCTGGTTGAGAGGTGGTGACCTCGATCCTTGTCGATTCAAGTATCTTACAACTACCTCGCTGTCTATTACCACTTTATGTGGAACGAATGACGCGGGGAGACTTTCTTTAAGGTAAGGAGCACTGCCCTAGCTTCTAGAAAGTTTTATGAGAAAGGTCTTGAATAGCCTGGACCAAGTCCCCTGGACTTTTTTCCGATGAGAGTGACCTCCCCATCCCTCCTTTGAGGCGTCTGAGTGAATCGTCACCGACGGGGGAGGTGGCTGAAGAAGAACCTGACTTCTTTAGATGTCTGGCTTGGGACCAAGGCCTGAGAAGAGTACTTAGCCGAAGCGGCTGGTCTTCTCAGATCTCTTCACGCGTTTGATGCATAACTTCTCCAAACTCCGATTGCATCCTTTAGCTGTGCTCTTAGCACTGGGTCTGTCACCGAAGCAAACTGGAGAGAGCGCAGTACTCTCTCCTGCTCGTGTCTTGATATCCTTTCGGAATCTTGAAGTCTCTTGACAGAACCCGCTATCTCCTTCCTTTTCTTCGCTGGGGTGGAGAAACGGTGTGACAAAAGGTCCCAGTGGATCTTAGCCACTGGAACTTTTGAGATGGAGAAAGTCGAGACTTTTTCTGTTGATCTGAAGCCTAGGTACTCTAGGAACTGGATCACTGACTGGAAGCTTGCAAGCATTCTGTCTCGGATGCTGCCCACACCAACCAGTCGTCCAGGTAGGCTACTACCTGAATTCCCTTTAGGCGAAATTGTTTGAGAGCTACGCTCGCAAGCTTCGTAAAAATCCTTGGGGCTATGTTTAGCCCGAATGGCATGGCTCCGAAGGCGTATAGTCTTCGCTGTAGCCTGAACCCTAGGTAGGGGGAGAGTCGATGGCTAATTGGAATGTGCCAGTAGGCATCTGACAAGTCTATAGAGACGGAATATGCCCTCTTGGGCAGTAAGGTCCTTATGTGTTGCAGTGTTAGCATTTTGAATTTGCAATTCACTATGAACTTGTTAAGTGGCGACAAGTCCAGAATGACTCTGAGCTTTTCCGAGTCTTTCTTGGGAACACAAAACAGCCTCCCTTAGAAATTGATGGGCTTCACCCTTTTTCTCCAACCGTTCTTGAACGTACTCCTCCATAACGGGGGTGGAGTGTTGGAAAAACCGAAGGTACGGGGGTGGAGTGCTGTACCAGCTCCCGCCCAATCCATTCTTGAGTAGGCTGTGGGCCCAGGGATCGAAGGTCCACCGATCCCGAAATTTCAGAAGTCTCCCTCCTACCGGTATCACCTCACTTGGACTGCCGTCCTGAGGTCTTGCCTTCCTGACCACGACCACCCCTGAATCCCCTTCCCCTTGAGGGGCGTCTAGATGAGCCTCTGGCTGCTCCTCTAGGCTTTGCTCGGAAGGAAGTAGACTGCCCTTCGAACGCTGGGGTGAATGCCGTGGACTGTGTCGACACGGCCTGGGGTACCCACTGAAAGGTGGTCGGGGTTTGTGCCACGATCTGGGGCACTGGGGGCAATGGCAATTGCAGTTGCTGTTGCTGTCTAAGAGGCTTGGCTGGCCGAGACGGTAGCCTAGTCCTCATAGTCTTCCTCTTTGGTTGAGGACCCTCATCCGGGGAAGACTTTCTTTTGATAGCCAGGTCCCACTTCTGGAGAAGGTTTCTATTCTCCAAGGTGGCTTTATCAAAAACTTCTTTGACCAAGTCGGTAGGGAAAAAGGTCTTTTCCCCAAATGTTGGAGGAGATTAGTTTCTTTAGCTCGTGCCTCACTGTAGCCGAGGTAAACACGAACTCCCTACAAGCTCTCCTTGCCTTGACGAAGCCATAAAGGTCCTTCGTCACTGTGGCCAGATGAGGCTTGGCCACTACCATGAACATTTCATGGACCTTGGGGTCACTTGCCATCGTCTCGAGAGTAGTCTGAAGAGACATTGAGGCAGTCAGTCTTTCTTTTGTATCGAACTCACTTCGCAAAAGAAAGTCAGACAGCTTAGGGAGGTCCTTGCCGAACTGACGTCCGGCAATATCAGCCTCCAACTTTCCCACTTAGAACGTAAGATGGACGTCCTTCCAATCTTTGTGGTCCATAGGCAGGGCCAGCGACAAGGGTTTACACTCCTCTAGGGAGGGGCAAGACTTGCCGGCCTCGATTGCTTTTAGTACAGCCAGAAACCCTTTCTGTAAAAGGGGGAAGGCTCTAGTAGGCGAGGACACAAAGGAAGGGAGCTTCCTATTCAATGCAGCTACCTTTGAGTTAGAGAAGCCCCTCTCTTTCATCGAAGATGAAAGTAGAGCTTGAGCCTTAGCATGGTCATCACTATGACCTCCTTCGGCTCTGCCTCCTCCTTTGAAGCTGGTTCCTTCCTCAGCCGGACATAACAGTCCGGATATGGTGCCTTGCTGGGCCAGAATTCCACCCTCCAGGGGAACTGAGCCCAGCATATCCGAGATGACGATCTTTCCAGTCGTCATCGACATGTGCTCAGCATACCTCCATGGGTTAGCATCCGAGCACAAAGGAAGGTCTTTCACATTGAGCTTTTCTGGGGCCCATGTGATTCTGCAAGGCACTGCATTCGCAGTTCCATTGCAGCCGCCTTCTCCTGATTCTCCTTCTGCATTTGTTGGATCATTCCAACAATAGAAGAGAGGGCCTGTCCCAGCTCTACTGGGAGACCGGCCGATGTAGAGGGGCTTGAACTTCATCCTGGGCTTCTGCAAGGAGGTCTTCCTCCTGACACCCGTCCACATCAGATATCCTGTCATTTAGCTGGATGTCTTGCATCGCGACCGCGACTTCAGCATCCACCTGGATCTGAACTTAGGGGATCTCCTCTTGAGGCTGGGGAATCACTGCATCAGCTGATGCCTTAGGGAAAAGAAACGCCCTCATCTTCTCACTTGGAAGATAAGGGCCAGAAGTGTACTTTTGGAAGCCCCTTACCCAGGTACGAAGCTTCTTCCTAGCTATTTAACCCTGGATAGGTACGGTCCTCGGACACCCCTTTAAGGGTATACTCGGACGCGAACGACCCCGACGCCAAAAAAAATTCTTGAAAAATCAGTTTTTGCAGTAACCTCCTTTTTTCTTTTGCCAAAAAAAACTTCAATGAATGCTTAAAACAACTGTAAAGATAAATACTACTCATCTGCAGAAAAACTATTTATTATAAATATTTTAAAAAATTAAGTAGAAAAAAAAAAAGACCTGACATAAAAATTCATAAAAAAAAAGTTTATACATATATACACAAATCCTTTTAGGAATTGATTCTTGAATGTTTAGGACACATCTTGATGTATTTTGGATGAAGTCAGACCCATGGAGGTGAAGATCTGAAATGAGAAAAAAAGGGTAACTTTTTTTGGCCAAAAAAAATTGTCCAAATTTCATGAATTTTTTTGGGTACCCAAATGAAATAGGAAGTGGCTAATTTTTTTAGGGAATAAACATATGTTATCCTAAAATAGAAATATGTAAAAAAATCTTCATTATTTTGTAAATTACATTTATATCAGGGGCCATATCTAAAGGTAATTTTTTGAGTACTTGGAAATTTCGTAAAAAAATACATATATTTAATATATAATATGATATTTATGCAGGTAAAAATATACCAAAATATCACAAATTCTATAGGGAACAAGAATATATATAGATAGGGCAGCTTACGCTTCGGATATGTCCACAAAATGGCCGCCAACCACACTGACTCAGACTCCCTAATCTGCCACTTGAAATGTAGGAAGGGTATGTCAATTTCAAGGTGTTATTTACTAATCTAATTATTATTGGATATGCATAAAAATTGTATGGTGGGTTGCTGGATAATTGTCGATTATTTTACGTTTATAAAATTAAAATTCTGACCCAAAAAATTTTTTTTGAAGGGAAATAAAATCGAAAAAAAAAATGTAAAACAATATTTTAGCTAAAAAAATTTGATGATATTCAATCAAAAAAAAAGTAAACAAAATTTTCCGACAAATAAACATCTAGAGGAATCATTACTCTGTGATAGTTCCTTAGTACGTAGTAATTTTGAAAGAATTGAGAAAAAACGAAAAAATGGCAATCACCGGAAAATCGAACACATACCTATATATACGCCATATCTGGCTAAAAAAAAGATAGGCATGGGTAGCCAGATCATCTAAAAACACTTTCCAACACTATAAAAATATAAGTTTTGCGACACTACTTGCCAATTCCTTACGGTAACATGACTAAGCAAAAAAATGCAAAACAAATAAAAAGGGCACTCGTGGAAAAATGGCCATTCTAATATACGGCATTTCAGAAAAAAAAAAATTTCAGCCACGTGCTAGGCAAACCATCAAGGCATATTTTCCGACAAATAAACATATAAATGAAATATTACTCTGTGATAGTTCCTTAGTACGTAGTAATTTTGAAAGAAATGGGAAAAAACGAAAAAATGGCAATCACAGGAAAATCGAACACATACTTATATATATGCCATATCTGGCTAAAAAAAAAAATAGGCATGGGTAGCCAGATCATCTAGAAACACTTTCCAACACTATAAAAATATAAGTTTTGCGACACTACTTGCCAATTCCTTACGGTAACATGACTAAGCAAAAAAATGCAAAACAAATAATAAGGGGCACTCGCGGAAAAATGCCCAACATTCTAATATACGGGATCTCAGATAAAAAAAAAGACATGCACGTGTTAGCCCAACCATCAAGGCACACTTTCTAACACATAAACATGAAAAAAAAATCAATAATATACGGCAATTCCTTACTACGTAGTAAATTTTTACAAATATTGAAAAAAAAACAGAAATTGGCAACCGCAGTTAAATACCCAATATACCAATAACTACGTCGTATCTGACAAAAACAAAATCACGCATGGGTAGCCAGATCATCTAGACACACTTTCCAACACTAAAAAAGCAAAAGTTTTACGACACTATTTCGCAATATCTTACGGAAAAATGACTTGGCAAAAAAATGAAAAAAAATGAAAAAGGGACACTCGCGGTAAAATGCCCGACATTCTAATATACGACATCTCAGATAAAAAAAGAGACATGCACGTGTTAGCCCAACAATCAAGGCACACTTTCTAACACATAAACATGAAAAAAAAATGAATAATATACGGCAATTCCTTACTACGTAGTAATTTTTACAAATATTGAAAAAAAAACAGAAATTGGTAACCGCAGTTAAATACCCAATATACCAATAACTACGTCGTATCTGACAAAAACAAAGTCATGCATGGGTAGCCAGATCATCTAGACACACTTTCCAACACTAAACAAGCAAAAGTTTTACGACACTATTTGGCAATATCTTACGGAAAAATGACTTGGCAAAAAAATGAAAAAAAATGAAAAAGGGGCACTCGCGGTAAAATGGTCCTCGTGGTGATGAACGACATTTTAACTAAAAAAAAAAACATGCACATGGTAGCCAAACAATCCACCAAGACTTTCCACAACTGATAACCTATACAAGTTGCACCATTCTACGACAATTTCATAATACGTAATAACTTTGATAATTATGCAAACTACCTCAGAAGGGTAAACTCGGACGCGAACGACCCCGATGCGTCTCAGAAATCGGGGAAGGAGTACAGCTACAGCAATGCACATCTGGACACTACTAGAGCGTGTAGGGGAGACACCTCCTGCAGGTCGATCACCCACAAATTCAGTCACAGGGGTGAGTCACGTGAGAAAAACCTGTTTTTTTTTGACGCTCGGGGTCGCAAACGACCCACCGTACCTATCCAGGGTTAAATGTCTCATTAATCAGGTTAGTGCACACAGTACATACCTGAGGGTCCCAATACCGGAGATCATCCTTGGAGACAGCGTATGCTGCGTGTCTCCTACAAAACTCATGTCCGCAGAGGTTCTTGCTGCTGACATTGCAGAAAGCACTTCCCCACTTCGGAGTGTCCTTCTGTAAAGAGAAGAAATTTCCATGAGTATCAAGTGAACTATGTATCACTGGATATGCATAGTATAGCATAACAATTCAGAAATTAAAGACACACACTTGTGTTTCCCTCACAACCCATTGCTGCAGCCTTCCAGATAATAAAATCAAAATGGTTTATCTCTACTAGAGTAACCAATGCAAAGTTTCCAGAGGAAACAGGTGGAGCTCACACCTAGGCAATGATTTTAAAATCCGGGATAATAGACAGGGAAGAACTCTGCTTCTTGTCTGAAGGCAACAGCAAAGGGCCGTGCAAGAAAACACAATAGTGTTAGAAGATACAGTGCTGTACCTAAACTTTTACTATAGTTTTCTTCTTACTGTATATGCTATACAGAAGAATACTAGTACAGTATAGGAGGATGTGTGCCGGCCTGCCTTTGCCGGCCGGCACACACCACAATTAGCTTTAAAGTATACTACTTAACAGCTATAGGGCGGCAGCCCTCTGGTTCAAATGCCTGTGCCGGCGGCAGCAGCTGCCGGCCAGCAACAGCCAGTGTTGGCCGGCAATGATTGCCGGCCAGCAACTACACAAGGTAGTACCCAGCTGCCGGCCACACTCTTGGTGACCGGCAGACAAGGACTGACATAAGCCGGCCGGCAAAGGTACAAGACCGATGCCAGCCGGCAGCAAAAGAACCAGAAGACTACACCTGCCCGGCTGCCGGCCTCATAGGCCGGCAGCCGGCCTCATAGGCCGGCAGCCGGGACAGGTACAGCACTAGAAGAAAATAGAATGGATGCCAGGATAAGAGTGTACACAACCCCCCAAGCCCGGCAACCGAAAGAGTGCATATAAGGAAGGGGAGAAACTTAATTCAGGCTTCCTTGACCAATGCCGTCCGGCTCTGCCGGCAGGCATGGATGAGGGACCAAGAGAGGTCCGGGCAGCACTCGAAAACATAAGACCCTTGCCGTCCAGCATCTCTGCCGGCCGGCAATGGGCTTAGTCAATTCCATATCCCAACCTATACTAGGTCCAGAAGTAGAATGACATACAGTACAGTAATACCCCTGCCGGCCAGCTCTGCCGGCCGGCAAGGTACAGTACAGTAATGGCTAGGCCATTACGGAGATAGAGGGGGAAGGGACAAGAGGGTCCTGCCAACCTTGCTTTAGTGACAGATCACCCGCAGCCAAGAACTTTGTCTTAGCCTAAGGGAGATCTAAGGGAAAGGGCCAGCGCAGTAGTATAATACCTGCCAGCTTCCAGAGCACCAAAGCAAGGAAGGCGTTGCTACTCCCAAGGGAAGATTTATCCTCCCCAAGAACAGCAACAGGACTTAGTCTGGTCGATCACACAAGAAGGAATCATAACTACAGAAACCTTCGATAGTGACCTAAGGGAGCTAAGCTCCCTTTGTAAGTGTTAGGTCAGCGAGGGAGACTCTGCCCCAAGCCAAACAACACGGACTCAGACTAAAAAACTCTGTTGTTCTGTCCCTCTTTGAACCAGACTCTGCTGGAACAGGAAGGTACAGTAACACCCTAGTATAGTTTTATCGAAAATAAATTCGGAAAAAACCACTTAGGGATAAGCCCAAGGCTTAAACAGAGGGAAAGGGATTGCATACCTTCTCCGAAGAAAAGAAAGCAACCGGGGAGTATAATAAAGTATACTAAGGCTCCATAAGCAATAGCCTAGGCACCAAGAGAATCGATTACCTAATTCACCGAAACTCTCACGTATACAATCTTGGAAATATTCCACACAGTCTAAAATGTATAAAATATAGCCTAAAGCTTCAATAAAATTTTAATTACACTCGGAAAAACCAAAATCATGCATTAAGTACTAGGACCAAACGACTAGGCTACATGGCCTAGCGTAGGCCAGAATGGCGAATACTTCGCCAAATAATACTAAGCACGAAAGGAAATCCTATGTAAAGCTAAATAGCTAAAATTTATTAAGCAAAACAACCAGGAATGTCACTCTGACTAACTAATTTATACCTAGCGAGTGACAGTGTCCAGGACACCTCTGGTAGGCTACGGCTCTTGTATCAAAGATTAATCCTATTAATCACTCAAAATTTTACCAAGAGCCTACATTTATACATAACAGACACTATACTCAACTTATCCGAGGCCAACGAAGACGAAGAAGACATGAAAAGCTGAATAAATCCAAGATTTGCGAGAAAAACAGGAAAAAACACCGAGTTGTTAAGCTACGCAAAAAGGAATACAGATGGCGCCAGGATTGGCGCCAGGCACGCATACGAATCGGGGGATAGGGAAGCCTTGGGAGCGGCTCCCCTTTTTCTTTCCCGAATTCGTATCTCGTCAATCTCCCTCCTACGAGACGAAATCTCTGTTCAGGTCGTAGATTGCCATGTGACGTGTCTAGAATACGTCCTCTGATATGTCGCGATATCCCTTTCACGAGGGATACTCGCTCCAGGAGTTAGAATTCTGGTACCTTAAGGTAAATTCTCTGGGAATATCGCCGTAGTTGTAATATACCCTAGGAAGCTACCCTATAGGAACTTCCATCAGGACGACATGGCTTGAGCCCAAAAATATATATATACATATATATAAACACACACACACACACACACACACATATATATATATATATATATATATATATATATATATATATATATATATATACAGTATATATAAAATTTTATATACATATATATATATATATGTGTGTGTGTGTGCGTGTGTGTGTACAAGTAAACAAGAGTACTGTATATACATTTCAGTAGCAATTCTTGGCTTTCTTTCAGAAAGTGGCAAGAAGAATTGGGGTTCCAGTGTTCCTATGTGTAAGAAGGGAAAACAGGTTTTCAAAAACTACCTTCGACAAATCAATACATAATGACGACCAACAAGTTTGAATATTTCACTCGAGATTCATTATAGCTTTATATACTCGGGACCATTTTATACATTTACATTAATAAAAAAACATATTAAATTCTAAATGAAAATAATTTATACACACTGGTAAAAAAACCGTAACTTTAATCGGAAATTCTAAGTAAAAATATACTGTTCTCAGCTATTTTTCAGTATAATACATGCGACCGTAATTTTTACCCTACTTCGTTATTATCTCTTACAGCTTGATGATCGTAATATCAAACCTGAACATCAATATATCCGTTCTTAAAACCGCAGATGCCTAGAAACATTTATTCCAGGATTTTTACCTTCTTTTTTTTTTTCTTTTTTTTTTGGGGGGGGGCAAATTTTTAACAGTGCACTTGTGTAACTGAAAACCATCCACTGTCGCTAAATTGCAAATAAAAAGTATCTACAGTATACTCTTGTGTAACTGACATTGAAAAATACGTGGTATCATCAATAGCTATTACGTCATACAACTGTATTTTAAGGTTAAAATAATTTTCCATTGTTTTGCAGGATCACCCAAGTCATAAAACAATTCGCACGTCATTTTTACTGCATTGATAAAATGTTATAATGCGCATTGGTAAATCGTCTCTGCTTGGTGTTTGTCAGTCGGGGGTTCGAGTCTCGCTCAGTTTCGTTAGTGCCATTAGTGTCTGCAACTTTACCATCCTTGTGAGCTAAGGTTGGGGGGTTTGGAGGAGCCTATAGGTCTATTTGTTAAGTCATCAGCAGCCATTTGCCTGGCCCTCCCTGGTCCTAGCTTGGGTGGAGAGGGGGCTTGGGCGCTGATCATATAAAAAATGGTCAGTCTCTAGGGCATTGTCCTGCATGCTAGGGCAATGTCACTGTCCTTTGCCTCTGCTATTCATGAGCGACCTTCAAACCTTTAAAGGCCATTAATTGTTTTAAAGTCAATTTAGTATTAAACATACTCGTATTACATTAAAACGAGCAAATTCTACGTCCAGTATAATTGGCATTCAAAGTACGCACAATTTCACTTGCTAAACAATTTGATAGTTGAAATTGTTAAAATGTTGCATTTTTCTTCAAGTGAATATCGCTTGTGTAGTTGCCAACGATTTCCAAGAACCGCCTGATGCATTCGTTGTTGTAGACTTTTTAACTACAACTATTAATTAATGAGCCTCACAATGTTAACCAATAACGCTTGATTTGCATAAACGACTCATGGCTACTATAGTCCGTTTCTTTTAGCGAGGCAGATTTGCACCGACTCGTAGCGGTGCCCTTTTAGCTCGGGAAAGTTTCCTGATCGCTGATTGGTTAGAGGCAGATTTGCACCGACTCGTAGCGGTGCCCTTTTAGCTCGGGAAAGTTTCCTGATCGCTGATTGGTTAGAATTATCTTGTCCAACCAATCAGCGATCAGGAAACTTTTCCGAGCTAAAAGGGCACCACTGCGAGTCGGTGCAAATCTGCCTCGCTAAAAGAAAATGACTATAGTTTAAAGGTCGCTCATGAATGGCAGAGGTAAGGGACAGTGATAGTGCCAGAGCAGGACAATGCCCTAGAAACTAAACATATCAAAATATGATCTGCCCTCAGCCCTCTCTCCAACTATGCTAGGTCCAAGGAGGGCCAGGCAATGGCTGCTGATGACTCAGTAGATACAACTATAGGCTCCCCCAAACCCCCAATCCTTAGCTTACAAGGATGATGAGGTTACAGACACAACAAGAAACTATAAAGCTTGAGCAGGTCTAGAACCCCAGTCCAGCATATTGCCAGGCAGAACCGTTTTCAATAGGGTACCTTAACCCCGTGTCGGAATCTGGTAATATAAAGATAAAATTCTAATCCTCCTTCCAGTGAATAATTTGCAACAAACACTGGGAGATTAGTTCAAGTTGCAATAGGTTATAGATAGATGCGTGTGCCAAAGAAATTATTTTAAGGGGTAGTTTGTTCACCTTATTATCACGAATAATATACTGCAGGAAATTGAGATCTTAAAGCGAATTCTACCCTAAGTAAATCTACAAACATCACTACATATTTACATAAAAGTATTTAGTGATGTTTTTAGAATTACTTAGGATAGAATTCACTTCAAGATCTTCATTTCCTTCAGTGTATTATTCATGCGATAATGAGGTTAACAAATTATTCCATAAAATACTTTCTTTGACACACGCATCTATATGTAACCCATTGCAACTTGAACTGGTGCCCCAGGGTTTGTTGCAAATTATTCACGGGACGGAGGATTTGAATTTTCTTAATATATTGTCAGATTCCGAAACAGGGTTTAGGTAGCACATTGGAAACGTCACTGTTATTCGAGAACAACAAAAGGTCGTTTTTGTAAATCAAAATCTAATTTTCACACGGGTCCAAAACCATTAGAAAGACTGCCAGATGTTCATGATTTTCATTTCTCCACAACATTTGTCAGGCTGTTTAATAATCAAACACAAGTATGCTGTAACAATAATGATTTAACTGACTTATATACTTCATATATGGAGTACAATCTATCTGAAGACTGAACTTAGAAACATACCTGTAAAGTTCAAACGTCATTATTTCAGCCATAAGGTTCATTTAACATTTTAGAAAATGGAGAAGGAAAATCCCTATCAAACTTCATATAAAAAAAAAAAACTTTTGTTTAGGAATTCTGAAATTCTAAATGGATAAAGAATACCAACAAGGAAAGCATACTTCACCAAGTAAACAATCTCATTCTCAAGCTTTCTTTGAAGTAATTTAGCATCCCTTCACTAGTAATTAATTTAACTAATCTCTCCTCCGTCACCTTCTTCTTCGTTTGACCTAAAGAGGCTGGGGCGGGGTTCCTCTAAAAATAAAACCAAATTGGCAATAAATAAAAGGTGCCGATCACCCTTAACCCACATCCCAAAACCACCTACAAATAAAATTTGCTGATTATCCTGTATCCCAAAACCACCTACGAATAAAAGTTGCAGATTATCCCATATCCCAAACCACCTACAAATAAAAGTTCCAGATTATCCCACATCCCAAACCACCTACAAATAAAAGTTCCAGATTATCCCACATCCCAAACCACCTAAAAATAAAAGTTGCAGATTATCCCATATCCCAAAACCACCTACGAATAAAAGTTGCAGATTATCCCATATCCCAAACCACCTACAAATAAAAGTTGCAGATTATCCCATATCCCAAAACCACCTACGAATAAAAGTTGCAGATTATCCCATATCCCAAACCACCTACAAATAAAAGTTCCAGATTATCCCACATCCCAAACCACCTACAAATAAAAGTTCCAGATTATCCCACATCCCAAACCACCTACAAATAAAAGTTCCAGATTATCCCACATCCCAAACCACCTAAAAATAAAAGTTGCAGATTATCCCATATCCCAAAACCACCTACGAATAAAAGTTGCAGATTATCCCATATCCCAAACCACCTACAAATAAAAGTTGCAGATTATCCCATATCCCAAAACCACCTACGAATAAAAGTTGCAGATTATCCCATATCCCAAACCACCTAAAAATAAAAGTTGCAGATTATCCCATATCCCAAAACCACCTACGAATAAAAGTTGCAGATTATCCCATATCCCAAACCACCTAAAAATAAAAGTTGCAGATTATCCCATATCCCAAAACCACCTACGAATAAAAGTTGCAGATTATCCCATATCCCAAACCACCTAAAAATAAAAGTTGCAGATTATCCCATATCCCAAAACCACCTACGAATAAAAGTTGCAGATTATCCCATATCCCAAACCACCTAAAAATAAAAGTTGCAGATTATCCCATATCCCAAAACCACCTACGAATAAAAGTTGCAGATTATCCCATATCCCAAACCACCTAAAAATAAAAGTTGCAGATTATCCCATATCCCAAAACCACCTACGAATAAAAGTTGCAGATTATCCCATATCCCAAACCACCTAAAAATAAAAGTTGCAGATTATCCCATATCCCAAAACCACCTACGAATAAAAGTTGCAGATTATCCCATATCCCAAACCACCTAAAAATAAAAGTTGCAGATTATCCCATATCCCAAAACCACCTACGAATAAAAGTTGCAGATTATCCCATATCCCAAACCACCTAAAAATAAAAGTTGCAGATTATCCCATATCCCAAAACCACCTACGAATAAAAGTTGCAGATTATCCCATATCCCAAACCACCTACGAATAAAAGTTGCAGATTATCCCATATCCAAAACCACCTACAAATAAAAGTTGCAGATTATCCCATATCCAAAACCACCTACAAATAAAAGTTGCAGATTATCCCATATCCAAAACCACCTACAAATAAAACTTCCAGATTATCCCATATCCAAAACCACCTACAAATAAAACTTCCAGATTATCCCATATCCAAAACCACCTACAAATAAAAGTTGCAGATTATCCCATATCCAAAACCACCTACAAATAAAAGTTGCAGATTATCCCATATCCAAAACCACCTACAAATAAAACTTCCAGATTATCCCATATCCAAAACCACCTACAAATAAAAGTTGCAGATTATCCCATATCCAAAACCACCTACAAATAAAAGTTGCAGATTATCCCATATCCAAAACCACCTACAAATAAAATTTGCTGATTATCCCATATCCAAAACCCACCTACAAATAAAAGTTGCAGATTATCCCACATCCCAAACCACCTACAAATAAAAGTTCCAGATTATCCCATATCCCAAACCACCTACAAATAAAAGTTCCAGATTATCCCATATCCCAAAACCACCTACAAATGAAAGTTCCAGATTATCCCACATACCAAAACCACCTACTAATAAAAGTTCCAGATTATCCCATATCCCAAAACCACCTACAAATAAAAGTTCCAGATTATCCCACATCCCAAAACCACCTACAAATAAAAGTTCCAGATTATCCCATATCCCAAACCACCAACAAATAAAAGTTCCAGATTATCCCATATCCCAAACTACCTACAAATAAAAGTTCCAGATTATCCCATATCCCAAAACCACCTACAAATAAAAGTTCCAGATTATCCCATATCCCAAAACCACCTACAAATAAAAGTTCCAGATTATCCCATATCCCAAAACCACCTACGAATAAAAGTTCCAGATTATCCCACATCCCAAACCACCTACAAATAAAAGTTCCAGATTATCCCATATCCCAAACCACCTAAAAATAAAAGTTCCAGATTATCCCATATCCCAAACTACCTACAAATAAAAGTTCCAGATTATCCCATATCCCAAACCACCTACAAATAAAAGTTCCAGATTATCCCATATCCAAAACCACCTACAAATAAAAGTTGCAGATTATCCCATATCCCAAACCACCTGCAAATAAAAGTTCCAGATTATCCCACATCCCAAAACCACCTACGAATAAAAGTTCCAGATTATCCCATATCCCAAAACCACCTACGAATAAAAGTTCCAGATTATCCCACATCCCAAACCACCTACAAATAAAAGTTCCAGATTATCCCATATCCCAAAACCACCTACAAATAAAAGTTCCAGATTATCCCACATCCCAAACCACCTACAAATAAAAGTTCCAGATTATCCCACATCCCAAACCACCTACAAATAAAAGTTCCAGATTATCCCATATCCCAAACCACCTACAAATAAAAGTTCCAGATTATCCCACATCTCAAACCCACCTACAAATAAAAGTTCCAGATTATCCCACATCCCAAACCACCTACAAATAAAAGTTGCAGATTATCCCACATCCAAAAACCACCTACAAATAAAAGTTCCAGATTATCCCACATCCCAAACCACCTACAAATAGAAGTTCCAGATTATCCCATATCCCAAACCACCTACAAATAAAAGTTCCAGATTATCCCACATCCCAAAACCACCTACAAATAAAAGTTCCAGATTATCCCATATCCCAAACCACCTACAAATAAAAGTTCCAGATTATCCCACATCCCAAACCACCTACAAATATAAGTTCCAGATTATCCCATATCCCAAACCACCTACAAATAAAAGTTCCAGATTGTCCCACATCTCAAACCCACCTATAAATAAAAGTTCCAGATTATCCCACATCCCAAACCACCTACAAATAAAAGTTCCAGATTATCCCACATCCCAAAACCACCTACAAATAAAAGTTCCAGATTATCCCACATCCCAAACCACCTACAAATAGAAGTTCCAGATTATCCCATATCCCAAACCACCTACAAATAAAAGTTCCAGATTATCCCACATCCCAAACCACCTACAAATAAAAGTTCCAGATTATCCCTTATCCCAAAACCACCTACAAATAAAAGTTCCAGATTATCCCACATCCCAAAACCACCTACAAATAAAAGTTCCAGATTATCCCACATCCCAAACCACCTACAAATATAAGTTCCAGATTATCCCATATCCCAAAACCACCTACAAATAAAAGTTCCAGATTATCCCACATCCCAAACCACCTACAAATAAAAGTTCCAGATTATCCCACATCCCAAACCACCTACAAATAAAAGTTCCAGATTATCCCACATCCCAAAACCACCTACAAATAAAAGTTCCAGATTATCCCACATCCCAAAACCACCTACAAATAAAAGTTCCAGATTATCCCACATCCCAAACCACCTACAAATAAAAGTTCCAGATTATCCCACATCCCAAAACCACCTACAAATAAAAGTTGCAGATTATCCCATATCCCAAAACCACCTACGAATAAAAGTTCCAGATTATCCCATATCCCAAAACCACCTACGAATAAAAGTTCCAGATTATCCCATATCCCAAAACCACCTACGAATAAAAGTTCCAGATTATCCCATATCCCAAACCACCTACAAATAAAAGTTCCAGATTATCCCATATCCCAAACCACCTACAAATAAAAGTTCCAGATTATCCCACATCCCAAAACCACCTACAAATAAAAGTTCCAGATTATCCCACATCCCAAAACCAACTAAAAATAAAAGTTCCAGATTATCCCATATCCCAAACCACCTACAAATAAAAGTTCCAGATTATCCCACATCCCAAAACCACCTACAAATATAAGTTGCAGATTATCCCATATCCCAAAACCACCTACGAATAAAAGTTCCAGATTATCCCATATCCCAAAACCACCTACGAATAAAAGTTCCAGATTATCCCATATCCCAAACCACCTACAAATAAAAGTTCCAGATTATCCCATATCCAAAACCACCTACAAATAAAAGTTGCAGATTATCCCATATCCCAAAACCACCTACGAATAAAAGTTCCAGATTATCCCATATCCCAAAACCACCTACGAATAAAAGTTCCAGATTATCCCATATCCCAAACCACCTACAAATAAAAGTTCCAGATTATCCTACATCCCAAAACCACCTACAAATAAAAGTTGCAGATTATCCCATATCCAAAACCACCTAAAAATAAAAGTTCCAGATTATCCCATATCCAAAACCACCTACAAACCCAAAGCACTCCTACACCCTGCAAGTGTACAAGAGCCCGTGCCTGGCCGTAAGGGCCACGCAATCTAAAGCAACAAATCTTCGACCGTCCTTGGAGGCATTTTCAAGGCCAGCCAAGGAAGGACTGTCACCCCTGCCCTAAATCCGAAAATCACACGAAACCTGCAAAAGCAACATCGTGGCTGATCTGACACTGAAAAACGGATTCTCTCTGAGGACCGTGAAATAACTGGGCTAGTGAGCCACCGGGGTTTCGACGGAGGGGTAATTAAAATGTCGTTTTTGCACCTAGTTAACGACGTATCGGATGTATTGGCTCTAAGTCAGGACATTCTCTCGTGTAGCCCTATGTTAAGACGCATGCTCAACGCATTTCCAAGGGCGGTGGAGTAATTAAGAGGAAGACGAAGATTGGTTCGCTTCTTGGATAATGAGGTCTTGGTAGTAATTTCAATCATTATAATAATTTTAGTAGATTTAATAATAATAATAATAATAATAATAATTTTATTAATCTTAATAACAATAAGGAAGATACAGATGACTGGCGAAATCTAACTGAGGCTCTTTGCGTCAATAGGCGTAGGAGGAGATGAATAATAATAATAATAATAATAATAATAATAATAATAATAATAATTTTAGTAACTTTAAGAAGAGTAATAATCTTTATAATTTCTCATTTAAATAATAATAATAATAATAATAATAATAATAATAATAATAAGAGTATCAAAGACCCTAAAAGTGTATACTTGCTAAATATAAGTGTACACATCACGCTACTCGATTAACTATACATCTTCATTTTTGGGCTCCGCCACTTGAAGGTCAACTTTTTTTTTTTTTTTTTTATTCCTAACGAGGGTGATTATGTTTTTTAGCTGATAGCTAATATGGGTGTAAGAAGAATGGAGGTAGTTAGCTAGCTAACCTTGGTAGAATACACTACACATTAGCATGTTGGTGCTGTTCTTGAGGTATTTTTTTAATGTTCATAACTACTCAGATAGTTTATTTATTTCCCTTTTTTCTTTCCTTACTTGGCTAACTTTCCCTGTTGGAGCCCTTGGGCTTATAGCATCCTGCTTTTCCAACTAGGGTTGTAGCTTAGCTATTAATAATAATAATAATAATAATAATAATAATAATAATAATAAAATAATAATAATAATAATAATAATAATAATAATAATAATAATAATAATGAGTAGTGTAAAGCGTGGTTTAACCACAATTTCATCTATATAAAGATACATTTTCTTAATATTAGGGCTTACATTTATTATTTTTCATTATATTTACCTAGTAAATAATTCCAATTAAGTGGGCTCCACAAGGCACTAGAAGAGTTGCAAGACCCAGATCTACATGGCAGAGGATTATGAAACGTGAAATAGATGATGATGAATGCAGAACTATTGATTTAAAATCTCAAGATAGAGACGACTGGCGGAATCTAACCGAGGCCCTTTGCGTCAATAGGCGTAGGAGATAGTGATGATGATGATTAGTATAATGATTTTAGTTTATAAAATTTAAGCAATACAGGAAGTCATTCAGCACAAGAAGTGATACAATGGGAAAATCCAAAAGTTTTACAGTTTTATTAATAACATACTTTAAGAAAAAAATATTTCCGGATGTATTAAGTAGGAAAGGAAGCACCAGCCAGTATTTGATTGGGTCACACCATTTATTATTATTATTATTATTATTATTATTATTATTATTATTATTATTATTATTATTACAAGCGAAGCTACAACCCTACATGGAAAAGCAGGATGCTATAAGCCAAAGGGTTCTAACAAGGAAATATAGCCCAGTGAGGAAAGGAAATACATAAACAACATGAGAGATAATGAATAATTAATATAAAATCCCTTAAGATCAGTAACAGCGTTAAAATTGATCTCCCATATATAAATTATGAGAAGATATGTCAGCCTGTTCAACATAAATCATTCGCAGCAGATTTGAACTTTCGAAGTTCCACCAACTCAACTACCCGATTGGGAAGATCACTCCACAATCTGGTCACAGTAGGAATAAAACTTCTAGAATTTTGTGTAGCATTGAGCCTTATGATGGAGAAGGCATGATCTTCCTAACTGGCCTTACCTTACCTACAAAATTAGGTAGTAAGTTGGCCAAGGCACCAGCCACCCGTTGAGATACTACCACTAGAAAGTTACTGAGTCCTTTGACTGGCTAGATAGTAGTCATTGGACCCATCTCTGGTTAAGGCTCATTTTTCCTCTGCTTGCGCATACAGCGAATAATCTGCCCTTTCCTCATACACCTGACAACACTAGATAATTGAGATTTCTTCATTCGAGGAGTTACCTACCGCAATGAACTTATTCAGTGGCTACTTTCAACTTGATAGGACCCCTTGGGCTTATAGCATCTTGCTTTTCCAACAAGGGTTGTAGCTTGGCTAATAATAATAATAATAATAATAATAATAATAATAATAATAATAATAATAATAATAATAATAATAATAATTTTGTACCACATGGACCACAGAACACAAGCTCCTAAGAAAATCCATCAACACTTCATGATCCATTTAACGCCTTATAACTGAATCAATACAGCTTAAACAAATGCAATTGCCACGTGATCCTCTCCATGAAGACTTTCTGGTCTGAAGTCTGAGATAATAATACAAGAATTATTATTGTTGTAACGTCTGGGATAATAATACAAGATTTATTTTCCTTGAAACATGTCTTCAGAGTGTAGCTCCACTAGAGAAATTGATTGATTAGGTTTATCATTATTATTATTATTACTAGCTAAGCTACAACCCTAGTTGGAAAAGCAGGATGATATAAGCCCAAAGGCTCCAACAGGGAAAATAGCCCAGTGAGGAAAGAGGAAAGGAAAAAAGGAAAAAAGAATGTTTTAAGAAGAGTAAGAACATTAAAATAAATATCTCCTATATAAAATATAAAAACTTTAACATAACAAGAGGAAGAGAAATAAGATAAGATAGTGTACCCGAGTGTACCCTCAAGCAAGAGAACTCTAACCCAAGACAGTGGATGACCATGGTACAGAGGCTATGGCACTATCCAAGACTGGAGAACAATGGTTTGATTTTTGGCGTCAAACGACAATATAAAAAACAATAACAGCACCTTGCAGCAGGCCTTGGGAATCTGGTGCAATTGCCAATGAGTCATCGGGTCAATACGATGAGAATCAACACAATTACGGCTTTCAGGCGCTAATGTCTTAGGGTCATTACTGAAATCTGAGAGCGATCCACTGCCTTAATAGAGCCAACACAGCAGACGGAGAAAGAGCAATAAAATAGTCTTATTTCGCATTAAAACAATTTAATCGATTTCAGAAGGGCTTCTCTTAACACCCGTTGGTATTTACAATGTCGAGACTTTTCAAGGTCTGTAGAATACAATGCTAGAATACTGCATTTTTCGGCTTCAGTCCTTCAGGATGAAAGCGTTGCCTTGAAGCAAACCGCAATAACTACCGCTCGTTTAGAATACACTCTTTATCATTCATAAATTTTGAATATAATGATTTAACATAAAAAAAACATCAATGTTACTGCTTGAGGGTACACTCGAGCACACTATTCTATGTTGCTTCTCTGCCTCTTGTTTTGTTAAAGTTCTTATAGTTTACATAGGAAATATTCATATTAATGTTGCTACTGTTTATAAAATATTTATTTTTTCCTTGTTTCCTTTTCTCACTGGGCTATTTTCCCTGTTGGAGCGACTGGGCTTATAGCATCCTGCTTTTCCAACTAGGGTTATAGCTTAGCAAGTAATAATAATAATAATAATAATAATAATAATAATAATAATAATAATAATATGACAGGAACAGTGTCTGACCCAAAGAAGCAATCATGGTATTCTTCCTCTATTTTGCGTACTCACTTAAATATCAATAGCATTGATAAGATAACAACACAAGGGGATGCAGAGATACAAAATGACACTTTGAAATATCTTTCTTGTGAGTGAACACTCATCTAGGAGTGGATTATAAAAATGGTTAAGCATACTGTAGGGCAAATATCTTTATTTTCGTAAATGATGTGTTCGGAAATACGTAACAGTCATCAAAATATGGTAATACAGCTCTGGAACTCCGGAATGGTAGCAACCAATAAATAAGTAAATATATATATATATATATATATATATATATATATATATATATATATATATATATATGTATATATAAAGTAAATAATCTGATTATATATATATATATATATATATATATATATATATATATATATATATATATATATATATATATATATATATATATATATATATATATATGCGCACTGACACACCCACTTAATGACGTAGATATATATATATATATACAGTATATATATATATATATATATATATATATATATATAGATATATATATATATATATATATATAGATATATATATATACATATATATATATATATATATATATATATATATATAAAGTAAATAACCTAAATGTATGCAGTATGCGCGCACTAGCACACCCACTAAATGACGTAAGAATGACTACGTAGATGTCTATTTCCTTATTATTAATGCAACTATTAGTTTAATTCACAACAAAACAAAATAAACTAAGGGATATGCACATAAACACAAAAACACACACACACATCCGGTTCGCTAACACACGTCACTTGGCAAGCAATATTTGAGGTATGATTCACGAACGCGAAATTCTTTTGACAAAATTGACGGATGATGAAATATCCGCTTTTGTCACCGTTAGACCATTTCATTATTTTCAGGTGTCTGTGATTAATACTGTACCTGTACCTGGAAAATTCAATTCAAACCAGATATTTTGTTATTCTGATATTTTGATATTTATAATTATTTTGAAAATGATCATATCAATTCGCGTAATTATTTGCTAAGAAGGAGTCAAGATCTCCCCTATATAATAAAGAACAATTATATATATATTTATATATACATACATATATATATATATATATACATATATATATATATATATATATATATATATATATATATATATATACATATATATATATATATATATATATATATATACAGTATATATTAGTATAATAATGATTATTATTATTATTATTATTATTATTATTATTATTATTATTATTATTATTATTTGCTCAGCTACATTATATATGTGTATATACATACATATATATATATATATATATATACACATATAAATATATATATATATATATATATATATATATATGCATGTATATATATATATATATATATATATATATATATATATATCTTTCTTTGCTGTTACCCTGAGCAGCATTTGCAAACGTACGATTACTCTGTCTCTCCCGTCCCATGGGTAGGAGGCGAGGGTGTAGTCATACCCTGGTGAGAGGGGGTAGGCTACCACCCAGAGGTAGCTGGGAAAGGTAATTGCGTGTGTGTGCATATCTATCTAAATATCTAGCCGTCATTTTTGACGGGGCGTTGACACTATAGTCAATTCTTTATAGTGAAGCAGATTTGCACGGACTCGCGTGTGTGCCCTTATAGCTCGGAAAAGTTTCCTGCTCGCTGATTGGTTGGACACGATAATTTCAACCAATAAGACAGCAGGAAGCTTTTCCGAGATAAAAGGGCACCGCTGCGAGTCAGTGCAAATGCGCCTTATTAAAAAAATTGAGTATAGTTAGCTATAATAACAAATAGACATCAAAAAAGAATTTTATCAAATGGCATCATTATTTGCTAAGAAGGAATCAGGAGAAAAGCATAATTATGAGGTTAAATTCCATTATCAATTTGATATATCATCTTTACAAATTAAACTAGAGCATGCCTTCGCTACGCCAAGCACTCTTAATTCAACTGCGTACTTGTACTTGGATGTATTTGTTTGGAAATCTAATGGATTTCGTTCAAATTGGTTCAATTGTTTTCGCGTAATTTTATTAAAAAAAAAAAAAAAAAAAAAAAAAAAAAAAAAAAAAAAAAAAAACTTTGCCATTTACTTAAAAATTGCGATGATTTTTAAACTACTGCTGCATACGTGTACTTTGATGTAATCTATCCAAAATGTTACAGATTCATCATAGGTTCATACCCAACGTGGCTATCAAGTTTGGTCAAAATAGGTACAGTGGTTTTTGTGGAAATTTGCTCACAAATAAATAAATGACGACAGGGGTGAACATACCCTTCTCAAAACCTTCGATTTTGGCGAAGGCAATAACCAACTGACATTTCCTCTAACTATAAAGAGGGGGGGGGGGTTACACGGTCGAACGGTTCGTCGAACCAGGTTGTCGAACCTGCTTGTTAAACTGTTCGAAGAAGTGGAGTCAGCCACAAACGCATAAGGCTTGTGGATAATGAAGCCCCCCCAGAAAAGTCAGGCGAGAACAGACTTTCTTCGAACCGTTCGACGAACATGTTCGACAACCAAATGCCCCGTTCACACGTTCGAACATCACTTCAAACCTCAGGAATGCCGCTGCGGCTTTGGGCCAATCATCGTTCCATAAGAGAGAAATAAATTACCTTCTGTTTTCCCAAGGACTTGGGAAGATATTACCATCCTTCCCCCCCCCCCTCCCCCCCCCCCCGAGGGAAATTGAATCTCTTTCCTCTGAAGTTGTCTCTGCCAGAGAAGGGATCCATATTATATAAGTTTTAATCAAAATGATACTAACTGTGAATTTATTTCCAAGTGTTCGTCCAAGTAGTTTTTTCTAAAGACAGTCTTCTAAAATCAATTTGTCAATTACGGACAGAATATGGTGAGGGATATGATTTATTATCACCGTATCCATCATTTATAATAATAATAATAATAATAATAATAATAATAATAATAATAATAATACCTTCTCAAGATTCCTTTTCAATGACCTATATCATTAAAAAGGAATCTTGAGAAAGTAGGAGTCGATATAGCTCCAGGACTTGTGCAGAAGAGCGTGCTTCTTGAATCAGTATATATAGTTAGGGAAGTGATGGATCCTTAAGGAAACTGGATGTAATCCGAAATCCCACACTATAAACCACTAGTCTCTGTAGACTATGATTGAACAATAATAATAATAATAATAATAATAATAATAATAATAATAATAATATGAGGGGCACTCAGTAGAGCACAGACCTCCACCGTCGCAGCTTTTTTTTCCACCTTCTGGTCGACCTTGACCTTTGATCTTGACATGTATTAATTGGCATGGATTTTCATACACTCAAATATGAACCAAATTTGAAGTCACTGTGACAACGATGTCCAAATTTATGGCCGATATCGTGAATTGGACATTTTGCTTGACCGTGACCTTGACCTTTGACCTTGACATTTCAAAATGTAATCCTTTCCAGCTTTATACATTAATCATTTCGTTTCATTACTCTACACGATTAGCATTGTGGCCAGGAAGCTGTTCACACACACACATACGCAAACAGGGGGTAAAAGATAAGCTCCTCCAAACATCGTTGGCGGAGGTGATACTGTGTTCCTGTGGTGTGTCACGATGCCACATAAGTGCAATAAATGCTTTATTTCCTTTACTGTTAAATATGGAAATGACACCCAGGTATCGTTTAGGATATTGCTCACCGTCAATTAAAGATGTCGTAATGACACTTTAAATGTTATTCGCCATAACATGATTTTTATATATTCCTAAACTACCCAACCCGTCAAAAATTACGACTAAATATTTAGATTATATGCAGACACACGCATCCCCCTCTCAGCGGGCTAAGACTACTCCCTCTCCCTTATGGAACAGGAAGACTTCAGCGTGACCGGAAAAAATAACTATTCATTGACAGCGGAAGACCAAGGTACAGAAGCTATGGCACTACCCAAGACTAGAGAACAACGGTTTGATTTTGGAGTGTCCTGCTAGAAGCGCTGCTTAACATACCTAAAGAGTCTCTTCTACCCTAACCAAGAGGATGTAGACACAGACAAATTACAGGGCAGTAGTTAACCCCTTCAGCGAAGAACAACTGTGATCTCGGTGTTGTCAGGTGTATGACCACAGAGGGGAATATGTAAATAATAGGCCAGACTATCCGATGTATGTGTAGGTAAAAGGAAAATGAGCCGTAACCAGAGAGAAGGATTCAATGTAGTACTGCCTGGCCAGTCTAAGGACCAAAAGACTCTCTAGCGGTAGTAACTCAACAGGTGGCTGGTGCCCTGGCCAACCTACGAGCTTAGAATAATAATAGCAAATAGTAAAAATAAAGGCAACAAAAAAAAAAAATAATACAATGAGACATTCTCTCACTGAATGTTACCAGCTAGTATTATCCAAAACCGAACATTACGCAGTATTGACATGAGTGAGCAATATTACTGATGGGAATTTCGACTCGTGCAAATATCACATCAATATAAAATGGCCTTGCTGCGCTCAATCAATTTCCGGTCTTATTACTCTATATCACTTTATGTTGGTCTTAGAAAGGGAAACTCATGACTCTTGATTATCCTCGGATTGAAAATCAGGGATAGTTAACTTATATTGTCCTAGTTAAGCTTCTTGTATGTTTTATGCGTCATTGTTGTCTTGGCTCATACTCAACTTGAAATCAAGGAGAGAGAGAGAGAGAGAGAGAGAGAGAGAGAGAGAGAGAGAGAGAGAGAGAGAGAGAGAGAGAGAGGGTTTTGACATGGAATGCAAGGTCATGTATTGTTATTATCAATATTACTAGCTATGCTACAACCCTAATTGGAAAGGCAGGATGTTTTATATCATATATATATATATATATATATATATATATATATATATATCTATATATATATATATATATATATATAAATATATATGTATATATGTAATTTGTACATATATATATATATATATATATATATATATATATATATATGTATATATATATATTGTAACTATCATATTAGAAACATAGCATTTATTAGTAAATACTTAGATGAAAAATCTATGGCCATACTCATTTATCACCACATATTTTCAAGAATTGATTACTGCAACTCACTGTTCTATGGCTTACCAAATTATCAGCTGAAGAAAATTCAGAGAGTACAAAACAGAGCCGCTAGATTAATAAAAGGACTACACAATAGGGAAAGAATTACCCCTGCACTGATTAAATTACACTGGCTACCGGTAAAAGCGAGAATTGAATACAAGCTACTCTTACTAACGTTTAAGATACTAAACCAAAATGAACCAAAATATCTAAAAGAATGCCTGAATAAACTAGAACTAGGAACAAATGTTAACACAAGACACATGAGTGACAAACATAGGCTATCTGAACCAAGAACAAATAGTAAATTTGGTGAAAGGGCTTTTAGCTACTGTGCACCTAGACATTATAATAAACTGCCAACTGAAATGAAGGACCTAAAGGGAACAATTGAATTTAAGAAGAAACTTAAGACATTACTTTTCACAAGATCATATGATTTGGAAGATGCTACAATCAAAGAATTGTATAAGTTATAATGAAAATGTTTCGTTAGATGATTAATATGGACCCGCCCGA
>NC_090768.1:36364700-36372200 GCF_036898095.1 Palaemon carinicauda | reverse complement strand
ATTAGCTTGTCTAAGTTAGAAGATAGAAAGGATAAGAAAATAAGTGAGGTAATAATGAAGATGCAAATTAATGGATGTATACAAGGAAAGTGTAAGGCGGAATAGTGCCAAATGAGAGAGAGAGAGAGAGAGAGAGAGAGAGAGAGAGAGAGAGAGAGAGAGAGAGAGAGAGAGAGAGAGAGAGAGAGAGAGAGAATTTTACATGTATAATTTGCAATAGTGTATAAATATTATAAAGAGAATATCAAATGTCATTATTTTAATATAATACAGTATATTGACAGATAAAAAGAGAGAGAGAGAGAGAGAGAGAGAGAGAGAGAGAGAGAGAGAGAGAGAGAGAGAGAGAGAGAGAGAGAGAGAGAGGGAGAGAGAGAGAGAGAGAGAGAATTTTACATGTATCATTTGCAATAAAGTATAAACATTATAAAGAGAATTTCAAATGTCATTATTTTAATATCATACAGAATATTGACAGATAAAATGAGAGAGAGAGAGAGAGAGAGAGAGAGAGAGAGAGAGAGAGAGAGAGAGGAGAGAGAGAGAGAGAGCTAAATTCTCTTTCAAATTAATTCATGTTTTCTGTTATTTTTCGATAATCATCTTGCCTTAATATTTTCATCTCTCTCCATTACCAATACAAATAATCATTTAAATAAAGTAATTCCTTTAAGATAATATTGCAATATGATTACAAATTTGATCAGCAGTCATCCAATGATCAGCACAAGTCACGTAAACGTATAGTCAGCGATGTTACTGACCTCGATGGCCGGTCTTAAAATAACTCGAGTATCGGTAACATCTTTTCAAAGCGGATTAACGATTATCTTATCGGCCGGTTTGCTTGCCGGCCTACGTGGCACTGTAGTTGAATGACACTGTAGTGGAATGACACTGTAGAGGAATGACACTGTAATGGAATGTTACTGTAGTGGAATGACACTGTAGTGGAATGGCACCGTAGTGCAATGGCACTGTAATGGAATGTTACTGTAGTGGAAAGGCACTGTAGTGGAATGCCACTGTAGTGGAATGACACTGTAATGGAATGGCACTGTAATGGAATGTTACTGTAGTGCAATGGCACTGTAGTGGAATGTTACTGTAGTGGAAAGGCACTGTAGTGGAATGCCACTGTAGTGGAATGACGCTGTAATGGAATGTTACTGTAATGGAATGTTACTGTAGTGCAGTGGCACTGTAGTGCAATGGCACTGTAGCGGAATGAAACTGTAATGGAATATTATTGTAGTGGGATAACACTGTAGTGCAATGGCACTGTAGTGGAATGTTACTGTAGTGGAAAGGCACTGTAGTGGGATGCCACTGTAGTGGAATGACACTGTATTGGAATGGCACTGTAGTGGAATGTTACTGTAGTGGAATGGTACTGTAGTCGAATGGTACTGTAGTGAAATGGCACTGTAGTGGAATGTTAATGTAGTGGAATGGCACTGTAGTGGAATGACACTGTAGTCGAATGGTACTGTAGTGAAATGGCACTGTAGTGGAATGTTAATGTAGTGGAATGGCACTGTAGTGGAATGACACTGTAGTGGAATGGCACTGTAGTGGAATGTTACTGTAGTGGAATGGCACTGTAGTGGAATGACACTGTAATGGAATGTTACTGTAGTGGCATGACACCGTAGTGGAATGGCACTGTAGTGCAATGGCACTGTAGTGGATTGTTACTGCAGTGCAATGACACTGTAGTGGAATGGCACTGTAGTGCAATGACACTGTAGTGGAATGGCACTGTAGTGGAATGGCACTGTAGTGGAATGGCACTGTAGTGGAATGGCACTGTAGTGCAATGGCACTGTAGTGGATTGTTACTGCAGTGCAATGACACTGTAGTGGAATGGCACTGTAGTGGAATGGCACTGTAGTGGAATGGCACTGTAGTGGAATGGCACTGTAGTGCAATGGCACTGTAGTGGATTGTTACTGCAGTGCAATGACACTGTAGTGCAATGACACTGTAGTGGAATGGCACTGTAGTGGAATGGCACTGTAGTGGAATGGCACTGTAGTGGATTGTTACTGCAGTGCAATGACACTGTAGTGGAATGGCACTGTAGTGGAATGGCACTGTAGTGGAATGGCACTGTAGTGCAATGGCACTGTAGTGGATTGTTACTGCAGTGCAATGACACTGTAGTGGAATGGCACTGTAGTGGAATGGCACTGTAGTGGAATGGCACTGTAGTGGAATGGCACTGTAGTGCAATGGCACTGTAGTGGATTGTTACTGCAGTGCAATGACACTGTAGTGCAATGACACTGTAGTGGAATGGCACTGTAGTGGAATGGCACTGTAGTGGAATGGCACTGTAGTGCAATGGCACTGTAGTGGATTGTTACTGCAGTGCAATGACACTGTAGTGCAATGACACTGTAGTGGAATGGCACTGTAGTGGAATGGCACTGTAGTGGAATGGCACTGTAGTCGAATGGCACTGTAGTGCAATGGCACTGTAGTGGATTGTTACTGCAGTGCAATGACACTGTAGTGGAATGGCACTGTAGTGGAATGGCACTGTAGTGGAATGGCACTGTAGTGCAATGGCACTGTAGTGGATTGTTACTGCAGTGCAATGGCACTGTAGTGGAATGGCACTGTAGTGGAATGGCACTGTAGTGCAATGGCACTGTAGTGGATTGTTACTGCAGTGCAATGACACTGTAGTGGAATGGCACTGTAGTGCAATGACACTGTAGTGGAATGGCACTGTAGTGGAATGGCACTGTAGTGCAATGACACTGTAGTGGAATGGCACTGTAGTGGAATGGCACTGTAGTGGAATGACACTGTAGTGGAATGGCACTGTAGTGGATTGTTACTGCAGTGCAATGACACTGTAGTGGAATGGCACTGTAGTGCAATGACACTGTAGTGGAATGGCACTGTAGTGGAATGGCACTGTAGTGGAATGGCACTGTAGTGCAATGACACTGTAGTGGAATGTTACTGTAGTGGAATGGCACTGTAGTGGAATGACACTGTAATGGAATGTTACTGTAGTGGCATGACACCGTAGTGGAATGGCACTGTAGTGCAATGGCACTGTAGTGGATTGTTACTGCAGTGCAATGACACTGTAGTGGAATGGCACTGTAGTGCAATGACACTGTAGTGGAATGGCACTGTAGTGGAATGGCACTGTAGTGGAATGGCACTGTAGTGGAATGGCACTGTAGTGCAATGGCACTGTAGTGGATTGTTACTGCAGTGCAATGACACTGTAGTGGAATGGCACTGTAGTGGAATGGCACTGTAGTGGAATGGCACTGTAGTGCAATGGCACTGTAGTGGATTGTTACTGCAGTGCAATGACACTGTAGTGCAATGACACTGTAGTGGAATGGCACTGTAGTGGAATGGCACTGTAGTGGAATGGCACTGTAGTGGATTGTTACTGCAGTGCAATGACACTGTAGTGGAATGGCACTGTAGTGGAATGGCACTGTAGTGGAATGGCACTGTAGTGCAATGGCACTGTAGTGGATTGTTACTGCAGTGCAATGACACTGTAGTGGAATGGCACTGTAGTGGAATGGCACTGTAGTGGAATGGCACTGTAGTGGAATGGCACTGTAGTGCAATGGCACTGTAGTGGATTGTTACTGCAGTGCAATGACACTGTAGTGCAATGACACTGTAGTGGAATGGCACTGTAGTGGAATGGCACTGTAGTGGAATGGCACTGTAGTGCAATGGCACTGTAGTGGATTGTTACTGCAGTGCAATGACACTGTAGTGCAATGACACTGTAGTGGAATGGCACTGTAGTGGAATGGCACTGTAGTGGAATGGCACTGTAGTGCAATGGCACTGTAGTGGATTGTTACTGCAGTGCAATGACACTGTAGTGCAATGACACTGTAGTGGAATGGCACTGTAGTGGAATGGCACTGTAGTGGAATGGCACTGTAGTGCAATGGCACTGTAGTGGATTGTTACTGCAGTGCAATGACACTGTAGTGGAATGGCACTGTAGTGGAATGGCACTGTAGTGGAATGGCACTGTAGTGCAATGGCACTGTAGTGGATTGTTACTGCAGTGCAATGACACTGTAGTGCAATGACACTGTAGTGGAATGGCACTGTAGTGGAATGGCACTGTAGTGGAATGGCACTGTAGTGCAATGGCACTCTAGTGGATTGTTACTGCAGTGCAATGACACTGTAGTGCAATGACACTGTAGTGGAATGGCACTGTAGTGGAATGGCACTGTAGTGGAATGGCACTGTAGTCGAATGGCACTGTAGTGCAATGGCACTGTAGTGGATTGTTACTGCAGTGCAATGACACTGTAGTGGAATGGCACTGTAGTGGAATGGCACTGTAGTGGAATGGCACTGTAGTGCAATGACACTGTAGTGGATTGTTACTGCAGTGCAATGGCACTGTAGTGGAATGGCACTGTAGTGGAATGGCACTGTAGTGCAATGGCACTGTAGTGGATTGTTACTGCAGTGCAATGACACTGTAGTGGAATGGCACTGTAGTGCAATGACACTGTAGTGGAATGGCACTGTAGTGGAATGGCACTGTAGTGCAATGACACTGTAGTGGAATGGCACTGTAGTGGAATGGCACTGTAGTGGAATGACACTGTAGTGGAATGGCACTGTAGTGGATTGTTACTGCAGTGCAATGACACTGTAGTGGAATGGCACTGTAGTGCAATGACACTGTAGTGGAATGGCACTGTAGTGGAATGGCACTGTAGTGGAATGGCACTGTAGTGCAATGACACTGTAGTGGAATGTTACTGTAGTGGAATGGCACTGTAGTGGAATGACACTGTAATGGAATGTTACTGTAGTGGCATGACACCGTAGTGGAATGGCACTGTAGTGCAATGGCACTGTAGTGGATTGTTACTGCAGTGCAATGACACTGTAGTGGAATGGCACTGTAGTGCAATGACACTGTAGTGGAATGGCACTGTAGTGGAATGGCACTGTAGTGGAATGGCACTGTAGTGGAATGGCACTGTAGTGCAATGGCACTGTAGTGGATTGTTACTGCAGTGCAATGACACTGTAGTGGAATGGCACTGTAGTGGAATGGCACTGTAGTGGAATGGCACTGTAGTGCAATGGCACTGTAGTGGATTGTTACTGCAGTGCAATGACACTGTAGTGCAATGACACTGTAGTGGAATGGCACTGTAGTGGAATGGCACTGTAGTGGAATGGCACTGTAGTGGAATGGCACTGTAGTGGATTGTTACTGCAGTGCAATGACACTGTAGTGGAATGGCACTGTAGTGGAATGGCACTGTAGTGCAATGGCACTGTAGTGGATTGTTACTGCAGTGCAATGACACTGTAGTGGAATGGCACTGTAGTGGAATGGCACTGTAGTGGAATGGCACTGTAGTGGAATGGCACTGTAGTGCAATGGCACTGTAGTGGATTGTTACTGCAGTGCAATGACACTGTAGTGCAATGACACTGTAGTGGAATGGCACTGTAGTGGAATGGCACTGTAGTGGAATGGCACTGTAGTGCAATGGCACTGTAGTGGATTGTTACTGCAGTGCAATGACACTGTAGTGCAATGACACTGTAGTGGAATGGCACTGTAGTGGAATGGCACTGTAGTGGAATGGCACTGTAGTCGAATGGCACTGTAGTGGATTGTTACTGCAGTGCAATGACACTGTAGTGGAATGGCACTGTAGTGGAATGGCACTGTAGTGGAATGGCACTGTAGTGCAATGGCACTGTAGTGGATTGTTACTGCAGTGCAATGACACTGTAGTGGAATGGCACTGTAGTGCAATGACACTGTAGTGGAATGGCACTGTAGTGGAATGGCACTGTAGTGCAATGACACTGTAGTGGAATGGCACTGTAGTGGAATGGCACTGTAGTGGAATGACACTGTAGTGGAATGGCACTGTAGTGGATTGTTACTGCAGTGCAATGACACTGTAGTGGAATGGCACTGTAGTGCAATGACACTGTAGTGGAATGGCACTGTAGTGGAATGGCACTGTAGTGGAATGGCACTGTAGTGCAATGACACTGTAGTGGAATGTTACTGTAGTGCAATGACACTGTAGTGGAATGGCACTGTAGTGGATTGTTACTGCAGTGCAATGACACTGTAGTGGAATGGCACTGTAGTGCAATGACACTGTAGTGGAATGGCACTGTAGTGGAATGGCACTGTAGTGGAATGGCACTGTAGTGCAATGACACTGTAGTGGAATGTTACTGTAGTGCAATGACACTGTAGTGGAATGGCACTGTAGTGCAATGACACTGTAGTGGAATGTTACTGTAGTTCAATGACACTGTAGTGGAATGGCACTGTAGTGGAATGTTACTGTAGTGGAATGACACTGTAGTGCAATGACACTGTAGTGTAATGTTATTGCAGTGGAATGGCACTGTAGTGGAATGGCACGGTAGTGCAATGGCACTGTAGTGGAATGTTATTGCAGTGGAATGGCACTGTAATGGAATGGCACTGTAGTGGAATGGCACTGTAATGGAATGGCACTGTAGTGGAATGGCACTGTAATGGAATGGCACTGTAGTGGAACAATGCAAATATGCAGATGTGGATAAAATTTCTACATTTTTTTATCTTTTATCAAGAAATACACATTTACAATCTTACAATTTATAACGTATGTATATCATAGTATATTTACATGAATATTTTTTATAAGCAGTGGGATAGAGCAGTTAATATATGAAAAAAAAAATAATGCTTTTATGCTGATATGGATAAATTTTTGCACGATTCGTAAATATCTCTCTTGGGTTGTTTATGTTTCTGCAGAAATACTGTATATTGCTGACTATAGTCAATTTCTTTTAGCGAGGCAGATTTGCACTGACTCGCAACGGTGTCCTTTTAGCTCGGAAAAATTTCCTGATCGCTGATTGGTTAGAGTTATCTTGTCCAACCAATCAGCGATCAGGAAACTTTTCCGAGCTAAAAGGGCACCGCTGCGAGTCGGTGCAAATATGCCTCGCTAAAAGAAATTGACTATAGTGGCATTTTTTTTTAACATTAAGACAAATTGAGACCTATAAGCATTAGGATAGAGAAGTTAATATATGAAGGATATAATGTTTTATGCTGCATTTTCCAGGAGTAGATGTTATTGAATTATTCGTCTACGCACTTCGGCGTTACATTTGTATAATTTGAAAGTAGTGCCCCACCATTATAATGAGAATGTTATGTTACATTATTTTTAATATCATATACGACAGACAAAATAACTCTGGAGGAGAGAGAGAGAGAGAGAGAGAGAGAGAGAGAGAGAGAGAGAGAGAGAGAGAGAGAGAGAGAGACTTCACATCATCATCATTTGCAAGCAGTGTATTAATATTATAAAGAGAATTTCAAATGTCTTTATTTTAATATCATACACATACAGTATATTTTGAGAGAGAGAGAGAGAGAGAGAGAGAGAGAGAGAGAGAGAGAGAGAGAGAGAGAGAGAGAGCTAATGATA
>NC_090768.1:36354700-36359700 GCF_036898095.1 Palaemon carinicauda | reverse complement strand
ACTGGGATACTTTCCCTTATGGAGCACTTGGGCTTATAGCATCCTGCTTCTCTAACTAGGATCATAGCTTAGCTAATAATAATAATAATAATAATAATAATAATAATAATAATAATAATAATAAGATCGATCCAAGACCGGGACAGTGAGTTTAATCGGTTTACTGGGGAGGTTAGGCTAGTGCAGTGACTGGGCACATCAAGGAGGGGCTAGGCTAGCTCAGCTGACGTTCTGGTGCGCATCTCTTCAGATGCTATTGGAACAGAAACCAGAATCCTTTAACATTTAACACGTGTTAAATATTCGAGCAAAATATACCACAAATGAACCTCCTTTTCGAGGGTGAAACTCCTCTGCTATGAGTTCGACAATTTATTCAAAAACTGATAGAAAAGGAGCAGAAGCTACCGAGCAGGGTTGCTAGGTTTTCTAAATGAAAAAAGGCCAAAATTCTAATCAATTGCGGCATTAAAAGGCCAACACATTAGTAGAAAAAGGCCAATAATATAGTATTTAAGGCCCAAATTTTTTTCATGATAATACTAAAGGCCAACCGATTTCAAAAAGGCTAATTTTTTTTTTTTTTTTTTGCCTGACGTAAAGGCCAACCTGGCATCCCTGATACCGAGTTAAAAATAAAATAAATCACTTAATATGTTTCGATGTTTACTTATGAAATCGCGGATAACTCAAAGAGCTTGTTGGATTATTCGACCGACAATCACATTATGGTTAATGAATGATCTACTTAGTGGGTTCAATTCCACAGATTAAACATGTCCTGGTTCTTTGAAATAGATTCAGAGCCCTGACCATTTCTTCTCATTTTCCTTTTTATTTGATGACTATGTTATGTGGCGGATAATATTTGTGGTGATAAGTATCAATATGAGGTTACAAGTTACGACAGATATCTCGCCTCGTATTAAATTAAAAGTTGATCAGAAACGGCTTGTTTGCAATGGTTAATAAAAAGATAAAGTAAACAATCTCTTAGCAATGACTAAAACTCAAATGCTATTAGTCCATCGCTCTGCAAATGCAGAAAAAGATATTTATCCTTCAATTTTGGAACCAGTTCAGAGTTTAATCTAACTGTCCACAAGATTTATGGGGGGATGACGTTTTGGATTATGAAGACAGACACAAAAACAAACAGACAGAAGCGAAAAAATAACTGCTGTCCAACTTTTGTAGCCAACGGTATCTAGGTCACGCTGTCTAGGGAAGACGACTGTATTTGTGTTGGCCCAGGTAAAATATTTCCCGCATTTGATGTTTCAACAAACATGGCTTAAATATGAGTCTTCCTTCTTAATCGACTCTAGGTATAGTGTGTGTCAAGGCTTATTTATCCATTCCGTGATCTCCTCGAAGGATATTTTGAGAGTTCTTCTCACGCCTTGCTTGAGGGTACAATCGGGCACACTATTCTATCTAATTTCTCTTCCTCTTGTTTTGTTAAAGTTTTTATAGTTTATATGGGAAATATCTATTTCAATGTTGTTACTATTGTTAAAATATTTTATTTTTCTTCGCTTCCTTTCCTCACTGGGCTATTTTCCCTGTTGGGGCCCCTGGGCTTATAGTCTCCTACTTTTCCAACTAGGGTTATAGCTAAGCAAGTGATAATAATATTAATATTAATAATAATAATAATAATAATAATAATAATAATAATAATAATAATAATAATTGCATCATAAATAATTCTCTTCGCAATCAAGAGAAATATCTCTTAAGTGCCATCGTCGACACTTTGATAACGTCTGATATCTGTAACGTTTGCATCAAATTTTGGAATGACAACCCCAATCCCTATTCCTTTTTTATTCACTATACTTGTGTTTATGCCATTTCCATTTACTTAAAGGTTTCTAATTCATACAGTGCTTCTCATTCCCACTAACCCTTATTCCTGTCCTCTGATTGCCGGGCTACAGACTTTCTATTCAAAAGGTTTGTATCAATATCACCTGGTGCACTTTCTGCATTCATTCTTTGATGAAAGTAAAAACGAGAAAGTTAGAAAAGCCTCAGCTTGCAAAAAAAGGAAGGGAAATCATTTTGAATTATTAGAACAGAGTTCGTCCATTATGTACACTCAAAATAAGTATTTTCGTCATTTTGAAGAACTGAGGAGGAACTTGTTAACTATTAGGCTGTCATAATATATTTATATATCTATGCACACAAACACATACACACACACACACACACATATATATATATATATATATATATATATATATATATGTACATACATATAGATAATTTATATATATATATATATATATATATACATATATATATACATTATAAATATGTATATGTATATATATATATATATATATATATATATATATATGTACAATTTTATATTTATATATACATATAAATATGTATACATGTATATATATACACACATTATATTATATATATATATATATATATATATATATATACATATATATATGTATATATACAGTATATATATACACACAAACACACACACACACACGAGTGCATGCAAATGGAAGAATTATATATTTTCGAGATTGATAAAATAAACGTTGAAAAACTAAAGAAAAACAAAACCATTTCTCAAATTAAAAAGAAACGCACCATCCACAAGTTTCCGATAACGATTTACATTCCCCAATCTTTATCAGTCACGGTGATTAAAAATCTACTTGTGAAGAATAATCATAAAAAATTTTTTTAATTTGTGATGTAATTTTTATCATTGCCGGAACTGTACATCATCAGATAGCGATAAGACAGGGTAAAATGTAAGTGTCTGGAATTCAATCAATATCTTCATTGGGCGAGACAAGTCGGACTTCATGAGATAGCGCTGTCTGCTATCGAGATTTCTAGGTCATCTACTTTTTTTTTATCGTTTATTAGGAAATACGGATTTATAATTAGAATTTATAATATATATATATATATATATATTTATATATATATATATATATATATACATATATAGATACAATTTATAATGTATATATATATATATATATATATATATATATACATATATAGATATATATATATATAAATATATATATATATATACATAAATATATATATAAATATACATAAATATAAATATATATATATATATATATATATAAATATATAAATATATATATCTATGTAAATATATATAAATATATACATATATATATAAACATACAGTATACATTTATATATATAAACATACTGTATATATATATATATATATATATAAATTATATATATAAACATACTGTATATATATATATATATATATATAAATATATATAAATTATATATATATATATAAACATATATATGCATATATATATACATACACACATATATATATATATATATATATATATATATATATTTATATATATATATATATATATATACATCATAGTTTATCTACATACATAATCTTTTTATTTAACATAGGTATCCTGTATTTACAAATGACATTTTTACTAATTACATAAATATGTTTTTAAATAA
The DNA here is from genome assembly GCF_036898095.1 of Palaemon carinicauda. NCBI lineage: Eukaryota > Metazoa > Arthropoda > Malacostraca > Decapoda > Palaemonidae > Palaemon > Palaemon carinicauda. Next base: position 36,356,175 of record NC_090768.1, on the reverse strand, counting down.
AAAAATATCGACTATTGAGTACATTTTCAACAAGTTTTAAATCCTATTTTATTTATAGTAAGAGTACTCATAATTCTACTTTAGATACATTTATTGATAAATGTGGCAGAGATAAAAAATTAGTGGTTACAACTTAATCAGTGAAGAACTCAAGTCTGAAAGTGGTAGGTAATACTTATTCAAAACCTTTTTACGTAACTGTATGTAGATGTTGAATATAAATTTCTATTAAGAGACGTTATGAATGAAGACAGGAACATCTGCTGTAACCATATTAGTATGTATGTTCTCTCTCTCTCTCTCTCTCTCTCTCTCTCTCTCTCTCTCTCTCTCTCTCTCTCTCTCTCTCTCTCTCTCTCTCTCAATTTAACAAACGCCACCAAAAAAGTGTTTAATTTAATAATACTAATTACCGTTATCTTTATTCAACTTTCATTCTCAGCGTCTACTGGTTAAAAAAATCAACCTTTTAAATAACATTAAGGGCGACCGATTTTTATTTTTTTCTTCTTCTGTAATGTTTGGGCTAAGATGATTGATTGAACGGCCATTTTTTCATTATTTTATTGTTGTTAAAATGACTACGTCTGCTGCAGCACAAAAGATAATATATATATATATATATATATATATATATATATATATATATATATATATATATATATATATATATATATATACACAGTATTTATATATATATAAAATATAAACAGTATATATCTATTATTATTATTATTATTATTATTACTATCCAAGCTACAACCCTAGTTGGAAAAGCAAGATGCTATAAGCCCAGGGGCTCCAACAGGGAAAAATAGCCCAGTGAGGAAAGGAAAAAAGGAAATAAATAAATGAAGAGAACAAATTAACAATAAATCATTCTAAAATAAGTAACAACGTCAAAACAGACATGTCATATATAAACTATTAACAACATCAAAAACAAATATGTCATAAATAAACTAAAAAGACTCATGTCCGCCTGGTCAGCAAAAAAGCATTTACTCCAACTTTGAACTTTTGAAGTTCTACTGATTCAACCACCCGATTAGGAAGATCATTCCACAACTTGGTAACAGCTGGAATAAAACTTCTAGAGTACTGCGTAGTATTGAGCCTCATGATGGAGAAGGCCTGGCTATTAGAATTAACTGCCTGCCTAGTATTACGAACAGGATAGAATTGTCCAGGGAGATCTGAATGTAAAGGATGGTCAGAGTTATGAAAAATCTTATGCAACATGCATAATGAACTAATTGAACGACGGTGCCAGAGATTAATATCTAGATCAGGAATAAGAAATTTAATAGACCGTAAGTTTCTGTCCAACAAATTAAGATGAGAATCAGCAGCTGAACACCAGACAGGAGAACAATACTCAAAACAAGGTAGAATGAAAGAATTAAAACACTTCTTCAGAATAGATTGATCACCGAAAATCTTGAAAGACTTTCTCAATAAGCCTATTTTTTGTG
>NC_090768.1:36349853-36354200 GCF_036898095.1 Palaemon carinicauda | reverse complement strand
ATGAAAGATCTGTTTTAATGTTGTTACTGTTTTTAAAATATTTATTAATTGTTAATTATTTCTCATATCGTTTATTTATTTATTTTCCTCACTGGGCTATAAAAAATAGTTTATTAATTGTTAATTATTTTCTCATATCGTTTATTTATTTCCTTATTTTTTTTCCTTATTGGGGTATTTTTTCCTGTTGCAAGCCCTTGTGCTTATAGCATCTTGCTTTTCCAACTTGGGTTGTAGGATAGCTATAATAATAATAATAATAATAATAATAATAATAATAATAATAATAATAGAATTACCTAACATTCCTCGGTTGTCTATATTCTTAATATTCTTCAATTGATTGAACCTTCATTATTGAATTCTTAGTTTGAAATTGCGTGAAGAACCATATTGAGAGAGAGAGAGAGAGAGAGGAGAGAGAGAGGAGAGAGAGAGAGAGAGAGGAGAGAGAGAGAGAGGAGAGAGAGAGAGTACTTTGGAGTTACAGGATGAGAGATAATGAATGGAAAATCCATTGATTACAAAACTGGTTTGAACTTGATAAATTCGCTTTTATGGTGTAAACTATAGAGAGTGTTTTAAGAAATCTTATCAGTCAAGAGATAATAATTATCTTTTGATGTAACAATTGAAAGTCAATATTTCACCATAACACGTGGAATAAACATGCATACCAACCATTCAGAGATTTCATTTTTAAGATTTTATCCTTGAATAAATACATTCAATTGACACGAAACTTACTTAATGTCGGAATAGAATACAAGGAGTTATTTAATTGACACGAAACTTATTTTGAGTAGGAATAGAATACAAAGTTAGTAAACTTATTTTGTGTCGGAATAGAATAAAAAGTTTTCTAATTGACACGAAACTTATTTTGAGTAGGAATAGAATACAAAGTTATTTAATTGACCGAAACTTATTTTGAGTAGGAATAGCATACAAAGTTAGTTAATTGACACGAAACTTATTTTGTGTAAATAGAATAGTTACTTAATGTAAATCTACAAATAGTTATACTCTATAGACCACCGTGCAAAAGCAAAAGAATGTTTCTAGATGAATTTAATAACTTACTAGATACATTGAATGACAATCGAAATATAGTTATATGTGGTGATTTCAACCTACATCTCGATAACAGAGTAGACCCATATGTCAATGAATTTAGAGAATTGATTGACAACCACGACCTTGAAAACATAGTGTCTGAACCAACAGCTCAGTCTAATCATATACTAGATCTAGTTATAGTAAACAAAAACAACAACATCATACTAAATATGGAGATTGAACCTGACTGCTCTATATCCCCAATGCATAAGTTGATGTCTTTTGAAATAGACGTTAGAAAAAATAATGCAATACAGAAGGAAATCACATACAGAATTAAGACTAACTTTGATCCAAAAGAGTTCATTGAACAAAGCCTAGAGGATATAAAAGAGATAACACCAGTCTGTAACTGTGAAGAGAGTCACACCCTTGTAGAGGGACAATCCTGTATAAACTGCATTACTGATAGAAGTAAAACTATACTTGCAACTAATTATAATAATAGGTGCCCGGAAATAACAAAAATAATCACAATTAAAGAAAAATCGAACTGGTTTGATAATGAATTACACGAAGAGAAAAAAAGAAAAGAAAAATGGAGGATAAATGGAAAAGAAATAAAAATAATGAAAACTGGCAACATTACAAAGCAGCTAGAAATCGCTACAATTACCTTATCTTAGTTAAAAAAAAAAAAGGCCTATTATAAAAAAGTGTGCAATGAAAATGACCCAAGGAAAATACATAAGAACCTAAAGAAACTATTAGGTCTAAAGACAGAAATAGTGTAGCCCGATATAACTAATGATCCTAAATGCCTAGCAAATGGTTTTATTAACTATTTTGAGGAAAAAATAAATCAAATCTGCTCCAGTTTTCACAACATCAGCACAACAGAGCAAAGGAATACATCAGCAACAGGTGTAAATAAGCTAAGGGTATTCAAAGAGTTAAGTCAGAGTGATTATATGAGAATAATAAAGTAAAAAAAACCTACTGCGGAAATGATCCATTTCCAATTAATGATGTAAAAGATGCAGAAAATTTCACTAGACTACAAGAGACCTACAGAAACATGGTAAATATGAGTCTAACACAAGCAGTTTTCCCTGATTGTGAAAAAGTTGCGTGTATCAAGCCTGTGTATAAAGGAAAAGGTGATGCAGACAATTTAAGTTCATATAGGCCAATATCAAATCTGTCATATTTTTCGAAAATTATTGAAACTGCTGTACACGAACAAACCTGAAATATCTGAAAAAATCTAATGTCATACCTGATGATCAATCTGCATACAGAGAAAATTACTCCACAGAAACAACAATATTAGCGATAAAAAATGACATAAGAGAAATTATAACAAATGGCAAGTGTTGCATTCTTGTAATGCTTGATCTAAGTGCAGCATTTGATACTGTAGAACATACATATCTGATGGAAGACCTTAAAGCTGTGGGCATCGTAGAACGAGCACACGACTGGTTTGTGAGTTATCTTGAAAAGCGCAAAGTTAAAGTAGTAATATCAAATGTTGAATCTGAGACAAGAAAACTAACCAAAGGGGTGCCTCAAGGCAGTGTACTAGGTCCTCTCCTGTTTGAAATTTACACGATTGAACTGGCAAATATACTTGAAACTCACAGAGTTAAGTTTAAAATATACGCTGATGATACACAATTCTATTTCCCAATAGAATCAGTCGATGAAGCTAAAAGAAAGATCATGAATAATGAATGACATTAAGGCTTGGATGTTAACAAAAAAAGCTCAAGCTCAATGAAGACAAAAGTGAATGTATTATTTTTGGAAATGAAAAAGATATAAAAAGAGTCGAATGCTTTCCAAAGAATTGAAATAGGTCAATCGATCATTGACCTAAAGAAATCTGTCAGGAATCTTGGAGTAATCATGGATAATAGACTGACAATGAACGAACATATAAATAACATGGTAAGAAATTGTAACTATCATATTAGAAACATAGCATTTATTAGTAAATACTTAGATGAAAAATCTATTACCATACTCATTTATCACCACATATTTTCAAGAATTGATTACTGTAACTCACTGTTCTATGGCTTACCAAATTATCAGCTGAAGAAAATTCAGAGAGTACAAAACAGAGCCGCCAGATTAATAAAAGGACTACACAATAGGGAAAGAATTACCCCTGCACTAATTAAGTTACACTGGCTACCGGTAAAAGCGAGAATTGAATACAAGCTACTCTTACTAACGTTTAAGATACTGAACCAAAATGAACCAAAATATCTAAAAGAATGCCTGAATAAACTAGAACTAGGAACAAATGTTAACACAAGACACATGAGTGACAAACATAGGCTATCTGAACCAAGAACAAATAGTAAATTTGGTGAAAGGGCTTTTAGCTACTGTGCGCCTAGACACTATAATAAACTGCCAACTGAAATGAAGGACCTAAAGGGAGCAATTGAATTTAAGAAGAAACTAAAGACATTACTTTTCACAAGATCATATGATTTGGAAGATGCTACAATCAAAGAATTGTATAAGTTATAATGAAAATGTTTCGCTAGATGATTAATATGGACCCGCCCGAGAAGTAGTTCACTCGACTTCAGTGGAGGGTTGGATTTAAACCCAAAACAAGTAAACAAGTAATTGACACGAAACTTATTTTTGTCGAAATAGAATACAAAGTTATTTAATTGACACGAAACTTATTTTGTGTAAATAGAATACAGTTATTTAATTGACACGAAACTTATTTTGAGTAGGAATAGAATACAAACTTAGTTAATTGACACGAAACTTATTTTGTGTCGGAATAGAATACAAAGAGTTATATAATTGACACGAAACTTATTTTGAGTGAATAGAATAGTTATTTAATTGACACAAAACTTATTTTGTGTCGGAATAAAATACAAAGAGTTATTTAATTGACGCGAAACTTATTTTGTGTCGAAATAGTATACAAAGTTATCTAATTGACACTAAAATTATTTTGAGTAGGAATAGAATACAAAGTGAGTTAATCGACACGAAACTTTTGCGCCTGAATAGAATATTATTGTGATAAACATAACTCCACCCGTAGTTAGAAGAGCGTAGGCTAATGCTACAACCCCACTCCGATACCGAAAAAGATAGAGACGTTTAAATAAACTATAGTTTTAAAGCAATATATACATATATATATATATATATATATATATATATATATATATATATATATATATATATATAACAAATATATATATATATATAAATATATATATAAATATATATATAAATATA